>NC_054468.1:6043891-6373795 GCF_017639515.1 Carcharodon carcharias
AACAGTACTGGTGGGGAGGGTCCTGTCACTGTATGATACTGGGGTACAGTACTGGTGGGGACAGGTCTGTACTGTATAACACTGGGGGTACAGATCGGGTGGGACGGGTCTTCACTGTATTTAACTGGGGTAACAGTACTGGTGGGGATAGGTCTGTCACTGCATAACAATGGGGTACAATACTGATGGTGACAGGTCTGTCACTGTATAACCACTGGGGTACAGTACTGGTGGGGACGGGTCTGTCACTGTATAACACTGGGGTACAGTACTGGTGGGGACGGGTCTGTCACTGTATAACACTGGGGTACAGTACTGGTGGGGACAGGTCTGTCCACTGTATAACACTGGGGTACAGTACTTGTGGGAACAGTTCTGTCAATGTATAACACTGGGGGACAGGACTGGTGGGAGGGGGTCTGTCACTGTATAACACTGGGGTACAGTACTGGTGGGGACAGGTCTGTCACTGTATAACACTGGGGTACAGTACTGGTGGGGACAGGTCTGTCACTGTATAACACTGGGGTACAGTACTGGTGGGGACGGGTCTGTCACTGTATAACACTGGGGTACAGTACTGGTGGGGATGGTCTGTCACTGTATAACACTGGGGTACATTATTGGTGGGGACTGGTCTGTCACTGTATAACACTGGGGTACAGTACTGGTGGGGATGGGTCTGTCACTGTATAACACTTGGTTACAGTACTGGTGGGGACAGGTCTGTCACTGTATAACACTGGGGTACAGTACTGGTGGGGATGGGTCTGTCACTGTATAACACTGGGGTACAGTACTGGTGGGGACAGTCTGTCACTATAACACTGGGGTACAGTACTGTTGGGGACGGTCTGTCACTGTATAACACTGGGGTACAGTACTGGTGGGGACGGGTCTGTCACTGTATAACACTGGGGTACAGTACTGGTGGGGACAGGTTCTGTCACTGTATAACATGGGGTACAGTACTGGTGGGGACGGGTCTGTCACTGTATAACACTTGGGGTACAGTACTGGTGGGGACAGGTCTGTCACTGTATAACACTGGGGTACAGTACTGGTGGGGACGGGTCTGTCACTGTATAACACTGGGGTACAGTACTGGTGGGGACAGGTCTGTCACTGTATAACACTGGGGTACAGTACTGGTGGGGACTGGTCTGTCACTGTATAACACTGGGGTACAGTACTGGTGGGGAGGGTCTGTCACTGTATAACACTGGGGTACAGTACTGGTGGGGACAGGTCTGTCACTGTATAACACTGGGGTACAGTACTGGTGGGGACGGGTCCGACACTGTATAACACTGGGGTACAGTACTGGTGGGGAGGGTCTGTCACTGTATAAAACTGGGGTACAGTACTGGTGGGGACGGGTCTGTCACTGTATAACACTGGGGTACAGTACTGGTGGGGACAGGTCTGTCACTGTATAACACTGGGGTACAGTACTGGTGGGGACGGGTCTGTCACTGTATAACACTGGGGTACAGTACTGGTGGGGACGGGTCTGTCACTGTATAACACTGGGGTACAGTACTGGTGGGGACAGGTCTGTCACTGTATAACACTGGGTTCCAGTACTGGTGGGACGGGTCTGTCTCTGTATAACACTGGGTACAGTAATGGGGGGGAGACGTCTGTCACTGTATAACACAGGGGTACAGTACTGGTGGGGATGGGTCTGTCACTGTATAACACTGGTGTGCAGTACTGGTGGGGACAGGTCTGTCACTGTATAACACTGGGGGGTACTGGGGTACAGTACTGGTGGGGATGGGTCTGTCACTGTATAACACTGGGGTACAGTACTGGTGGGGACAGGTCTGTCACTGTATAACACTGGGGTACAGTACTGGTGGGGACAGGTCTGTCACTGTATAACACTGGGGTACAGTACTGGTGGGGACGGGTCTGTCACTGTATAACACTGGAGTACAGTACTGGCAGGGACAGGTCTGTCAGAGGGGTACAGTACTGGTGGGGACAGGTCTGCACCGTATAACACTGGGGTACAGTACTGGTGGGGAGGTCTCTGTCACTGTATAACACTGGGGTACAGTACTGGTGGGGACAGGTCTGTCACTGTATAACACTGGGGTACAGTACTGGTGGGGACGGGTCTGTCACTGTATAACACTGGGGTACAGTACTGGTGGGGAGGTCTCTGTCACTGTATAACACTGGGATACAGTACTGGTGGGGACAGGTCTGTCACTGTATAACACTGGGGTATAGTACTGGTGGGGACGGGTCTGTCACTGTATAACACTGGGTACAGTACTGGTGGGGAGGGTCTGTCACTGTATAACACTGGGGTACAGTACTGGTGGGACGGGTCTGTCACTGTATAACACTGGGTACAGTACTGGTGGGGACGGGTCTGTCACTGTATAACACTGGGGTACAGTACTGGTGGGGACGGTCTGTCACTGTATAACACTGGGGTACAGTACTGGTGGGGACGGGTCTGTCACTGTATAACACTGGGGTACAGTACTGGTGGGGACAGGTCTGTCACTGTATAACACTGGGGTACAGTACTGGTGGGGACAGGTCTGTCACTGTATAACACTGGGGTACAGTACTGGTGGGGACAGGTCTGTCACTGTATAACACTGGGGTACAGTACTGGTGGGGACAGGGTCTGTCACTGTATAACACTGGGGTACAGTACTGGTGGGGACGGGTCTGTCACTGTATAACACTGGAGTACAGTACTGGTGGGGACAGTTCAGGCACTGTATAACACTGGGGTACAATATTGGTGGGGACAGGTCTGTCACTGTATAACACTGGGGTACAGTAGTTGTGGGGACGGGTCTGTCACTGTATAACACTGGGGTACAGTACTGGTGGGGACGGGTCTGTCACTGTATAACACTGGGGTACAGTACTGGTGGGGACGGGTCTGTCACTGTATAACACTGGGGTACAGTACTGGTGGGGACAGGTCTGTCACTGTATAACACTGGGGTACAGTACTGGTGGGACGGGTCTGTCACTGTATAACACTGGGGTACAGTACTGGTGGGGACAGGTCTGTCACTGTATAACACTGGGGTACAGTACTGGTGGGGACGGGTCTGTCACTGTATAACACTGGGGTACAGTACTGGTGGGGGAGGGTCTGTCACTGTATAACACTGGGGTACAGTACTGGTGGGGACAGGTCTGTCACTGTATAACACTGGGGTACAGTACTGGTGGGGACGGGTCTGTCACTGTATAACACTGGTGGTTTTGGGTCTTGTCACTGTATAACTGGGGTACAGTACTGGTGGGGAGGGTCTGTCACTGTATAACACTGGGGTACAGTACTGGTGGGGACGGGTCTATCACTATAACACTGGGGTACAGTACTGGTGGGGACGGGTGTGTCACTGTATAACACTGGGGTACAGTACTGGTGGGGTGTGTCTGTCACTGTATAACACTGGGGTACAGTACTGGTGGGGACAGGTCTGTCACTGTATAACACTGGGGTACAGTACTGGTGGGGACGGGTCTGTCACTGTATAACACTGGGGTACAGTACTGGTGGGGACAGGTCTGTCACTGTATAACACTGGGGTACAGTACTGGTGGGCAGGCGTCTGTCACTGTATAACACTGGGGTACAGTATTGGTGGGGACAGGTCTGTCACTGTATAACACTGGGGTACAGTACTGGTGGGGACAGATCTGTCACTGTATAACACTGGGGTACAGTACTGGTGGGGACAGGTCTGTCACTGTATAACACTGGGGTACAGTACTGGTGGGAACAGGTCTGTCACAGTATAACTGGGGTACAGTAATGTTGGGGACAGGTCTGTCACGGTATAACACTGGGGTACAGTACTGGTGGGACGGTCTGTCACTGTATAACACTGGGGTACAGTACTGGTGGGGACGGGTCTGTCACTGTATAACACTGGGGTACAGTACTGGTGGGGACAGTCTGTCACTGTATAACACTGGGGTACAGTACTGGTGGGGACGGGTCTGTCACTGTATAACACTGGGGTACAGTACTGGTGGGGACGGGTCTGTCACTGTATAACACTGGGGTACAGTACTGGTGGGGACGGGTCTGTCACTGTATAACACTGGGGTACAGTACTGGTGGGGATGGGTCTGTCACTGTATAACACTGGGGTACAGTACTGGTGGGGACAGGTCTGTCACTGTATAACACTGGGGTACAGTACTGGTGGGGACGGGTCTGTCACTGTATAACACTGGGGTACAGTACTGGTGGGGACAGGTCTGTCACTGTATAACACTGGGGTACAGTACTGGTGGGGACAGGTCTGTCACTGTATTATAACACTGGGGTACAGTACTGGTGGGGACAGGTCTGTCACTGTATAACACTGGGGTACAGTACTGGTAGGGATGGTCTGTCACTGTATAACACTGGGGTACAGTACTGGTGGGGACGGGTCTGTCACTGTATAACACTGGGGTACAGTACTGGTGGGGACGGGTCTGTCACTGTATAACACTGGGGTACAGTACTGGTGGGGACAGGTCTGTCACTGTATAACACTGGGGTACAGTACTGGTGGGGACGGGTCTGTCACTGTATAACACTGGGGTACAGTACTGGTGGGGACGGGTCTGTCACTGTATACACTGGGGTACAGTACTGGTGGGGACGGGTCTGGCAATGAATAACACTGGGGTATAGTACTGCTGGGGGCAGGTCTGTCACTGTATAACACTGGGGTACAGTACTGGTGGGGACGGGTCTGTCACTGTATAACACTGGGGTACAGTACTGGTGGGGACGGGTCTGTCACTGTATAACACTGGGGTACAGTACTGGTGGGGACAGGTCTGTCACTGTATAACACTGGGGTACAGTACTGGTGGGGACGGGTCTGTCACTGTATAACACTGGGGTACAGTACTGGTGGGGACGGTCTGTCACTGTATAACACTGGGGTACAGTACTGGTGGGGACGGGTCTGTCACTGTATAAACTGGGGTACAGTACTGGTGGGGAGGGTCTGTCACTGTATAACACTGGGGTACAGTACTGGTGGGGACAGGGTCTGTCACTGTATAACACTGGGGTACAGTACTGGTGGGGACAGGTCTGTCACTGTATAACACTGGGGTACAGTACTGGTGGGGACAGGTCTGTCACTGTATAACACTGGGGTACAGTACTGGTGGGGACAGGTCTGTCACTGTATAACACTGGGGTACAGTACTGGTGGGGACGGGTCTGTCACTGTATAACACTGGGGTACAGTACTGGTGGGGACGGGTCTGTCACTGTATAACACTGGGGTACAGTACTGGTGGGGAAAGGTCTGTCACTGTAGAACACTGGGGTACAGTACTGGTGGGGACGGTCTGTCTCTGTATAACACTGGGGTACAGTACTGGTGGGGACAGGTCTGTCACTGTATAACACTGGGGTACAGTACTGGTGGGGACGGGGTGCTGTGTCTGTGTATAACACTGGGGTACAGTACTGGTGGGGACAGGTCTGTCACTGTATAACACTGGGGTACAGTACTGGTGGGGACAGGTCTGTCACTGTATAACACTGGGGTACAGTACTGGTGGGGCAGGGTCTGTCACTGTATAACACTGGGGTACAGTACTGGTGGGGACGGGTCTGTCACTGTATAACACTGGGGTACAGTACTGGTGGGGACAGGTCTGTCACTGTATAACACTGGGGTACAGTACTGGTGGGGACAGGTCTGTCACTGTATAACACTGGGGTACAGTACTGGTGGGGACGGGTCTGTCACTGTATAACACTGGGGTACAGTACTGGTGGGGACGGGTCTGTCACTGTATAACACTGGGGTACAGTACTGGTGGGGACGGGTCTGTCACTGTATAACACTGGGGTACAGTACTGGTGGGGACAGTCTGTCACTGTATAACACTGGGGTACAGTACTGGTGGGGACGGGTCTGTCACTGTATAACACTGGGGTACAGTACTGGTGGGGACAGGTCTGTCACTGTATAACACTGGGGTACAGTACTGGTGGGGACAGGTCTGTCACTGTATAACACTGGGGTACAGTACTGGTGGGGACGGGTCTGTCACTGTATAACACTGGGGTACAGTACTGGTGGGGACGGGTGTGTGACTGTATAACACTGGGGTACAGTACTGGTGGGGACAGGTCTGTCACGGTCTAATACTGGGGTAAAGTACTGGTGGGGACGGGCCTGTCACTGTATAACACTGGGGTACAGTACTGGTGGGGAGGAGTCTGTCACTGTATAACACTGGGGTACAGTACTGGTGGGGACAGGTCTGTCACTATGTAACACTGGGGTACAGTACTGCAGGGGACGGGTCTGTCAATGTGTAACACTGGGGTACAGTACTGGTGGGGACAGTCTGTCACTGTATAACACTGGGGTACAGTACTGGTGGGGACAGGTCTGTCACTGTATAACACTGGGGTACAGTACTGGTGGGGACGGGTCTGTCACTGTATAACACTGGGGTACAGTACTGGTGGGGACAGGTCTGTCACTGTATAACACTGGGGTATAGTACTGGTGGGGCGGCTTTGACACTGTATAACACTGGGGTACAGTACTGGTGGGGACGGGTCTGTCACTGTATAACACTGGGGTACAGTACTGGTGGGGACAGGTCTGTCACTGTATAACACTGGGGTACAGTACTGGTGGGGACGGGTCTGTCACTGTATAACACTGGGGTACAGTACTGGTGGGGACAGGTCTGTCACTGTATAACACGGGTACAGTACTGGTGGGGACAGGTCTGTCACTGTATAACACTGGGGTACAGTACTGGTGGGGACAGGTCTGTCACTGTATAACACTGGGGTACAGTACTGGTGGGGACAGGTCTGTCACTGTATAACACTGGGGTACAGTACTGGTGGGGACGGGTCTGTCACTGTATAACACTGGGGTACAGTACTGGTGGGGACGGGTCTGTCACTGTATAACACTGGGGTACAGTACTGGTGGGGACAGGTCTGTCACTGTATAACACTGGGGTACTGTAGTGGTGGGGGAAGGTCTGTCACTGTATAACACTGGGTACAGTACTGGTGGGGAAGGGTCTGTCACTGTATAACACTGGGGTACAGTACTGGTGGGGAAGGGTCTGTCACTGAATAACACTGGTGTACAGAACTGCTGGGGACAGGTCTGTCACTTTATAACACTTGGGTACAGTACTGGTGGGGAGGGTCTGTCACTGTATAACACTGGGGTACTAGTACTGGTGGGGACAGGTCTGTCACTGTATAACACTGGGGTACAGTACTGGTGGGGACGGGTCTGTCACTGTATAACACTGGGGTACAGTACTGGTGGGGACGGGTCTGTCACTGTATAACACTGGGGTACAGTACTGGTGGGGACGGGTCTGTCACTGTATAACACTGGGGTACAGTACTGGTGGGGACGGGTCTGTCACTGTATAACACTGGGGTACAGTACTGGTGGGGACGGGTCTGTCACTGTATAACACTGGGGTACAGTACTGGTGGGGACAGGTCTGTCACTGTATAACACTGGGGTACAGTACTGGTGGTGACAGGTCTGTCACTGTATAACACTGGGGTACAGTACTGGTGGGGACAGGTCTGTCACTGTATAACACTGGGGTACAGTACTGGTGGGGACAGGTCTGTCACTGTATAACACTGGGGTACAGTACTGGTGGGGACGGGTCTGTCACTGTATAACACTGGGGTACAGTACTGGTGGGGACGGGTCTGTCACTGTATAACACTGGGGTACAGTACTGGTGGGGACGGGTCTGTCACTGTATAACACTGGGGTACAGTACTGGTGGGGACAGGTCTGTCACTGTATAACACTGGGGTACAGTACTGGTGGGGACGGGTCTGTCACTGTATAACACTGGGGTACAGTACTGGTGGGGACAGGTCTGTCACTGTATAACACTGGGGTACAGTACTGGTGGGGACGGGTCTGTCACTGTATAACACTGGGGTACAGTACTGGTGGGGACAGGTCTGTCACTGTATAACACTGGGGTACAGTACTGGTGGGGACGGGTCTGTCACTGTATAACACTGGGGTACAGTACTGGTGGGGACGGGTCTGTCACTGTATAACACTGGGGTACAGTACTGGTGGGGACAGGTCTGTCACTGTATAACACTGGGGTACAGTACTGGTGGGGACAGGTCTGTCACTGTATAACACTGGGGTACAGTACTGGTGGGGACAGGTCTGTCACTGTATAACACTGGGGTACAGTACTGGTGGGGACAGGTCTGTCACTGTATAACACTCGGGAACAGTACTGGTGGGGACAGGTCTGTCACTGTATAACACTGGGGTACAGTACTGGTGGGGACGGGTCTGTCACTGTATAACACTGGGGTACAGTACTGGTGGGGACAGGTCTGTCACTGTATAACACTGGGGTACAGTACTGGTGGGGACGGTCTGTCACTGTATAACACAGGGGTACAGTACTGGTGGGGACAGGTCTGTCACTGTATAACACTGGGGTACAGTACTGGTGGGGACGGGTCTGTCAACTGTATAACACTGGGGTACAGTGGTGGTGGGGACGGGTCTGTCACTGTATAACACTGGGGTACAGTACTGGTGGGGACGGGTCTGTCACTGTATAACACTGGGGTACAGTACTGGTGGGGAGGGTCTGTCACTGTATAACACTGGGGTACAGTACTGGTGGGGAAGGTCTGTCACTGTATAACACTGGGGTACAGTACTGGTGGGGACGGTCTGTCACTGTATAACACTGGGGTACAGTACTGGTGGGGACAGGTCTGTCACTGTATAACACTGGGGTACAGTACTGGTGGGGACAGGTCTGTCACTGTATAACACTGGGGTACAGTACTGGTGGGGACAGGTCTGTCACTGTATAACACTGGGGTACAGTACTGGTGGGATGGGTCTGTCACTGTATAACACTGGGGTACAGTACTGGTGGGGACAGGTCTGTCACTGTATAACACTGGGGTACAGTACTGGTGGGGACAGGTATGTCACTGTATAACACTGGGGTACAGTACTGGTGGGGACAGGTCTGTCACTGTATAACACTGGGGTACAGTACTGGTGGGGACAGTCCTGTCACTGTATAACACTGGGGTACAGTACTGGTGGGGACGGGTCTGTCACTGTATAACACTGGGGTACAGTACTGGTGGGGACAGGTCTGTCACTGTATAACACTGGGGTACAGTACTGGTGGGGGACGGGTCTGTCACTGTATAACACTGGGGTACAGTACTGGTGGGGACGGGTCTGTCACTGTATAACACTGGGGTACAGTACTGGTGGGGACAGGTCTGTCACTGTATAACACTGGGGTACAGTACTGGTGGGGACAGGTCTGTCACTGTATATCACTGGGGTACTGTACTGGTGGGCGTGGGTCTGTCACTGTATAACACTGGGGTACAGTACTGGTGGGGATAGGTCTGTCACTGTATAACACTGGGGTACAGTACTGGTGGGGAAAGTTTTGTCACTGTATAACACTGGGGTACAGTACTGGTGGGGACGGGTCTGTCACTGTATAACACTGGGGTACAGTACTGGTGGGGACGGGTCTGTCACTGTATAACACTGGGGTACAGTACTGGTGGGGACGGGTCTGTCACTGTATAACACTGGGGTACAGTACTGGTGGGGACGGGTCTGTCACTGTATAACACTGGGGTACAGGTCTGGTGGGGACAGGTCTGTCACTGTATAACACTGGGGTACAGTACTGGTGGGGACGGGTCTGTCACTGTATAACACTGGGGTACAGTACTGGTGGGGACAGGTCTGTCACTGTATAACACTGGGGTACAGTACTGGTAGGGACAGGTCTGTCGATGAATACCACTGGGGTACAGTACTGGTGGGGACGGGTCTGTCACTGTATAACATGGGGTACAGTACTGGTGGGGACGGGTCTGTCACTGTATAACACTGGGGTACAGTACTGGTGCGGAATGGTCTGTCACTGTATAACACTTGGGTACAGTACTGGTGGGGACAGGTCTGTCACTGTAAACCACTGGGGTACATTACTGGTGGGGCAGGTCTGTCACTGTATAACACTGGGTTACAATACTGGTGGGGACGGGTCTGTCACTGTATAAACTGGGGTACAGTACTGGTGGGGACGGGTCTGTCACTGTATAACACTGGGGTACAGTACTGGTGGGGACGGGTCTGTCACTGTATAACACTGGGGTACAGTACTGGTGGGGACGGGTCTGTCACTGTATAACACTGGGGTACAGTACTGGTGGGGACGGGTCTGTCACTGTATAACACTGGGGTACAGTACTGGTGGGGACAGGTCTGTCACTGTATAACACTGGGGTACAGTACTGGTGGGGACGGGTCTGTCACTGTATAACACTGGGGTACAGTACTGGTGGGGACAGGTCTGTCACTGTATAACACTGGGGTACAGTACTGGTGGGGAGGTTTCTGTCACTGTATAACACTGGGGTACAGTACTGGTGGGGACGGGTCTGTCACTGTATAACACTGGGGTACAGTACTGGTGGGGACAGGTCTGTCACTGTATAACACTGGGGTACAGTACTGGTGGGACGGGTCTGTCACTGTATAACACTGGGGTACAGTACTGGTGGGGACAGGTCTGTCACTGTATAACACTGGGGTACAGTACTGGTGGGGACGGTCTGTCACTGTATAACACTGGGGTACAGTACTGGTGGGGACGGGTCTGTCACTGTATAACACTGGGTACAGTACTGGTGGGACGGGTCTGTCACTGTATAACACTGGGGTACAGTACTGGTGGGGACAGGTCTGTCACTGTATAACACTGGGGTACAGTACTGGTGGGGAGGTCTGTCACTGTATAACACTGGGGTACAGTACTGGTGGGGACAGGTCTGTCACTGTATAAACACTGGGGTACAGTACTGGTGGGGACAGGTCTGTCACTGTATAACACTGGGGTACAGTACTGGTGGGGACAGGTCTGTCACTGTATAACACTGGGGTACAGTACTGGTGGGGACAGGTCTGTCACTGTATAACACTGGGGTACAGTACTGGTGGGGAACGGATCTGTCACTGTATAACACTGGGGTACAGTACTGGTGGGGACGGGTCTGTCACTGTATAACACTGGGGTACAGTACTGGTGGGGACAGGTCTGTCACTGTATAACACTGGGGTACAGTACTGGTGGGGATGGGTCTGTCACTGTATAACACTGGGGTACAGTACTGGTGGGGACGGGTCTGTCACTGTATAACACTGGGGTACAGTACTGGTGGGGACAGGTCTGTCACTGTATAACACTGGGGTACAGTACTGGTGGGGACAGGTCTGTCACTGTATAACACTGGGGTACAGTACTGGTGGGGACAGGTCTGTCACTGTAAAACACTGGGGTACAGTACTGGTGGGGACAGGTCTGTCACTGTATAACACTGGGGTACAGTACTGGTGGGGACAGGTCTGTCACTGTATAACACTGGGGTACAGTACTGGTGGGGACAGGTCTGTCACTGTATAACACTGGGGTACAGTACTGGTGGGGACAGGTCTGTCACTGTATAACACTGGGGTACAGTACTGGTGGGGACGGGTCTGTCACTGTATAACACTGGGGTACAGTACTGGTGGGGACAGGTCTGTCACTGTATAACACTGGGGTACAGTACTGGTGGGGACAGGTCTGTCACTGTGTAACAATGGGGTACATTATGGTGGGGATGGGTATATCACTGTATAACACTGGGGTACAGTACTGGTGGGGGACAGGTCTGTCACTGTATAACACTGGGGTACAGTACTGGTGGGGATGGGTCTGTCACTGTATAACACTGGGGTACAGTACTGGTGGGGACGGGTCTGTCACTGTATAACACTGGGGTACAGTACTGGTGGGGACAGGTCTGTCACTGTATAACACTGGGGTACAGTACTGGTGGGGACGGGTCTGTCACTGTATAACACTGGGGTACAGTACTGGTGGGGACAGGTCTGTCACTGTATAACACTGGGGTACAGTACTGGTGGGGACGGGTCTGTCACTGTATAACACTGGGGTACAGTACTGGTGGGGACGGGTCTGTCACTGTATAACACTGGGGTACAGTACTGGTGGGGACAGGTCTGTCACTGTATAACACTGGGGTACAGTACTGGTGGGGACGGGTCTGTCACTGTATAACACTGGGGTACAGTACTGGTGGGGACAGGTCTGTCACTGTATAACACTGGGGTACAGTACTGGTGGGGACAGGTCTGTCACTGTATAACACTGGGGTACAGTACTGGTGGGGACAGGTCTGTCACTGTATAACACTGGGGTACAGTACTGGTGGGGACAGGTCTGTCACTGTATAACACTGGGGTACAGTACTGGTGGGGACGTGTCTGTCACTGTATAACAGGGGTACAGTACTGGTGGGGACGGGTCTGTCACTGTATAACACTGGGGTACAGTACTGAATGGGACAGGTCTGTCACTGTATAACACTGGGGTACAGTACTGGTGGGGACGGGTCTGTCACTGTATAACACTGGGGTACAGTACTGGTGGGGAAGGGTCTGTCACTGTATAACACTGGGGTACAGTACTGGTGGGGACAGGTCTGTCACTGTATAACACTGGGGTACAGTACTGGTGGGGACGGGTCTGTCACTGTATAACACTGGGGTACAGTACTGGTGGGGACAGGTCTGTCACTGTATAACACTGGGGTACAGTACTGGTGGGGACGGGTCTGTCACACTGTATAACACTGGGGTACAGTACTGGTGGGGACAGGTCTGTCACTGTATAACACTGGGGTACAGTACTGGTGGGGAGGGTCTGTCACTGTATAACACTGGGGTACAGTACTGGTGGGGACGGGTCTGTCACTGTATAACACTGGGGTACAGTACTGGTGGGGACGGGTCTGTCACTGTATAACACTGGGGTACAGTACTGGTGGGGACGGGTCTGTCACTGTATAACACTGGGGTACAGTACTGGTGGGGACAGGTCTGTCACTGTATAACACTGGGGTACAGTACTGGTGGGGGAGGGTCTGTCACTGTATAACACTGGGGTACAGTACTGGTGGGGACAGGTCTGTCACTGTATAACACTGGGGTACAGTACTGGTGGGGACAGGTCTGTCACTGTAAACCATTGCGGTACAGTACTGGTGGGGAAGGTCTGTCACTGTATAACACTGGGGTACAGCAAATGGCGGCGACAGGTCTGTCTCTGTAAAGCACTGGGGTACAGTACTGGTGGGGCAGGTCTGTCACTGTATAACACTGGGGTACAGTACTGGTGGGGAAGGGTCTGTCACTGTATAACACCCGGGTACTTTACTGGTTGGGACGGTCTTTCGCTGTATAACACTGGGGTACAGTACTGGTGTGCACAGGTCTACCACTTTATAACAATGGGGTACAGTACTGGTGGGGACAGGGTCTCTCACTGTAAACCACTGGGCTACAGTGCTGGTGGGGACGGGTCTGTCACTGTATAACACTGGGTACAGTACTGGTGGGGACAGGTCTGTCACTGTATAACACTGGGGTACAGTACTGGTGGGGACGGTCTGTCACTGTATAACACTGGGGTACAGTACTGGTGGGGACGGGTCTGTCACTGTATAACACTGGGGTACAGTACTGGTGGGGACGGGTCTGTCACTGTATAACACTGGGGTACAGTACTGGTGGGGACAGGTCTGTCACTGTATAACACTGGGGTACAGTACTGGTGGGGACGGGTCTGTCACTGTATAACACTGGGGTACAGTACTGGTGGGGAATGGTCTGTCACTGTATAACACTGGGGTACAGTACTGGGGGGGGACGGGTCTGTCACTGTATAACACTGGGGTACAGTACTGGTGGGGATGGGTCTGTCACTGTATAACACTGGGGTACAGTACTGGTGGGGACGGGTCTGTCACTGTATAACACTGGGGTACAGTACTGGTGGGGACAGGTCTGTCACTGTATAACACTGGGTACAGTACTGGTGGGGACGGGTCTGTCACTGTATAACACTGGGGTACAGTACTGGTGGGACAGGTCTGTCACTGTATAACTGGGGTACAGTACTGGTGGGAACAGGTCTGTCACTGTAAACACTGGGGTACAGTACTGGTGGGGAAAGGTCTGTCACTGTATAACACTGGGGTACAGTACTGGTGGGGACAGGTCTGTCACTGTATAACACTGGGGTACAGTACTGGTGGGGACCATCTGTCACTGTATAACACTGGGGTACAGTACTGGTGGGGACGGGTCTGTCACTGTATAACACTGGGGTACAGTACTGGTGGGGACAGGTCTGTCACTGTATAACACTGGGGTACAGTACTGGTGGGGAAGGGTCTGTCACTGTATAACACTGGGGTACAGTACTGGTGGGGAAGGGTCTGTCACTGTATAACACTGGGGTACAGTACTGGTGGGGATGGTCTGTCACTGTATAACACTGGGGTACAGTACTGGTGGGGACAGGTCTGTCACTGTATAACACTGGGGTACAGTACTGGTGGGGACAGGTCTGTCACTGTATAACACTGGGGTACAGTACTGGTGGGGACAGGTCTGTCACTGTATAACACTGGGGTACAGTACTGGTGGGGACGGGTCTGTCACTGTATAACACTGGGGTACAGTACTGGTGGGGAGGGTCTGTCACTGTATAACACTGGGGTACAGTACTGGTGGGGACGGGTCTGTCACTGTATAACACTGGGGTACAGTACTGGTGGGGACAGGTCTGTCACTGTATAACACTGGGGTACAGTACTGGTGGGGACGGTCTGTCACTGTATAACACTGGGGTACAGTACTGGTGGGGACGGGTCTGTCACTGTATAACACTGGGGTACAGTACTGGTGGGACGGGTCTGTCACTGTATAACACTGGGGTACAGTACTGGTGGGGACAGGTCTGTCACTGTATAACACTGGGGTACAGTACTGGTGGGGACGGGTCTGTCACTGTATAACACTGGGGTACAGTACTGGTGGGGACAGGTCTGTCACTGTATAACACTGGGGTACAGTACTGGTGGGGACGGGTCTGTCACTGTATAACACTGGGGTACAGTACTGGTGGGGACGGGTCTGTCACTGTATAACACTGGGGTACAGTACTGGTGGGGACAGATCTGTCACTGTATATCTCTTGAGTACAGTACTGGTGAGGAAAGGTCAGTCACTATATAACACTGGGGTATAGTACTGGTGAGGACTATCTGTCGCTGTATAACAATGGGGTCCAGTAATGGTGGGGACGGGTCTGTCACTGTATAACACTGGGGTACAGTACTGGTGGGGACAGGTCTGTCACTGTATAACACTGGGGTACAGTACTGGTGGGGACAGGTCTGTCACTGTATAACACTGGGGTACAGTACTGGTGGGGACAGGTCTGTCACTGTATAACACTGGGGTACAGTACTGGTGGGGACGGGTCTGTCACTGTATAACACTGGGGTACAGTACTGGTGGGGACGGGTCTGTCACTGTATAACACTGGGGTACAGTACTGGTGGGGAAGGGTCTGTCACTGTATAACACTGGGGTACAGTACTGGTGGGGACGGGTCTGTCACTGTATAACACTGGGGTACAGTACTGGGGGGACGTGTCTGTCAGTGTATAACACTGGGGTACAGTACTGGTGGGGACAGGTCTGTCACTGTATAACACTGGGGTACAGTACTGGTGGGGACGGGTCTGTCACTGTATAACACTGGGTACAGTACTGGTGGGGATGGGTCTGTCACTGTATAACACTGGGGTACAGTACTGGTGGGGACAGGTCTGTCACTGTATAGCAATGGGGTACAGTACTGGTGGGGACGGGTCTGTCACTGTATAACACTGGGGTACAGTACTGGTGGGGGACAGGGTCACTGTACTGGGGTTCACTGGGAGGGGATATAACACTGGGGTACAGTACTGGTGGGGACAGGTCTGTCACTGTATAACACTGGGGTACAGTACTGGTGGGGACGGGTCTGTCACTGTATAACACTGGGGTACAGTACTGGTGGGGACAGGTCTGTCACTGTATAACACTGGGGTACATTACTGGTGGGGACAGGGTCTGTCACTGTATAACACTGGGGTACAGTACTGGTGGGAAAGGTCTGTCACTGTATACCACTGGGTTACAGTACTGGTGGGGACAGGTCTGTCACTGTATAACACTGGGGTACAGTACTGGTGGGGACAGGTCTGTCACTGTATAACACTGGGGTACAGTACTGGTGGGGACAGGTCTGTCACTGTATAACACTGGGGTACAGTACTGGTGGGACAGGTCTGTCACTGTATAACACTGGGGTACAGTAATGGTGGGGAGGGTCTGTCACTGTATAACACTGGGGTACAGTACTGGTGGGGACGGGTCTGTCACTGTATAACACTGGGGTACAGTACTGGTGGGGACAGGTCTGTCACTGTATAACACTGGGGTACAGTACTGGTGGGGACGGGTCTGTCACTGTATAACACTGGGGTACAGTACTGGTGGGGACAGGTCTGTCACTGTATAACACTGGGGTACAGTACTGGTGGGACAGGTCTGTCACTGTATAACACTGGGGTACAGTACTGGTGGGGACAGGTCTGTCACTGTATAACACTGGGGTACAGTACTGGTGGGGACGGGTCTGTCACTGTATAACACTGGGGTACAGTACTGGTGGGGACAGGTCTGTCACTGTATACACTGGGGTACAGTACTGGTGGGGACGGGTCTGTCACTGTATAACACTGGGGTACAGTACTGGTGGGGACAGGTCTGTCACTGTATAACACTGGGGTACAGTACTGGTGGGGACAGGTCTGTCACTGTATAAAACTTGGTTTTGTACAGGTGGGGATAGGTCTGTCACTGTATAACACTGGGGTACAGTACTGGTGGGGACAGGTCTGTCACTGTATAACACTGGGGTACAGTACTGGTGGGGACAGGTCTGTCACTGTATAACACTGGGGTACAGTACTGGTGGGGACAGGTCTGTCACTGTATAACACTGGGGTACAGTACTGGTGGGGACAGGTCTCTCACTGTATAACACTGGGGTATAGTACTGGTTGGGACAGGTCTGTCACTGTATAACACTGGGGTACAGTACTGGTGGGGACAGGTCTGTCACTGTATAACACTGGGGTACAGTACTGGTGGGGACAGGTCTGTCACTGTATAACACTGGGGTACAGTACTGGTGGGGACAGGTCTGTCACTGTATAACACTGGGGTACAGTACTGGTGGGGACAGGTCTGTCACTGTAATATACTGGGGTACAGTACTGGTGGGGACAGGTCTGTCACTGTATAACACTGGGTTACAGTACTGGTGGGGACGGGTCCGTCACTGTATAACACTGGGGTACAGTACTGGTGGGGACAGGTCTGTTACTGTATAACACTGGGGTACAGTACTGGTGGGGACGGTCTGTCACTGTATAACACTGGGGTACAGTACTGGTGGGGACAGGTCTGTCACTGTATAACACTGGGGTACAGTACTGGTGGGGCCAGGTCTGTCACTGTATAACACTGGGGTACAGTACTGGTGGGGACAGGTCTGTCACTGTATAACACTGGGGTGCAGTGCAGTGGAGACAGGTCTGTCACTGTATAACACTGGGGTACAGTACTGGTGGGGAAGGGTTTGTCTCTGTATAACACTGGGATACAGTACTGGTGGGGACAGGTCTGTCACTGTATAACACTGGGGTACAGTACTGGTGGGGACAGGTCTGTCACTGTATAACACTGGGGTACAGTACTGGTGGGGACGGGTCTGTCACTGTATAACACTGGGGTACAGTACTGGTGGGGAGGGTCTGTCACTGTATAACACTGGGGTACAGTACTGGTGGGGACAGGTCTGTCACTGTATAACACTGGGGTACAGTACTGGTGGGGACAGGTCTGTCACTGTATAACACTGGGGTACAGTACTGGTGGGGACAGGTCTGTCACTGTATAACACTGGGGTACAGTACTGGTGGGGACGGGTCTGTCACTGTATACCACTGGGGTACAGTACTGGTGGGGAGAGGTCTGTCACTGTATAACACTGGGGTACAGTACTGGTGGGGAAGGGACTGTCACTGTATAACACTGGGGTACAGTACTGGTGGGACAGGTCTGTCACTGTATAACACTGGGGTACAGTACTGGTGGGGAAGGGTCTGTCACTGTATAACACTGGGGTACAGTACTCGTGGGGACGGGTCTGTCACTGTATAACACTGGGGTACAGTACTGGTGTGGACTGGTCTGTCACTGTATAAACACTGGGGTACAGTACTGGTGGGGACCGGTCTGTCACTGTGTAACACTGGGGTACAGTACTGGTGGGACAGGGTCTGTCACTGTATAACACTGGGGTACAGTACTGGTGGGGACAGGTCTGTCACTGTATAACACTGGGGTACAGTACTGGTGGGGACTGGGTCTGTCACTGTATAACACTGGGGTACAGTACTGGTGGGGCCAGGTAATTCACTGTAGAACACTGGGGTACAGTACTGGTGGGGACCGGTCTGTCACTGTATAACACTGGTGTACAGTATTGGTGGGGACGGTGCTGTCACTGTATCACACTGGGGTACAGTATTGGTGGGGACAGGTCTGTCACTGTATAACACTGGGGTACAATAATGGTGGGGACAGGTCTGTCACTGTATAACACTGGGATACAGTACTGGTGGGGAAAGGGCTGTCACTGTATAACACTGGGGTACAGTACTGGTGGGGACAGGTCTGTCACTTTATAACACTGGGGTACAGTACTGGTGGGGACAGGTCTGTCACTGTATAACACTGGGGTACAGTACTGGTGGGGATGGGTCTCTCACTGTATAACACTGGGTACAGTACTGGTGGGAATGGCTCAGTCACTGTATAACACTGGGGTACAGTACTGGTGGGGATGGGTCTGTCACTGTATAACACTGGGGTACAGTACTAGTGGGGACAGGTCTGTCACTGTAGAACACTGGGGTACAGTACTGGTGGGGTCGGGCCTGTCACTGTATAACACTGGGGTACAGTACTGGTGGGGCGGGTCTGTCACTGTATAACACTGGGGTACAGTACTGGTGGGGACAGGTCTGTCACTGTATAACACTTGGGTATAGTACAGGTGGGGACAGGTCTGTCACTGTATAACACTGGCGTACAGTACTGGTGTGGACAGGTCTGTCACTGTATAACACTGGGGTACAGTATTGGTGGGGATGGGTCCGACCGTGTATAACACTGGTGTACAGTACTGGTGGGGACAGTTCTCTCACTGTATAACACTGGGGTACAGTATTGGTGGGAACAGGTCTGTCACTGTATAACACGGGTACAGTACTGGTGGGGACGGGTGTGTCACTGTATAACAATGGGGTAAAGTACTGGTGGGGACAGGTCTATCACTTTATAACACAGAGGTTCAGTACTGGTGGGGACGGGTCTCTCACTGTAAAACACTGGGGTACAGTACTGGTGTGGACTGGTCTGTCACTGTATAACACTGGGGTACAGTACTGGTTTGGACAGGTTTGTCACTGTATAACACTGGGGTACAGTACTGGTGGGGACAGGTCAGTCACTGTATAACACTGGGGTACAGTACTGGTGGGGACAGGTCAGTCACTGTATAACACTGGGGTACAGTACTGGTGGGGACCGGTCTGTCACGGTGTAACACTGGGGTGCAGTACTGGCGGGGACAGGTCTGTCACTGTACAACACTGGGGTACAGTACTGGTGGGGACAGATCTGTCACTGTATAACACTGGGGTACAGTACTGGTGGGGATGGGTCTGTCACTCTATAACACTGGGGTACAGTACTGGTGGGGACAGGTCTGTAACTGTATAACACTGGGGTACCGTACTGGTGGGGATGGGTCTGTCACTGTATAACACTGGGGAACAGTACTGGTGGGGACAGGTATGTCACTGTATAACACTGGGGTACAGTACTGGTGGGGATGGGTTTGTCACTGTATAACACTTGGGTAAAGTACTGGTGAGGACAGGTCTGTCACTGTATAACACTGGGGTACAGTACTGGTGGGGACGGGTCTGTCACTGTATAACACTGGGGTACAGTACTGGTGGGGACAGGTCTTTCACTGTATAACACTGGGGTACAGTACTGGTTGGGACAGGTCTTTCAATTTATAACAATGAGGTACAGTACTGGTGGGGACAGGCCTGGCACTGTATAACACTGGGGTACAGTACTGGTGGGGACAGGTATGTCAGTGTATAACACAGGGGTACAGTATTGGTGGGGACAGGTCTGTCACTGTATAACACTGGGGTACAGTACTGGTGGGGACAGGTCTGTCGCTGTATAACACTCGGGTATAGTACAGGTGGGGACAGGTCTGTCACTGTATAACACTGGCGTACAGTACTGGTGTGGACAGGTCTGTCACTGTATAACGCTGGGGTACAGTAGTGGTGGGGATGGGTCTGTCACTGTATAACACTGGGGTACAGTACTGGTGTGGACTCGTCTGTCATTGTATATTAATAGGGTACAGTACTGGTGGGGACCAGTCTGTCACAGTGTAACACTGGGACACAGTAATGGTGGGGATGGGTCTGTCATTGTATAACACTGGGGTACAGTACTGGTGGGGACAGGTCTGTGACTGTATAACACTGGGGTACAGTACTGGTTTGGACGGGTCTGTCACTGTATAACACTGGGGTACAGTAGTGGTGGGGACAGGTCTGTCACTGTATAACACGGGTACAGTACTGGTGGGGACAGGTCTGTCACCGTATAACACTGGGGTACAGTACTGGTGGGGCCAGGTCTGTCACTGTATAACACTGGGGTACAGTACTGGTGGGGACAGGTCTGTCACTTTATAACACTGAGGTTCAGTACTGGTGGGGATGGGCCTCTCACTGTATAACACGGGGGTACAGTATTGGTGGGGATGGGTCTGTCACTGTATAACACTGGGGTACAGTACTGTTGTGGACTGGTCAGTCACTGTATAACACTGGTGTACAGTACTGGTGGGGATCGGTCTGTCACTGTGTAACTCTGGGGTACAGTACTGGTGGGGACAGATCTGTCACTGTATAACAATGGGGTACAGTACTGGTGGGGATGGGTCTGTCACTCTATAACACTGGGGTACAGTACTGGTGGGGACAGGTCTGTAACTGTATAACACTGGGGTACCGTACTGGTGGGGATGGGTCTGTCACTGTATAACACTGGGGTACAGTACTGGTGGGGACAGGTATGTCAATTTATAACAATGGGGTACAGTACTGGTGGGGACAGGTCTGGCACTGTATAACACTGGGGTACAGTACTGGTGGGGACAAGTATGTCAGTGTATAACACAGGGGTACAGTATTGGTGGGGACAGGTCTGTCACTGTATAACACTGGGGTACAGTACTGGTGGGGATGGTTCTCTCACTGAATAACACTGGGGTACAGTACTGGTGGGGATAGGTCAGTCACTGTATAATACTGGGGTACAGTACTGTTGGGGACAGGTCTGTCACTGTATAACACTGGGGTACGGTAGTTGTGGGGATGGGTCTGTCACTGTATAACACTGGGGTACAGTATTGGTGTGGACTGGTCTGTCATTGTAAAACACTAGGGTAGAGTACTGGTGGGGACCGGTCTGTCACTGTGTAACAGTGGGGTACAGTACTGGTGGGGATTGGTCTGTCACTGTATAACACTGGGGTACAGTACTGGTGGGGATGGGTCTGTCACTGTATAACACTGGGGTACAGTACTGGTGGGGACAGGTCTTTCACTGTATAACACTGGGGTACAGTACTGGTGGGGACAGGTCTTTCACTGTATAACACTGGGGTACAGTACTGGTGGGGACAGGTCTTTCACTGTATAACACTGGGGTACAGTACTGGTGGGGATGGGTCTGTCACGGTATAACACTGTGGTACAGTACTGTTGTGGACTGGTCTGTCACTGTATAACACTGGGGTACAGTACTGGTGGGGACCGGTCTGTCACTTTATAACACTGGGGTACAGTACTGGTGGGGACAGGTCTGTCACTGTATAACACTGGGGTACAGTAGTGGTGGGGACTGGTCTGTCACTGTGTAACAGTGTGGTATGGTACTGGTGGGGACCGGTCTGTCACTGTATAACACTGGGGTACAGTACTGGTGGGGACGTGTCTGTCACTGTATAACACTGGGGTACAGTACTGGTGGGGACAGGTCTGTTACTGTATAACACTGGGGTACAGTATTGGTGGGGACGGGTCTGACACTGTATTACACTGGGGTACAGTACTGGTGGGGACAGGTCTGTCACTGTATAACACTGGGGTACAGTACTGGTGGGGACAGGTCTGTCAATTTATAACACTGGGGTACAGTACTGGTGGGGACAGGTCTGTCACTGTAAACACTGGGGTACTGTACTGGTGGGGAGAGGTCTGTCACTGTATAACACTGGGGTGCAGTATTGGTGGGGACAGGTCTGTCAATGTATAACACTGGGGTACAGTACTGGTGGGGACGGTTCTCTCACTGTATAACACTGGAGTACAGTAGTAGTGGGGATGGGTCTGTCACTGTATAACACTGGGGTACAGTACTGGTGGGGACAGGTCTGTCAACGTATAACACTGGGGTACAGTACTGGTGGGGAAGGGTCTCTCACTGTATAACACTAGGGTACAGCAGTGGTGGGGAAGTGTCTGTCACGGTATAACACTGAGGTACAGTACTGGTGTGGACTGGTCTGTCACTGTATAACACTGGGGTACAGTACTGGTGGGGACCGGTCTGTCACTGTGTAAAACTGGGGTAGAGTACTGGTGGGGAGAGGTCTGTCATTGTATAACAATGGGGTACAGTACTGGTGGGGATGGGTCTGTCACTGTATAACACTGGGGTACAGTACTGGTGGGGACAGGTCTGTCACTGTAAACCACTGGGGTACAGTACTGGTGGGGATGGGTCTGTCACTGTATAACACTGGGGTACAGTACTCGTGGGGACGGGTCTGTCACTGTATAACACTGGGGTACAGTACTGGTGTGGACTGGTCAGTCACTGTATAACACTGGGGTACAGTACTGGTGGGGACCGGTCTGTCACTGTGTAACACTGGGGTACAGTACTGGTGGGGATGGGTCTGTCACTGTATAACACTGGGGTACAGTACTGGTGGGGACATTTCTGTCACTGTATAACACTGGGGTACAGTACTGGTGGGGATGGGTCTGTCACTGTATAACACTGGGGTACAGTACTGGTGGGGCCAGGTAATTCACTGTAGAACACTGGGGTACAGTACTGGTGGGGACCGGTCTGTCACTGTATAACACTGGTGTACAGTATTGGTGGGGACGGTGCTGACACTGTATCACACTGGGGTACAGTATTGGTGGGGACAGGTCTGTCACTGTATAACACTGGGGTACAATAATGGTGGGGACAGGTCTGTCACTGTATAACACTGGGATACAGTACTGGTGGGGAAAGGGCTGTCACTGTATAACACTGGGGTACAGTACTGGTGGGGACAGGTCTGTCAATTTATAACACTGGGGTACAGTACTGGTGGGGACAGGTCTGTCACTGTATAACACTGGGGTACAGTACTGGTGGGGACGGGTCTCTCACTGTATAACACTGGGATACTGCACTGGTGGGGATGGGTCAGTCACTGTATAACACTGGGGTACAGTACTGGTGGGGACAGGTCTGTCACTGTATAACACTGGGGTACAGTAGTGGTGGGGATAGGTCTGTCACTGTATAACACTGGGGTACAGTACTGTTGGGGATGGGTCTGTCACTGTATAACACGGGTACAGTACTGGTGGGGACAGGTCTGTCACTGTATAACACTGGGGTACAGTACTGGTGGGGACAGGTCTGTCACTGTATAATACTGGGGTACAGTACTGGTGGGGATGGGTCTGTCACTTTATAACACTGAGATACAGTACTGGTGGGGATGGGTCTCTAACTTTATAACACGGGGGTACACTACTGGTGGGGATGGGTCTGTCAATGTATAACACTTGGGTACAGTACTGTTGGGGACAGGACTGTCAATGTATAACACTGGGGTTCAGTACTGGTGGGGACAGGTCTGTCAATGTATAACACTGGGGTACAGTACTGGTGGGGACGGTTCTCTCACTGTATAACACTGGAGTACAGTAGTAGTGGGGATGGGTCTGTCACTGTATAACACTGGGGTACAGTACTGGTGTGGACTGGTCTGTCACTGTATAACACTGGGGTACAGTACTGGTGGGGACCGGTCTGTCACTGTGTAACACTGGGGTACACTACTGGTGTGGACATGTCTGTCACTGTATAACACTGGGGTACAGTACTGGTGGGGATGGGTCTGTCACTGTATAGCACTGGGGTAAGGTACTGGTGGGGATGGGTCTGTCACTGTATATCACTGGGGTCCAGTACTGGTGGGGACGGGTCTGTCACTGTATAACACTGGGGTACAGTACTGGTGGGGACGGGTCTGCCACTGTATAACACTGGGGTACAGTAGTGGTGGGGATGGGTCTGTCACTGTATCACACTCGGGTACAGTACTGGTGTGGACTGGTTAGTCATTGTATAACACGGGGGTACAGTACTGGTGGCGACCGGTCTGTCACTGTGTAACACTGGGGTACAGTACTGGCGGGGACAGCTCTGTCACTGTATAACACTGGGGTACAGTACTGGTGGGGATGGGTCTGTCACTTTATAACACTGGGGTACAGTACTGGTGGGGACAGGTCTTTCACTATATAACACTGGGGTACAGTACTGGTGGGGATGGGTCTGTCACTGTATAACACTGCGGTACAGTACTGCTGGGGACGGGTCTGTCATTGTATAACACTGGGGTACAGTACAGGTGGGGACGGGTCTGTCACTGTATAGCACTGGGGTACAGCACTGGTGGGGACAGGTCTGTGACTTTATAACACTGGGGTACAGTACTGGTGGGGACAGGTCTGTGACTGTATAACACTGGGGTACAGTACTGGTGTGGACAGGTCTGTCACTGTATAACACTGGGGTACAGTATTGGTGGGGACGGGTCCGACCGTGTATAGCACTGGGGTACAGTACTGGTGGGGACAGGTCTGTCAATGTATAACACTGGGGTACAGTACTGTTGGGAACAGGTCTGTCACCGTATAACACGGGTACAATACTGGTGGGGACTGGTCTGTCACTGTATAACACTGGGGATCAGTACTGGTGGGGACAGGTCTCTCACTGTATAACACGGGTACAGTACTGGTGGGGACAGGTCTATCACTTTATAACACTAGTGTACAGTACTGGTGGGGACCGGTCTGTCACTGTGTAATACTGGGGCACAGTACTGGTGGGGATGGGTCTGTCACTGTATAACTCTGGGGTACAGTACTGGTGGGGATGGGTCTGTCACTGTATAACACTGGGGTACAATACTGGTGGGGACCGGTCTGTCACTGTATAACACTGGGGTACAGTACTGGTGGGGATGGGTCTGTCACTGTATAGCACTGGGGTACAGTACTGGTGGGGACTGGTCTGTCACTGTATAACACTGGGGTACAGTACTGTTGGGGATGGGTCTGTCACTGTATAACACTGGGGTACAGTACTGGTGGGGACGGGTCTGTCACTTTATAGCACTGGGGTACAGTACTGGTGGGGACAGGTCTGTCACTGTATAACACTGGGGTACATTACTGGTGGGGACAAGTCTGTCACTGTATAACACTGGGGTACAGTACTGGTGGGGACAGGTCTGTCACTGTATAACAATGGGGTACAGTACTGGTGTGGACAGGTCTGTCACTGTATAACACTGGGGTACAGTATTGGTGGGGACGGGTCCGACCGTGTATAGCACTGGGGTACAGTACTGGTGGGGACAGGTCTGTCACTGTATAACAATGCGGCACAGTACTGTTGGGAACAGGTCTGTCACTGCATAACACGGGTACAGTACTGGTGGGGAAGGGTCTGTCACTGTATAACACTGGGGTACAGTACTGGTGGGGACAGGTCTGTCACTGTATAACACGGGTACAGTACTGGTGGGGACAGGTCTGTCACTGTATAACACTGGGGTACAGTACTGGTGGGGACAGGTCTGTCACTGTATAATACTGGGGTACAGTACTGGTGGGGATGGGTCTGTCACTTTATAACACTGAGATACAGTACTGGTGGGGATGGGTCTCTCAATTTATAACACGGGGGTACAGTACTGGTGGGGATGGGTCTGTCACTGTATAACACTGGGGTACAGTACTGGTGGGGACAGGTCTGTCAATGTATATCACTGGGGTACAGTACTGGTGGGGATAGGTCTGTCAATGTATAACACTGGGGTACAGTACTGGTGGGGACGGGTCTCTCACTGTATAACACTGGGGTACAGTAGTAGTGGGGATGGGTCTGTCACTGTATAACACTGGGGTACAGTACTGGTGTGGACTGGTCTGTCACTGTATAACACGGGTACAGTACTGGTGGGGACGGGTCTGTCACTGTATAACACTGGGGTACAGTACTGGTGGGGACAGGTCTGTCACTGTATAACACGGGTACAGTACTGGTGGGGACAGGTCTGTCACTGTATAACACTGGGGTACAGTACTGGTGGGGATGGGTCTCTCACTTTATAACACGGGGGTACAGTACTGGTGGGGATGGGTCTGTCACTGAATAACACTGGGGTACAGTACTGGTGGGGACAGGTCTGTCAATGTATAACACTGGGGTACAGTACTGGTGGGGACAGGTCTGTCAATGTGTAACACTGGGGTACAGTACTGGTGGGGACGGGTCTCTCACTGTATAACACTGGGGTACAGTAGTAGTGGGGATGGGTCTGTCACTGTATAACACTGGGGTACAGTACTGGTGGGGACAGGTCTGTCACTGTATAATACTGGGGTACAGTACTGGTGGGGATGGGTCTGTCACTTTATAACACTGAGATACAGTACTGGTGGGGATGGGTCTCTAACTTTATAACACGGGGGTACACTACTGGTGGGGATGGGTCTGTCAATGTATAACACTTGGGTACAGTACTGTTGGGGACAGGTCTGTCAATGTATAACACTGGGGTTCAGTACTGGTGGGGACAGGTCTGTCAATGTATAACACTGGGGTACAGTACTGGTGGGGACGGGTCTCTCACTGTATAACACTGGAGTACAGTAGTAGTGGGGATGGGTCTGTCACTGTATAACACTGGGGTACAGTACTGGTGTGGACTGGTCTGTCACTGTATAACACTGGGGTACAGTACTGGTGGGGACCGGTCTGTCACTGTGTAACACTGGGGTACACTACTGGTGTGGACATGTCTGTCACTGTATAACACTGGGGTACAGTACTGGTGGGGATGGGTCTGTCACTGTATAGCACTGGGGTAAGGTACTGGTGGGGATGGGTCTGTCACTGTATATCACTGGGGTCCAGTACTGGTGGGGACGGGTCTGTCACTGTATAACACTGGGGTACAGTACTGGTGGGGACGGGTCTGCCACTGTATAACACTGGGGTACAGTAGTGGTGGGGATGGGTCTGTCACTGTATCACACTCGGGTACAGTACTGGTGTGGACTGGTTAGTCATTGTATAACACGGGGGTACAGTACTGGTGGCGACCGGTCTGTCACTGTGTAACACTGGGGTACAGTACTGGCGGGGACAGCTCTGTCACTGTATAACACTGGGGTACAGTACTGGTGGGGATGGGTCTGTCACTTTATAACACTGGGGTACAGTACTGGCGGGGACAGGTCTTTCACTATATAACACTGGGGTACAGTACTGGTGGGGATGGGTCTGTCACTGTATAACACTGGGGTACAGTACTGCTGGGGACGGGTCTGTCATTGTATAACACTGGGGTACAGTACAGGTGGGGACGGGTCTGTCACTGTATAGCACTGGGGTACAGCACTGGTGGGGACAGGTCTGTGACTTTATAACACTGGGGTACAGTACTGGTGGGGACAGGTCTGTGACTGTATAACACTGGGGTACAGTACTGGTGTGGACAGGTCTGTCACTGTATAACACTGGGGTACAGTATTGGTGGGGACGGGTCCGACCGTGTATAGCACTGGGGTACAGTACTGGTGGGGACAGGTCTGTCAATGTATAACACTGGGGTACAGTACTGTTGGGAACAGGTCTGTCACCGTATAACACGGGTACAATACTGGTGGGGACTGGTCTGTCACTGTATAACACTGGGGATCAGTACTGGTGGGGACAGGTCTCTCACTGTATAACACGGGTACAGTACTGGTGGGGACAGGTCTATCACTTTATAACACTGGGATACAGTACTGGTGGGGACAGGTCTGTGACTGTATAACACTGGGGTACAGTACTGGTGGGGACAGCTCTGTCACTGTATAACACTGGGGTACAGTACTGGTGGGGACAGGTCTGTCACTGTATAACACTGGGGTACAGTACTGGTGGGGACAGGTCTGTCACTGTATAACACTGGGGTGCAGTAGTGGTGGGGATGGTTCTGTCACTGTATAACACTGGGATACAGTACTGGTGTGGACTGGTCTGTCATTGTATAACACTAGTGTACAGTACTGGTGGGGACCGGTCTGTCACTGTGTAACACTGGGGCACAGTACTGGTGGGGATGGGTCTGTCACTGTATAACTCTGGGGTACAGTACTGGTGGGGATGGGTCTGTCACTGTATAACACTGGGGTACAATACTGGTGGGGACCGGTCTGTCACTGTATAACACTGGGGTACAGTACTGGTGGGGATTGGTCTGTCACTGTATAGCACTGGGGTACAGTACTGGTGGGGACTGGTCTGTCACTGTATAACACTGGGGTACAGTACTGGTGGGGATGGGTCTGTCACTGTATAACACTGGGGTACAGTACTGGTGGGGACGGGTCTGTCACTTTATAGCACTGGGGTACAGTACTGGTGGGGACAGGTCTGTCACTGTATAACACTGGGGTACATTACTGGTGGGGACAAGTCTGTCACTGTATAACACTGGGGTACAGTACTGGTGGGGACAGGTCTGTCACTGTATAACAATGGGGTACAGTACTGGTGTGAACAGGTCTGTCACTGTATAACACTGGGGTACAGTATTGGTGGGGACGGGTCCGACCGTGTATAGCACTGGGGTACAGTACTGGTGGGGACAGGTCTGTCACTGTATAACAATGCGGCACAGTACTGTTGGGAACAGGTCTGTCACTGCATAACACGGGTACAGTACTGGTGGGGAAGGGTCTGTCACTGTATAACACTGGGGTACAGTACTGGTGGGGACAGGTCTGTCACTGTATAACACGGGTACAGTACTGGTGGGGACAGGTCTGTCATTGTCTAACACTGGGGTACAGTACTGGTGGGGACAGGTCTGTCACTGTATAACACTGGGGTACAGTACTGGTGGGGACAGGTCTGTCACTGTATAATACTGGGGTACAGTACTGGTGGGGATGGGTCTGTCACTTTATAACACTGAGATACAGTACTGGTGGGGATGGGTCTCTCAATTTATAACACGGGGGTACAGTACTGGTGGGGATGGGTCTGTCACTGTATAACACTGGGGTACAGTACTGGTGGGGACAGGTCTGTCAATGTATAACACTGGGGTACAGTACTGGTGGGGATAGGTCTGTCAATGTATAACACTGGGGTACAGTACTGGTGGGGACGGGTCTCTCACTGTATAACACTGGGGTACAGTAGTAGTGGGGATGGGTCTGTCACTGTATAACACTGGGGTACAGTACTGGTGTGGACTGGTCTGTCACTGTATAACACGGGTACAGTACTGGTGGGGACGGGTCTGTCACTGTATAACACTGGGGTACAGTACTGGTGGGGACAGGTCTGTCACTGTATAACACGGGTACAGTACTGGTGGGGACAGGTCTGTCACTGTATAACACTGGGGTACAGTACTGGTGGGGATGGGTCTCTCACTTTATAACACGGGGGTACAGTACTGGTGGGGATGGGTCTGTCACTGAATAACACTGGGGTACAGTACTGGTGGGGACAGGTCTGTCAATGTATAACACTGGGGTACAGTACTGGTGGGGACAGGTCTGTCAATGTGTAACACTGGGGTACAGTACTGGTGGGGACGGGTCTCTCACTGTATAACACTGGGGTACAGTAGTAGTGGGGATGGGTCTGTCACTGTATAACACTGGGGTACAGTACTGGAGTGGACTGGTCTGTCACTGTATAACACGGGTACAGTACTGGTGGGGACGGGTCTGTCACTGTACAACACTGGGGTACAGTACTGGTGGGGACAGATCTGTCACTGTATAACACGGGTACAGTACTGGTGGGGACAGGTCTGTCACTGTATAACACTGGGGTACAGTACTGGTGGGGACAGGTCTGTCACTGTATAATACTGGGGTACAGTACTGGTGGGGATGGGTCTGTCACTTTATAACACTGAGATACAGTACTGGTGGGGATGGGTCTCTAACTTTATAACACGGGGGTACACTACTGGTGGGGATGGGTCTGTCAATGTATAACACTTGGGTACAGTACTGGTGGGGACAGGACTGTCAATGTATAACACTGGGGTTCAGTACTGGTGGGGACAGGTCTGTCAATGTATAACACTGGGGTACAGTACTGGTGGGGACGGGTCTCTCAGTGTATAACACTGGGGTACAGTAGTAGTGGGGATGGGTCTGTCACTGTATAACACTGGGGTACAGTACTGGTGTGGACTGGTCTGTCACTGTATAACACTGGGGTACAGTACTGGTGGGGACCGGTCTGTCACTGTGTAACACTGGGGTACACTACTGGTGTGGACATGTCTGTCACTGTATAACACTGGGGTACAGTACTGGTGGGGATGGGTCTGTCACTGTATAGCACTGGGGTAAGGTACTGGTGGGGATGGGTTTGTCACTGTATATCACTGGGGTCCAGTACTGGTGGGGACGGGTCTGTCACTGTATAACACTGGGGTACAGTATTGGTGGGGACGGGTCTGCCACTGTATAACACTGGGGTACAGTAGTGGTGGGGATGGGTCTGTCACTGTATCACACTCGGGTACAGTACTGGTGTGGACTGGTTAGTCATTGTATAACACTGGGGTACAGTACTGGTGGCGACCGGTCTGTCACTGTGTAACACTGGGGTACAGTACTGGCGGGGACAGCTCTGTCACTGTATAACACTGGGGTACAGTACTGGTGGGGATGGGGTCTGTCACTTTATAACACTGGGGTACAGTACTGGTGGGGACAGGTCTTTCACTATATAACACTGGGGTACAGTACTGGTGGGGATGGGTCTGTTACTGTATAACACTGGGGTACAGTACTGCTGGGGACGGGTCTGTCACTGTATAACACTGGGGTACAGTACAGGTGGGGACGGGTCTGTCACTGTATAGCACTGGGGTACAGCACTGGTGGGGACAGGTCTGTGACTTTATAACACTGGGGTACAGTACTGGTGGGGACAGGTCTGTGACTGTATAACACTGGGGTACAGTACTGGTGTGGACAGGTCTGTCACTGTATAACACTGGGGTACAGTATTTGTGGGGACGGGTCCGACACTGAATAACACTGGGGTACAGTACTGGTGGGGACAGGTTTGTCACTGTATAACACGGGTACAGTACTGGTGGGGACGGGTCTGTCACTGTATAACACTGGGGTACAGTACTGGTGGGGACAGGTCTGTCACTGTATAATACTGGGGTACAGTACTGGTGGGGACAGGTCTGTCACTATATAACACTGGGGTACAGTACTGGTGGGGACAGGTCTGTCACTGTATAACACTGAGGTACAGTACTGGTGGGGATGGGTCTCTCACTGTATAACACTGGGGTACAGTACTGCTGGGGATGGGTTTTTCACTGTATAACACTGGGGTACAGTAGTGGTGGGGATGGGTCTGTCACGGTATAACACTGGGGTACAGTACTGGTGTGGACTGGTCTGTCACTGTATAACACTGGGGTACAGTACTGGTGGGGACCGCTCTGTCACGGTGTAACACTGAGGTACAGTACTGGTGGGGTCAGGTCTGTCACTGTGTAACACTGGGGTACAGTACTGGTGGGGATGGGTCTGTCACTGTATAACACTGGGGTACAGTACTGGTGGGGATGGGTCTGTCACTGCATAACACTGGGGTAAAGTACTGGTGGGGACAGGTCTGTCACTGCATAACACTGGGGTAAAGTACTGGTGGGGATGGGTCTGTCACTGTATAACACTGGGGTACAGTACTGGTGGGGACAGGTCTGTCACTGTATAACACTGGGGTACAGTACTGGTGGGGACAGGTCTGTCACTGTATAACACTGGGGTACAGTACTGGTTGGGACAGGTCTGTCACTGTATAACACTGGGGTACATTACTGGTGGGGACAGGTCTGTCACTGTACAACACTGGGGTACAGTACTGGTGTGGAGAGGTCTGTCACTGTATAACACTGGGGTACAGTATTGGTGGGGACGGGTCCGACCGTGTATAACACTGGGGTACAGTACTGTTGGGGACAGGTCTGTCACTGTATAACACTGGGGTACAGTACTGTTGGGAACAGGTCTGTCACTGTATATCACGGGTACAGTACTGGTGGGGACGGGTCTGCCACTGTATAACACTGGGGTACAGTACTGGTGTGGACAGGTCTTTCACTGTATAACACGGGTACAGTACTGGTGGGGACAGGTCTGTCTCTGTAGAACACTGGGGTACAGTACTGGTGGGGACAGGTCTGTCACTGTATAACACTGGGGTACAGTACTGGTGGGGACAGGTCTGTCACTTTATAACACTGAGGTACAGTACAGGTGGGGATGGGTCTCTCACTTTATAACACGGGGGTACAGTACTGGTGGGGATGGGTCTGTCACTGTATAACACTGGGGTACAGTACTGGTGGGGACAGGTCTGTCAATGTATAACACTGGGGTACAGTACTGGTGGGGACGGGTCTCTCACTGGGTAACACTGGGGTATAGTAGCAGTGGGGATGGGTCTCTCATGGTATAACACTTGGGTACAGTACTGGTGTGGACTGATCTGTCACTGTATAACACTGGGGTACAGTACTGGTGGGGACCGGTCTGTCACTGTGTAAGACTGGGGTACAGTACTGGTGGGGACAGGTCTGTCACTGTATAACACTGGGGTACAGTACTGGTGGGGACAGGTCTGTCACTGTATAACACTGAGGTACAGTACTGGTGGGGATGGGTCTGTCACTGTATAACACTGGGGTACAGTACTGGTGGGGATGGGTCTGTCACTGTATAACACTGGGGTACAGTACTGTTGGGGACGGGTCTGTCACTGTATAACACTGGGGTACAGTAGTGGTGGGGATGGGTCTGTCACTGTATAACACTGGGGTACAGTACTGGTGTGGACTGGTCAGTCACTGTATTACACTGGGGTACAGTACTGGTGGGGACCGGTCTGTCACTGTGTAACACTGGGGTACAGTACTGGTGGGGACAGGTCTGTCACTGTATAACACTGGGGTACAGTACTGGTGGGGATGGGTCTGTCACTGTATAACACTGGGGTACAGTACTGGTGGGGACAGGTCTGTCACTGTATAACACTGGTGTACAGTACTGGTGGGGATGGGTCTGTCACTGTATAACACTGGGGTACAGTACTGTTGGGGACGGGTCTGTGACTGTATAACACTGGGGTACAGTACTGGTGGGGACAGGTCTGTGACTGTATAACACTGGGGTACAGTACTGGTGGGGACGGGTGTGTCACTGTATAGCACTGGGGTACAGCACTGGTGGGGACAGGTCTATGACTGTATAACACTGGGGTACAGTACTGGTGGGTACAGGTCTTTCACTGTATAACACTGGGGTACAGTACTGGTGGGGACAGGTCTGTGACTGTATAACACTGCGGTACAGTACTGGTGTGGACAGGTCTGTCACTGTATAACACTGGGGTACAGTATTGGTGGGGACGGGTCCGACACTGTATAACACTGGGGCACAGTACTGGTGGGGACAGGTCTGTCACCGTATAACACGGGTACAGTAATGGTGGGGACGGGTCTGTCACTGTATAACATTGGGGTACAGTACTGGTGGGGACAGGTCTGTCAGTCTATAACACTGGGGTACAGTACTGGTGGGGACAGGTCTGTCACTGTATAACACTGGGGTACAGTACTGCTGGGGATGGGTTTTTCACTGTATTACTCTGGGTACAGTACTGGTGGGGACAGGTCAGTCAATGTATAACACTGGGGTACAGTACTGGTGGGGACGGGTATCTCACTGTATAACACTGGGGTACAGTAGTGGTGGGGATGGGTCTGTCAATTTATAACACTGGGGTACAGTACTGGTGTGGACTGGTCTGTCACTGTATAACACTGGGGTACAGTACTGGTGGGGACCGGTCTGTCACTGTGTAACACTGGGGTACAGTACTGGTGGGGACAGGTCTGTCACTGTATAACACTGGGGTACTGTACTGGTGGGGATGGGTCTGTTACTGTATAACACTGGGGTACAGTACTGGTGGGGACGGGTCTGTCACTGTATAACACTGGGGTACAGTACTGGTGGGGACAGGTCTGTCACTGTATAACACTGGGGTACAGTACTGGTGGGGACAGGTCTGTCACTGTATAACACTGGGGTACAGTACTGGTGGGGACAGGTCTGTCACTGTATAACTTTGGGTTACAGTACTGGTGGGGACAGGTGTTTCACTGTATAACACTGGGGTACAGTTCTGGTGGAGTCAGGTCTGTCAGTGTATAACACTGGGGTACAGTACTGGTGTGGACAGGTCTGTCACTGTATATCACTGGGGTACAGTACTGGTGGGGACGGGTCTGTCACTGTATAACACTGGGGTATAGTACTGGTGGGGATGGGTCTGTCACTGTATAACACTGGGGTACAGTACTGGTGGGGACGGGTCTCTCACTCTATTACACTGGGGTACAGTAGTGTTGGGGATGGGTCTGTCACGGTATAACACTGGGGTACAGTACTGGTGTGGACTGGTCTGTCACTGTATAACCCTGGTGTACAGTACTGGTGGGGATGGGTCTGTCACTGTATAACACTGGGGTACAGTACTGGTGGGGACAGGTCTGTCACTGTATAACACTGGGGCACAGTACTGGTGGGGACGCGTCTGTCTCTGTATAACTCTGGGGTACAGTACTGGTGGGGACGGGTCTGTCACTGTATAACACTGGGGTACAGTACTGGTGGGGACAGGTCTGTCACTGTATAACACTGGGGTACAGTACTGGTGGGGACAGGTCTGTCACTGTGTAACACTGGGGTACAGTACTGGTGGGGATGGGTCTCTCACTGTATAACTGTGCTTCCTGTTCTATTTGGATCGCCACGAGCACAGGAAATGCTGGCAGTTGTTTGTGGTCATGGTCCAAATTTTCGAGCTGCTGCAGTAACTCCGGGAGTTTGAAGGTTTCCTTTAACGTTCGTCTCAGGAAGTAGTCACCCCGGAAGTGCAGAAGTTGTTTGAATGGGCGAAGACAAAGCAGAGTGGGAGGAAGTGCTGGAATCTGGTTGACCAGCGTTCAGTTTTATCCACCAATAGGGGGGTTAGGGTTAGGGTTAGGGGTATGGGTAGGGTTAAGGTTGGGGTTATCGTTAGGGTTAGTGGTAGGGTTAGGGTTAGGGTTTGGGTCAGGGTTGGGGTTAGGGTTAGGGTTAGTGGTAGGATTAGGGTTAGGGTTAGTGTTAGGGTTAGTGGTAGGGTTAGGGTTAGTGGTAGGGTTAGGGTTAGTGGTAGGGTCAGTGGTAGGGATAGGGTTAGGCTTAGGGATAGGGTTAGGGATAGGGTTAGGCTTAGGGATAGGGTTAGGGTTAGGGTTAGGGTCAGCATTAGGTTAGGGCGAAGGTTAGTGTTAGGGTTAGGGGTATGGTTAGGTTTAGGGTCAGCGTTAGGGTTCGGGGTATCAGATCCCCAGTTAATAGCGGAAAAGAGAAGAGTAGAAATGTGGTCGTCATTGGGAATCCCACAGGCAATTACATAGACAGAAATTTCAAATTTCAGAGCAGTGTGATCGAAAATGGATGAAAATCATTGGCAAACCCGGCGAAGGACGTTCCATCCACAGGTGGATAGGTTGCACCTGGACCCAGCTCGGGCTGGTGGCTCTTGTTTAAAGGTTAATGGATGCTGTCATGAATGATTTCAACTAGTTTGGCCAGAGAGAGGAACCTGAAAATAGCAGAGAATGGTGGAAATTGGGCCAGAGCGCACAAAGATATAAGCAGCAGTAAAATTAAAAATATTCAGAAAAACATTGCCCAGGCCAGATTGGAGTGAAGAGCACTGCAACAATAGCAGCATTAAATTCTCCGGAAGCGAATACACGTAGCGTAACTAATAAGGTTAGTGGGCTGCAGGCACTCATTAGCACATGGGATTATGATGTGGTTACATTAACAGAGCCATGGCTCAAATCAGCTCCGGAATGGTTCCTAATATTCAGGAATGATAGACAAGGGAAAAGAAGAGATGGTCTGGCAGTATTGGTTAAGGATTCTTTTACAGTTCTAAATAGTGAGGATATAATAGTTGGCTCTTGGACCGAATCCATTTGAGGAAAAGGGGAGGCAGGGGGAGCTGCACATTTTTGGGATTTTTTTTAACATAAAGTTCTAAATACTAAGAAGGAGATGGATATGCAAATTTATCAGCAGGTTTCAAAGGTGTATAACAAAATCCCAGCAGTAATATGAAGACACTTTAATTACTGGAAGAGGCTTGGGAAAACATAGTCCTAACGAGAGGAATTTCTGATATGTGTACAGGAGAAAGTTCTCGATTAATATGTCTCGAGTCCAGTAGGAAGGAGTCAGTGTTGGATCTGGCTCTGGGAAATGAAGTAGAGCAAGTGGAATGTTACAGTAGGAGATCATCTAACGCTACTCATAAAATAAATCAGTTTAAAGCAGTTTTGGAAAAGGACCAGGAAGTATCAAAGATAAAAATGCTCGACTGGGGAAGATCTAATTTGAATGATTTAAGTCAGGAGGAAGCACAGGGAGATTAGAAAAGGTGATTTCAGGGTAAAGCAGTAACAGGCTCATATTTAGTCCGATTACGTGTGTCTGAGACACCGTGAGACTGTGCTGAAGATGCTATTTAAAGGCAAGTTATTGTTGCTGTGTTTGAATACCAGGGCCAGGATATTCACGCTGGTGAGAGGGGGCGGGTCCCGCACACTGAGCGTAAGATGACGCACGGTGAAGTTCAGCGTGCTTCCTGATGTCACTGCGCGTTGGTCAGGTCTTTCATTCAGCAGGCCCCACCCCCGCCGAACTGTCAAAGGCCTGTTAAGGCCATTAAAAGTCCAATTAATGTAATTATCCATGTTGCCTGTCTAACCTTGGCTGACGGGTAGGCAAAGAGCCCAAGCGGTCTTGGTGTTTGTCAGGAAACCTCATCCCCGGGGGCAGGATGAAGTTTCCTGAAGGTTTTATTAAATAAGTAAGTCATTTATTCACATTTCGTAAACATGTCCCAGTTCATGTGACGCTGTCACACGAGGAGTTGCGCCTAAAGAAATTTTACCTTTCTTTATTTAAATATTTCAATATGAACTTAATCCCCCTGAAGCAGCTCCGTGCCTCAGGGAGAATTCGGCATTCCTTCAGGTGAAAGAGTGCAGGCCCCAATTCTCCCTCCTCCCGCTCCCCCCCTCCCCCCCACAGCCGCACAGCTAGGGCGCTACCAGCCATGTGTCACGCTGGGCTCACCCAGGGGCCGATTGTGGGCAGCGAGCGGCTCTGTGCCCGTGACCCAGGCCGACAGGGAGAAAATTCTCCCCAAGACACATTCTTCAAAATATTAAAGTTCCTTTTAGTTGCAAATAAAAGAATAAACTCGACACTCGGAAGAATGAACTTGCATTCATACAGATCCTTTAACATCGAGACATCCGAAAGTTTTACGCAGTCAATGAAATACTTTGGAGTACCATCGCTAGTGAAATGTTAAACACAGTAACTGGCTTATATATGGGAGATCCCACAAACAGCACTGTGATAATGATTGGATAAGTAATATTGTTGCCTTTGGTTGAGGGGTAAACCTCCTGTTGTTCTTTGAATTGTGCCATGGGGTCTTTTACATCCATGAGGGGGCAGGTGGAGCTTCAGTTTAACATTTCAACAGCACCTCCAACAGTGTGTCACTCCCTCAGTAATGCACCCAAGTATCAGCCTAGATTGTGCACTTATATCTCTGAGTTGCATTTAAACCCATCACCTTCTGACTCAGAGGAGAGTGTCCTACTTACTGAGCCAAGGCTCACACCAGGTCAAGCTTGGGTAAATGTGGCAAATCCAGGGGTAGATTCAAGGCAGGAGACCATAGTAGTCATATGGGAAATGAGGGTCATAGAAAAGCGAGAAGGGACAGAGAGATAAAATCTAAGAATGCATCAATAGTCAAGACTAGATATTACAAAGATAACAAAAAGACAAATCTAAAGGCTCTGTATTTGAATGTGTAACAAAGCAAATGAACTGATAGCGCACATTGAAGTAAATAACTATGATCTGATAGCCATTACAGAGATGTGGCTGCAGGATGACAAGGGTTGGGTGGAGGGGTAGCACTGTTAATCAAAGATGACCTTGGTGCAATAGAGATGATCTTGTTTCAGGAGATCAGGATGTAGAATTGGTTTGGGTGGAGAAGAGGAATAGGGAAATAAGTCACTAGTGGGAGTGGTCTGTAGGCCCCCTAACAGTAACCACAGTGTAGGACAAAGTACAAGAAGAAATATTGGGTGTTTGTGATAAAGGGACAGCAATAATCAAGGTTGATTTTAATCTACATATAAACTGGAAAAATCAGATTGGCAGTAGTAGCCTGGATGAAGAGTTCATAGAATGTTTTCTAGATAGTTTTTTTAGAGCAGCACATTCTGGAACCAACCAGAGAACAGGTTATATTAGAATTTGTGTTGTGTAATGTGACAAGTATAATTAATGACCTCAGAGTGAACGTACCCCTAGGTAGCAGCCACCACAATATGATTGAATTTTACATTCAGTTTGAAAGGGAGAAGAGTGGGTCAAAGACTAATATCTTAAACTTAAATAAAAGCAGCTATGTGGGCATGAAAGCTGAAGTGAACTGCGTTACTAGGCTAGGGGATAGATCAATGGAGAAGCAATGTCTGACATTCAAGGGGATATTTCAAAATACTCAGAATAAGTTATTCCTACTATAAAGAAAAAAATCACAGTAGAGGACCCACTGTCCGGGTTTAACTAAAGAAGTTAAGGAAAGCATCAAACTTAACGAAAGAGCATATAATTGCTCAAAGATGAGTGGTGGGCCAGGTGATTGGTCAGAATACAAAGAATGGCAGAGAATGACTGAAAGGTTAACCAGCAGAACCTAAAGGTGCTGGCATCAGATTTCTGCTTAAAACCAGTGATGAAAGTCAACCAAATACTCAAGGATAAAGTGGGAAAAGAAGGTGAATTATCTGTAAAACGGAAAGTGTGATGAAAACGTGATCAGGGAGTTGCTCACTGGGCAGAGGAATAAAAAGCTCAATGATGAGAACGAGTCCTTTTAAACTAGAGCCAGGGAATAGAAGTTAGAAAAGACTCTGATGATGTAAGAGATCCTGCTTGTATTGAGTGAGATGATTGACAGGCCTGACAAAGCTCTTCAGCGATGCCCAGGGACTCACAGTGAGGACTGGTCTTTTCGGTTTAAGGAAGCTGGGGTCCACGGCTAATCCATGCTGCCATGCAGGGGAACAGCCTTAGGCAGTGGCGACTGGAAAGTTATTCAACTGTGGAGGCATCAGAGCCAAGCCATGGTCTCTCCTCACCCAAACAAACCACAATTTTTAGCAAGAGTCTTTGGATAGGGATAACCGGCTAGGACCCCGGACAATTACCCCTCTGTCTCCTGCTCAGCCAAAGTGGTCGGACACCCAGGTGTGTTCCTGAGCAGAGAGCCGGGGTCAGCTCTCTCTGGCCAGCACCACACTGGGCTGTGCCTTTTAATCCAACCGGGCACTGGGTAATGAGGAATTCTTAAAATAAATGCAATTGTTCTCTTTGACTACAGAAAATCACTAAGAAAGTAAAAATTTGCATTTGTAAAGCACTTATCATCACCTCACAACAACCCAAAGTGTTTACAGCCAATGACGTGCTTTGAAAGTGTTGCCACTGTTGTAATGTAGCAAATGCAGTAGCCAATTTGTACACAGCAAGATCCCACAAACAGCAATGACATAAAGGACCAGGGAATTCCTTTTTGAAGTGATGTTGATTGAGTGATAAATATCATCCCAGGAGACCAGAGAGAAGTTCCCTGCTCTTCTCCCAATCGTGACCACTGGATCTTTTACATCCAACTGAGAAGGCAAATGAAGCCTCAGTTTAACTTCAAATCCTAAAGGTGGCACCTCCAACAGGGCAGCTCCCCCTCGGTACTGACCCTCCAACAGGGCAGCTCCCCCTCGGCACTGATCCTCCAACAGGGCAGCTCCCCCTCGGTACTGACCCTCCAACAGGGCAGCTCCCCCTCGGCACTGATCCTCCAACAGGGCAGCTCCCCCTCGGTACTGACCCTCCAACAGGGCAGCTCCCCCTCGGCACTGACCCTCTGACAGGGCAGCTCCCCCTTGGCACTGACCCTCTGACCGGGCAGCTCCCCCTCGGCACTGACCCTCCAACAGGGCAGCTCCCCCTCAGCACTGACCCTCTGACAGGGCAGCTCCCCCTCGGCACTGACCCTCTGACAGGGCAGCTCCCCCTCGGCACTGACCCTCCAACAGGGCAGCTCCCCCTCAGCACTGACCCTCTGACAGGGCAGCTCCCCCTCGGCACTGATCCTCCAACAGGGCAGCTCCCCCTCGGTACTGACCCTCCAACAGGGCAGCTCCCCCTCGGCACTGATCCTCCAACAGGGCAGCTCACCCTCGGTACTGACCCTCCAACAGGGCAGCTCCCCCTCGGCACTGACCCTCTGACAGGGCAGCTCCCCCTTGGCACTGACCCTCTGACCGGGCAGCTCCCCCTCGGCACTGACCCTCCAACAGGGCAGCTCCCCCTCAGCACTGACCCTCTGACAGGGCAGCTCCCCCTCGGCACTGACCCTCTGACAGGGCAGCTCCCCCTCGGCACTACACTGGGAGGGTCAGACTGAACTGCGCTCAAGTCCTTGAAGCCACAGCCTTCTGTGTCCGAAGTGAGTGCGAGGCAGTGAGCCACAGCTGACATTCATTACTAGAGGAGAAATTCTGGGCACACACTCGTACTATTTACTGCTGGAGAGGTGAGCTGGGATTTTCTAGCCTGTGGGTTTGGACAGTGAGACACAGAGTCTGTGCCAGCTGGCTCCACACCACAGGGAAAGTTCAAAAATCCTTGGTAAACACATCAGCACCGTAAAACCCACCAAACCCTTCACAATTTAAAAAAAAAACAGATCCTTTGCTTTAAATTAATCTGATTTCACTCCTTGATTTTTATTGAATTCATTTTCAAGATGTGGATATCACTTTGCAGTTCCAGCATGTATAACCCAGTTGTCCTGTGAGGATGATGCTGGGCCTCATGTTTGAGCCACTGAGTGATTTATTGGCCCACTTCAGAGAGCAGTTAAAAGTTAATCGTGTGAGTGTGGGTCTGGAGTCACGTATAGACACAGGCTCAGTGGTAACGGCAGATTCTCTTCCCTCAAGGGCACCAGTGAATCAGTTGGGTTTTTACAACAATCAGGCAGCTTCATCGTCACTTTTACTGATCCCAGATTTTCCTCCAGATCTTTTATTTCGAAGAAAATGAAGTCAAATTCTCAAACTGTCCTGGGGGGGGAAGTTCAATTAATAATCTCGGGATTATTAGTCCAGCAATGTAATCTCTACATTATCAAAATTAATGGATAAAATACTGCAAAGTTTAAATTGCAGCGAGAAATTGAAGAACAAGATCCCGTGTTTAAGTACAGCCCTTAACTACCTTGTAAGATTCTCCTCAGCTCCCGGCATAGAGCCCCGTGATCATTTCCAAGTTACCCTTGGATGTCTCCGCTGTTGTCCAGCTGGGTGGGACCACTCTCATCTGGTTCAATTCTAAACTACCGATTCGTAATCTTTGACTGCTTCCTATTTCTCATCCATCAGCATCATCCAAAAACACAGCATCAGTTTTCACAGGTTTGCTGGCGACACACAACTCGACCCCACCGCCACCTCTCTCAGCCCCTTCACCATCTCGAAAGTGTAAAAACTGGTCATCTAGTAAGTGATGACAAGAGATTTCCTCCAATTAAACACTGGGAAGGCCAAAGTCACTGCCTGATTTTCCAAGCCTGGATCTTCGAAAGCGACGCCTGAAAAATAGCCCGGGAAGTTCTGAGTTTTGTTTCTGGGGGGGGGGGGGGGGTGGGGCTTGTGGGGTGTAATGGGGTGTTAGGCCCACACTGCACATGGAGACAGGGGCTGCTGTGTGTGAGGCCAGACTCGGTGACCTTGCACTTTAATAACAGCCTCCTAGCCCTGACGCTCGACGCAGGTTCCCTGGCTGTTACCTCATCGTCGTCTGTGGGGTTTGCTGTGTAGGGATTGCCTGTCCCACCGCCTACATTACAGTGAATATACTTCAAAAGGATTTTGTCAATCCTGCTTTGGGACTTCCTGAGGAGAAAAGAGGCTCAGGTTCATTTTTCTTTCCATCAATTCAAGAATTACCTTTTCCAAACTTGACCCTTTGCCCAGTTATCCAAATTGCTGAGATGTTATGGAGCTGCCATTGTGTCTGTAATGAGCTGGCCTGAGTTATTTACTGCCCCCTGGAGGAGGCGGAGGTAGCTGTCATGCCTGCTCCACTGTTCACTACGATCAGGGCTGACCCTCAGCTTCAACTCCACTTTCCCGCACACACACCCCAAACCCCTTAATTCCCTAAGAGACCAAAAATCTGTGCATCCCAGCCTTAAATATATTCAACAATGCAGCATCTGCAACCCTCTGGGGTGGAGGATCCCAAAGATTCACAACCCTTTGAATGAAAACATTTCTCCTCACCTCAGTCCGAAATGATCAGCCCTTTCCCCTGAGACTGAGACCCCGTGTTTTAGACCAGCGGGAACAATCTCTCAGCATCCACCCTATACAGTTCCACACACAATAAGATTGGTCTTATCAGCAACCTTGTAAATAGGGCCCGAGCCATTTGCTCACTGTGCAAGCCTGATGCTGAAATAGGAGCATCAAAGACATCCTGCAGGATAATGGCTACTCTGATCAGATCATTTCACGCTGTATATCACACAAACTCAAGAACAAGCCTAAGCCCTTCACTTTCGGCTCTGAAAAGTGCCCAGTCTACCTCAGGTTACCCTTGAAGGGTATCTCAAAAAATTCGAGCAACAGGTGTATGAAACTGTAAGAATCCCAGTGCGTATATTGACCAGTGAAGATAGGCTTGCAATAGACCATGGTAGAGAACCCCTGGCAGATTTCTCAACTAGTATGTCAAGGAAAGGGACTTCATTTGACTGCCCCATTTCAAAGGTGAATTTGAGCACAGGATGGAGCACATTAAGACATGCAAGGAAATTATTACCTGCAGCTGCCGATTTAAATGTAGCAAATGTATCATCCACATATCGGAACCATGCGAGGGGTAGGAGGTTGGGTGTCATTCCATCGGGGACAGGTTTCTCATGGAACACCACAAAGTTGTTTGTGAGAGCTGGGCCTAGAGGGGATCCCATGGCAACACCATCAATGTGGGCACACAATGGTGTCATTAAAACTGAACTCAACTGTGAGTTGCTGAGTTCATAAGTTCAATGAATACTGATTCATGCAATGGTGGCGGGTCTAGGTCACTATGATATAGTGCTGCAGCACAAATATCAATGGCTTCCTTAAGTGGAACATTGGTGAATAGGCTAGCAATGTCAAATGGGCACACGGACACAGCGTTGTTATCGATATGCAAGTTCTTTATGACCTTCGCAAATATGAAGGAATCATTCACCGTATATGTGGAAAACTTGCTCAAAACTGTTTGTAACATGTGCCGACAGAAAGGACATCTACACGCATTAAACCTGTTTCAGCTAAACAAGATAAATGACAGCCATTCGCTGGTTCATTCCTCAGGGCAATGCCTTGCCCCATCAGAGTCAAGCTGCCTGGTTTAAATTTCAATCAATGCTTGGCCATTGACTGACAGTTACATCAACTGGTGCATTATCCATGGTAAAGCCCCTACCAATCAGAGTCCATTTTCCAGCCAATCAGCACTCTCTTCTCATACAGTATAAAAATTGTAGTTCCCTTTACATTTGGTAATCTTGAGAATTGTCCTGTTGAGTGCAACACAAAAAGCTTCCACAAAAATGTCTATTTTTTTCCAGTAACGTTAAAATAATTAATAAAAGAAACAAAAAAGTGAGGAGGAGGAATTTTTTTATACAGCCAGTGGTTAAGGTCTGGAATGCTCTCCCTGAGAGTGTGGTGAATGCAGACTCAATTGAAGAATTCAGAAGAATTAGACCATTACCTGCAAAGGAAGAATGTGCGGAGTTTCGGGGAGAAGGCGGGGCCATGCTACTAGGTGAGTTGCTCATTCAGAGAGCTGTTGCAGACATGATGGGCTGAATGGCCTCCTTCTGTGCTGTAATAATTCCGTCATTCTCTGAATTCGGCTTAAGTAATGAGGCTCTAGTGCAGGTCAGTGATGACTGACCTGATGAGTGAGCTGGGGAGGGTATAAGAGTGTTAAATCTTCACCAATCATTAAATCATAGAATGATACAGCACAGAATCTTCCAGCCCACTGAACCTGTGCTGCTTTTTATAAAGAGTTAACTCCTTTTCTCTATCTCCCTTCCGAGTATTTTCCCTTGACGTGTTTATTCAATTCCCTTTGAAAGTCACTTGTCATGAAAATATAATAACTTTCAGAATATTATTGTGATTTATTGTAAAGATAGGTTAATAGTGGGGTTTGGATGTTTCTCCGTGTGTGGGTGTGTGTGGGTTTGTGGGATTTAATTGAATTGCAGGCAGCTGCTCTGGAGCTTTGGAGTCATCAAAAGAAGCTAAGTTTGAAATGCTAAATACGTAAACATGGCTGAAGTTTTGGGATGTGATGCATTTTTAGATAAACCAGTGTCGTTTGAATTTCAAAGAGGTGATGGGATGTTACACCTAGCCATAAGAAGTTAAGTCAAATAGTGGGCAGAATCCTCTCCCTGTCAGGTGGGCTGATTGGGAGCAGGAGTGGGCAGGCACAGAGCCGATCGCCGCCCGTGATTGGCTGCACGCCGCCATTTTTACGTGGGTGGGCCAATTAAGACCCGCCCAGCGTGACAGGCGCCCGGTAGCCCTCAGCGCTCCCTGTGCGGGTGGGGGGACGGGGGAGGGAGAGTCGGGGCCTGTGCTGTTTCACGCATGCGGATGAAAGAGCGCAGAAATCTCCCTGAGGCACGGAGCTGTCTCGGGGAGATAAGGTACATTTTTAAAGTTTGTAAAAAAAGGAAAGGTAAAATTATTCAGACATGTCCCCTCATGTGACAATGTCATGAGCTGGGACATGTTTATGGAGTGTCAAAATTTTAAAAATTCATTGACTGAAACCCTCATGGAACCTCATCTCGCCCGTGGATGAGGTTTCATGCAAGATGCTTAAGGTTGGACGGGCAGCCCCTGTCAGCTTGGTTTATTAGTTTATTAGTGGCCTTAACAGACCTTTGACATTTCGGCAGGCAAGGCAGCCGATTCCGGTACGCGCCCGCCGAACGGAAGATTGGAACGATGCGCGAGGACGTTGGGACACACGCCCGATGTCACCGTGCGTCATTTAACACATCAGTGAGCGGAGCCCTCCCCCACACACCGACAAGGAAATTCTGCCCAGTGTGTCTATTTTTCCTAAAGATTACTGTTAATATGAATACTATGAAAGGTTAATTTTATGGAAAAAGGAAAGTTGCAAAGACATATTGGAACAATGGAATTTATATTAAAAGGGGAGAAACCTGTATAAAGGAGATGAGGTTATGTGTAAGAAGAAGGAATTCTAAAATCTAACAGGTGTGAAAAGCCACCAGCTTCTGGGCATCAAACTGCTGTCTCCAGGAACTGAAGCTAAGAGAATTCATTATGAATCTCCCTGTCCAGGGTATTGTGTGCTTTGCCTGGGTCTGGTGAAATTTATTTGTTTAACTGTTGCCTTAACGGAGGGGTAACTGAGAGTCAGATTAATTAGGGGATTTAGGAGTTATTATAGCAGTAATTTGTAGATCTACATATGTGCTTAAAATCTTTTCTATTAATAAATGTTTAAATTAGTTTTGTAAAAAAACCTCTCAAGCTCATTATTACTGAATTAAAGGCATCTGGAAATAAAATACAGATTACAAACAGTTGTGGCACTTTTTCAAGTTTCCCTCTGGGATTTGAACAGCTCAGCATTTACCATCTGCTGTGTCATAACACACTGTTAGATCTGTTTCCATCACCCTTTCAAGCAGCACAGTCCGGATCACAACTTGCTGCAGAAAAATAATTCTCCTCATCTCCCATCTGGTTCTTTTGCCAATTAATGCAAACTTGTGTCCCTCTGGTTATTGGCCCTCCTGCCCCTAGAAACAGTTTCTCCTTATTTACTCTAGTGAAGCTCTTCATGGTATTGAACTGCTCTATTGAATCTCCCATTAAACCAAAGAGCATCGCTCTCCCCATGGGGAACAGACAGAGAACCAGAGAAATGGTCACTGCTAAAGAAGACCTATCCTTCCTCCTGCCTGCATGCAGGAGCATATTCGCTGTTTGCTTTCCATAGAAACCATTGACCCTACAGGAACACCATTAGGTAATTCCTGAGGAATTTAGTCAGCTCAGAGTCTAACAGCTCAATGGAAAATATTTCACAATCAACATTCCATTACTGCCAGATTCTCTCCACCAAAATGTGAGATTAACCCTTTCCAATCCATGCCATCGGCAGATGCCCAACTCATGCCCTTGTGTGTATCAACTCTTCCTGGAATGTTCAATCTGAACACAACCCATTCAAATCAAAGATGAGAGAGGAGAGGACATTACTGGAAATGGGTCAGAATGAGCAGTCTGCAACACAATATCAATTTTAATGCTCTACATTCCTCTTAACGCATTAATCTGTCCATGTTCTGAGCTACATTAAGTCCCACCAATCACCTGCCCTCTCTTTCTCTCAACTCAATCAATTGGAAACACTTGTCCTTTGTTTCAGCTCCCAGCACGGACTCGCCTTCCATCTCCTCCCTTACCCGATCATCATCTCACTCTCAGCTTTTGAGCCACTCCCTGTGATGGTGAACCAAGACACCATGAAGGTCAGCGAGGACTGGAAACAGGGCTAAATGGAACAGAGTGTCATCCATGGTAACGTTTTCTCCCCTGAGTCAGAAGGTTGTGGGTTCAAAGCCCACTCTAGAGGTTTGCGTGCCCATTCCAGGCTGACACTCCAGTGCTGTACAGAGGGAGGTGTCATCTCTGGGATGAGACATTAAAGCAAGACCCTGGCTACCGTCTGGATGTAAAAAAGGAAATCCCGTGGCACTATTCAGATAGCAGAGTATTCTCTGCTGCAAAATTTTTCAGCAGGTGCAACCATTTACGGGTCCTGACCCCACTCGTATCAGAGACACATCCTGCTTCACGATCTTACACTGAATTGGACATTTCGAGGTAGCAGGTGGCAGGCAGCAGACGGACGCAGAGGTACTGACCAGAGGGCCCCTCAGGAGCAATGGCCAGCAGCCCCACTGACAACAGCTCAGGCAGCCAGAGAGTGAGAGGGCTGCTCAAGCTGGAGATATTCATCCTTCGAACTGTGACCAGAACCTTCCCAGGACCAGGTACAGGTGGGGGGGGGGTTGAGCTGCAAAGCCTGGAGACATGCTCTTTGTAGCCTATCAGAAAGAGCCCATACCAGTGCTCTGACTTCCCTCCACGATGCTGCGGTACCCTGGGCTTCTGGCACAGTGGGGAATCCATGAAAAACTGCCAGAACATTGGAGCACGTCAACTGATCACCAACCGTCACCGGGGTGGCAGCCATTGCCACTTGGAGATTGCCTCCAAAAAACGGTGGGAACAAGTCGGAGAGCTGGTCGGACACTGAATTCCAAATTTCCATGCCCCCTGCCTCTGAATGCGTCACAACAGGGGCTGGGCCAGTGCATACAGAAGCCGGAACTCTCAGGAGCCAGTGCCTCAGGAGCCAGTGCCTACAGGGGCCAGAGCCTCAGGAGCCAGTGCCTACAGGGGCCAGTGCCTACAGGGGCCAGAGCCTCAGGAGCCAGTGCCTACAGGGGCCAGTGCCTACAGGGGCCAGTGCCTCAGCAGCCAGTGCCTCAGGAGCCAGTGCCTACAGGGGCCAGTGCCTCAGGAGCCAGTGCCTCAGGAGCCAGTGCCTACAGGGGCCAGTGCCTACAGGGGCCAGTGCCTCGGAAACCAGTGCCTACAGGGGCCAGTGCCTCAGGAGCCAGTGCCTACAGGGGCCAGTGCCTCAGGAGCCAGTGCCTACAGGGGCCAGTGCCTACAGGGGCCAGTGCCGACAGGGGCCAGTGCCTACAGGGGCCAGTGGCTCCCCAGCTCCCAGGAAAGGTTATTAATCTGAAACGTTAACTCTGTTTCTCTCTCCACAGTTGCTGCCAGACCTGCAGAGTATTTCCAATCTTTGTTGCTCATATTACCTCAGGAATCAGTGCCTAGAGAATAAAGCACATGGTGTAGAAAAGGTCAGAGATCAAGCTCAGTGTAACAATGGTAAAGATAGGGTAAAGGTCAGTTGTTGTCCCAGGTCAGAGACAGGGCGAGAGAGTAAAGTCCAGACACCTCAGTATGAGGTTTCTCCCAAACTCATTTCTGTATTAAGTTATTAAAATATTAAAGAGACAGTAGTAACTTGTGTACATAATTGGTGAAGGACGGGAAAAGAGAGCCGTGCATTTATGTAGGGCCCTTCTCAATCTCAGGCTGTCCCGACAGTGTCCAATTCTGGGCACCACACTTTAAGCCCTGGATAGGGCTCTGAGGAGATTTAGCAGAATGAGGGAGCTCAGTTAATGCGGAGAGACTGGAGAAGCTGGGATTGAATCCTTAGAGCAGAGAAGGTTAAAGTGAGGTTTAATAGAGGTGTTCAAAATCATGACAGGTTTAGAAACAGCAGGAGGGGAGAAATTGTTTCTCTGCAAGGTGGGACAGTAACAAAAGGTCACTGTTATAAAATAATTGGCAGAAGAACTTGAGAATAAATGAGGAGAGATAAAGAATTGCAAGTGGACAGGATGACCTTAAACACTGGTGGAATTAGATTCCAAGGGAACTTTCAAAAAGCAATAGGATGAATGTGATGGACTGAAGTAGGCTGTGCCCACATGCAGCAAGATGTGGACAACATTCAGGCTTTGGGCAGGCCAATGATAAATAATATTCATGCCACACAAGTGCCAGGCAATGACCATCTCCAACAAGAGGGAATCCAACCATCGCCCCTGGACATTCAATGGCATTACCATCACTGAATCCCCCAATATCACCATCCTGGGGGTTACCATTGACCAGAAACTGAACTGGACTAGCCAGATGAGCGTTGGCTACAAGAGCAAGTCAGAGGCTGAAAATCCTGAGGTGAGTAACTCACCTCCTGACTCCCCAAAGCCTGTCCACCAGTTGGCACAGGTTGGGAGAGGTGGGGGAGGTGGTGGTATTGTCACTGATTAGTAATCCAGAACCCCAGGGTAACGCTGTGGGGACCTGGGTTTGAATCCCACCAGCAGATGGCAAAATTTGATTTACATAAAAATCTGGAATTAAAAATCTGATGATGACCATGAAACCATTGCCAATTGTCATAAAAACCCATCTGGGTCACTAATGTCCTTTAGGGAAGGAAATCTGCTGTCCTTACCTGGTCTGGCCTACATGTGACTCCAGACCCCACAGCAATGTGGCTGACTCTTAAATGCCCCCTGAAGAAGGGCAATTAGGGATGGGCAATAAATGCTGGCCCAGCCAGTGACTGACCCCACATCCCAAGAACAAACACAAAGTCAGAGTGTGAAGGAACAATCTCCACATCTGCATCACTGCAACAAGACTCAAGAAAGCTGACACCATCCAGGACAAAGCAGCCCGCTTGATTGGCACCACATCTACAAACATTCACTCCCTGCTCTACTGACACACAGTAACAGCAGTGTGCACCAGATGCAATGTAGGAACTCAGCAAGGCTCCTTCAACAGCACTTTTGAAACAGGTGACCACCACCATCTAGAAGGACAAGGGCAGCAGATAGATGGGAACACCAGCACCTGGAAGTTCCCCTCCAAGTCACTCACCATCCTGACTTGGAAATATATCACTGTTCCTTCACTGTCGCTGGGTCAAAATCCTGGAACTCCCTACTTATTTCAATATTTGTTCATGGGATGTGGGTGTTGCTGGCTGGGCCAGCATTTATTGTCCATCCCTAGTTGCCTTTGAGAAGGTGGTGGTGAGCTGCCTTCTTGAGCCGCTGCAGTCCATGTGGTGTAGGTATACACACAGTGCTGTTAGGGAGGGAGTTCCAGGATTTTGACTCAGCGACAGTGAAGGAACGGTGATATATTTCCAAGTGAGGAAATATGCAGTATCCAGTGCCTACAGCCATTTCTTGATATCACGTGGAGTGAATTGAATTGGCTGAAGATTGGCATCTGTGATGCTGGGGACCTCCAGAGGAGGCTGAGATGGATCATCCACTCGGCACTTCTGGCTGAAGATTGTAGCAAATGCTTCAGCCTTATCTTTTGCACTGATGTGCTGGGCTCCTCCATCATTGAGGATGGGGATATTTGTGGAGCCTCCTCCTCCAGTGAGTTGTTTAATTGTCCACCACCATTCACGACTGGATGTGGCAGGATTGCAGAACTTAGATCTGATCCGTTGGTTATGGGATCGCTTAGATCTGTCTACCACTTGCTGCTTATGCTGTTTGGCACGCAAGTAGTCCTGTGTTATAGCTTCACCAAGTTGACACCTCATTTTTAGGTTTGCCTGGTGCTGCTCCTGACATGCCCTCCTGCACTCTTCATTGAACCAGGGTTGATCCCCTGCCTTGATGGTAATGGTAGAGGGGGGGATATGCTGGGCCATGTGGTTACAGATTGTGTTCAAATACAATTCTCCTGCTGCTGATGGCCCACAGCACCTCATGGATGCCCAGTCCTGAGCTGCTAGATCTGTTCGAAATCTATCCCATTTAGCACGGTGGTAGTGCCACACAACACGATGGAGGGTATCCTCAATGTGAAGACTGGACTTTGTCTCCACATGGACTGTGCGGTGGTCACTCTCTCCGAAAATGTCATGGATAGATGTATCTGCAGCAGGCAGGTTGGTGAGGATGGGGTCAAGTATGATTTTTCCTCTTGTTGGTTCCCTCAACACATTGAAGTCCCAATCCAGAGTACATTCTGCGCCCTTGCCCCCCCTCAGTGCTTCCTCCAAGTGATGTTCAACATGGAGGAGCACTGATTCATCAGCTGAGGGAGGGCGGTACGTGGTAATCAGCAGGAGGTTTCCTTGCCCATGCTTGACCTGATACAATGAGACTTCATGGGGTCTGGACTCGATGTTGAGGACTCCCAGGGTAACTCTCTCCTGATTGTATACCACTGTACCCCCACCTCTGCTGGGTCTGTCCTGCTGGTGGTTCAGGTCATACTTAGGACTTCCTAACAGCACTGTGGGTGTATCTACGCCACATGGACTGCAGCTGTTCAAGAAGGCAGCTCACCACCTTCTCAAGGGCAGTCAGGGATGGGTAATAAATGCTGGCCCAGCCATCAGTGCCCACATCCCATAAAAGAATCAAAAAATATGTTGCTGAAGAGGACTAATTGGCAGAGCTATGGAGAAAAGGCTGGAATGAATATTAAATTTTACGGGTCTTTCAAAGGAACACAGGCCTAATGGCCTCCTTGTACCCTGTACGATTCCAGGAGTTAATGCCTACAGGAGTCAGTTCCCCTAGCGCAACCCCTCCCCAACAAACCAGTTCCCCTGGCACACCCTTTCCCATTGAACCAGTTCCCCTGGCACACCCCTCCCCTACAAACCAGTTCCCCTGGCACACCCCTCCCCATTGAACCAGTTCCACTGGCACACCCCTCCCCAACAAACCAGTTCCCCTGGCACACCCCTCCCCAACAAACCAGTTCCCCTGGTACACCCCTCCCCAACAAACCAGTTCTGCTGACACACCCCTTCCCAATGAACCAGTTCCGTTGGCACACCCCTCCCCAATGAACCAGTTCCCCTGGCACACCCCTTCCCATTGAACCAGTTCTGCTGGCACACCCCTCCCCAACAAACTAGTTCAGTTCCACTGGCACACCCCTCCCCAACAAACCAGTTCCCCTGGCACACCCCTTCCCATTGAACCAGTTCCCCTGGCACACCCCTTCCCATTGAACCAGTTCCCCTGGCACACCACTTCCCATTGAACCAGTTCCCCTGGCACACCCTTTCCCATTGAACCAGTTCCCCTGGCACACCACTCCCCATTGAACCAGTTCCACTGGCACACCACTCCCCAACAAACCAGTTCCCCTTCCCATTGAACCAGTTCCGCTAGCACACCTCTTCCCATTGAACCAGTTCCGTTGGCACACCCCTCCCCATTGAACCAGTTCCCCTAGCGCAACCCCTCCCCAACAAACCAGTTCCACCAGGAATTAAAGACAATTTTCTTTTAAAAATGAGCTGTTGTTGAGAAATCTCTTTTTTCAACAACAGTGATGGAGGGATTCTGTTGGAGGGATTCTGTTGGAGGGATTTTGTTGGAGGGATTTTGTTGGAGGGATTCTGTTGGAGGGATTTTGTTGGAGGGATTTTGTTGGAGGGATTCTGTTGGAGGGATTTTGTTGGAGGGATTTCGTTGGAGGGATTTCGTTGGAGGGATTCTGTTGGAGGGATTCTGTTGGAGGGATTTTGTTGGAGGGATTTTGTTGGAGGGATTTTGTTGGAGGGATTTCGTTGGAGGGATTCTGTTGGAGGGATTCTGTTGGAGGGATTCTGTTGGAGGGATTTTGTTGGAGGGATTCTGTTGGAGGGATTCTGTTGGAGGGATTCTGTTGGAGGGATTTTGTTGGAGGGATTTTGTTGGAGGGATTCTGTTGGAGGGATTTTGTTGGAGGGATTCTGTTGGAGGGATTCTGTTGGAGGGATTTTGTTGGAGGGATTCTGTTGGAGGGATTCTGTTGGAGGGATTCTGTTGGAGGGATTTTGTTGGAGGGATTTTGTTGGAGGGATTTTGTTGGAGGGATTTCGTTGGAGGGATTCTGTTGGAGGGATTTTGTTGGAGGGATTTTGTTGGAGGGATTTCGTTGGAGGGATTCTGTTGGAGGGATTCTGTTGGAGGGATTTTTGTTGGAGGGATTCTGCTGGAGGGATTTTGTTGGAGGGATTTTGTTGGAGGGATTCTGTTGGAGGGATTTTGTTGGAGGGATTTTGTTGGAGGGATTCTGTTGGAGGGATTTTGTTGGAGGGATTTTGTTGGAGGGATTCTGTTGGAGGGATTTTGTTGGAGGGATTTTGTTGGAGGGATTCTGTTGGAGGGATTTTGTTGGAGGGATTTCGTTGGAGGGATTTTGTTGGAGGGATTCTGTTGGAGGGATTTTGTTGGAGGGATTTCGTTGGAGGGATTCTGTTGGAGGGATTCTGTTGGAGGGATTCTGTTGGAGGGATTTTGTTGGAGGGATTCTGTTGGAGGGATTCTGTTGGAGGGATTCTGTTGGAGGGATTTTGTTGGAGGGATTTTGTTGGAGGGATTCTGTTGGAGGGATTTTGTTGGAGGGATTTTGTTGGAGGGATTCTGTTGGAGGGATTTTGTTGGAGGGATTTCGTTGGAGGGATTTTGTTGGAGGGATTCTGTTGGAGGGATTTTGTTGGAGGGATTTCGTTGGAGGGATTCTGTTGGAGGGATTCTGTTGGAGGGATTCTGTTGGAGGGATTTTGTTGGAGGGATTTTGTTGGAGGGATTTTGTTGGAGGGATTTTGTTGGAGGGATTTTGTTGGAGGGATTTTGTTGGAGGGATTCTGTTGGAGGGATTCTGTTGGAGGGATTCTGTTGGAGGGATTCTGTTGGAGGGATTTTGTTGGAGGGATTTCGTTGGAGGGATTCTGTTGGAGGGATTCTGTTGGAGGGATTTTGTTGGAGGGATTTTGTTGGAGGGATTCTGTTGGAGGGATTCTGTTGGAGGGATTCTGTTGGAGGGATTTTGTTGGAGGGATTTTGTTGGAGGGATTTTGTTGGAGGGATTCTGTTGGAGGGATTCTGTTGGAGGGATTTTGTTGGAGGGATTCTGTTGGAGGGATTCTGTTGGAGGGATTTTGTTGGAGGGATTCTGTTGGAGGGATTCTGTTGGAGGGATTCTGTTGGAGGGATTTTGTTGGAGGGATTTTGTTGGAGGGATTCTGTTGGAGGGATTTTGTTGGAGGGATTCTGTTGGAGGGATTCTGTTGGAGGGATTTTGTTGGAGGGATTCTGTTGGAGGGATTCTGTTGGAGGGATTCTGTTGGAGGGATTTTGTTGGAGGGATTTTGTTGGAGGGATTTTGTTGGAGGGATTTCGTTGGAGGGATTCTGTTGGAGGGATTTTGTTGGAGGGATTCTGTTGGAGGGATTTCGTTGGAGGGATTCTGTTGGAGGGATTCAGTTGGAGGGATTTTTGTTGGAGGGATTCTGCTGGAGGGATTTCGTTGGAGGGATTCTGTTGGAGGGATTCAGTTGGAGGGATTTTTGTTGGAGGGATTCTGCTGGAGGGATTTCGTTGGAGGGATTTCGTTGGAGGGATTCTGTTGGAGGGATTCAGTTGGAGGGATTTTTGTTGGAGGGATTCTGCTGGAGGGATTTCGTTGGAGGGATTTTGTTGGAGGGATTTTGTTGGGACAAGGAATGCGGGGCAGATTTAACAGAGTTGCCATTTGCCAATGTTTAAATTCTGGGCTGCACAAGCCAACTCTGAATTGGAAAGCTTTTATTTTATTCTAATTCTGGCCAATGTTCTTGAGGTTTGTGTGCACTGTTCTGTAGAAATATATCCAACTGTGGCCTCAGTGAGACTGTAGGAATGCACACAATGGAAGCACATTTCTACACATCGGCTGCTCCCTGTACCAGAGGGTTCAGGAATGTTTTTGTAGGTAACTCTAGAAACTTTAGGTGAAAGGGCAGACAGCAGGTTAAGAGTTTCCAGGGCAGTTTTTCCAATAGGCCTCAAACGTATTCAAGTGATGCCAATTCTAGGTCAAAGCTGTGAATTCAACACCCGGGTTTAACTGTGAGTTGGGAAATGTGTAGTTTACCCAACCAAGAAGGTTTCAAGCGAGAGATCAGAACAGTCTGTTACTCATTCCACTCGGAGCTGGAGCTCCCATCTTCCACCCTCCATGTCTTCAGCTTATTCTAAGATTCTGTCGGCAGTATCCTAACTCTCACCACGTCCTCTTCAGCCATCCCCTACCGTGCTCACTGACTAACCTCAGCTTCTGCTTTGGCAGTGCCTCGATCTTAAAATTCTGCTTATGGCCTTGTTGTCTCCTCATTGCTCTAACCTCCTCCAGTCCAACACCCAATGATCCCTCAAAGCTGAACGATGGCTGTGCAGCAATCATAATGCCCAATGCAGGAAACAAATAGGCCACGCACAGCTAACAGAACTTAGAGGGAACATTAGCAACAACCCTCCAAGAATCTACACTCCTCCAATTCTGGCCTCTTGCGAACTGGTTTTAATCTACATCATTGGCAGCCGTACCTTTAGCTGTCTGAATCCTACCTCGTTCTCTCTAGTACCACCTGCCTCCACCCCCACCCCTGACTCTAGGATGGTCCTTAAGGCTGACCCCTTTGACCAAACTTTGGTTGTCTAATACTTCATGTGGTCCGGTGTCAAGTATTATCAGGTAATGTTCCTGAGGAGCACCTTGGGACATGTTACTACCTTAAAGTTGCCTAATAAATGCTCGCTGTTTTAGGAAATGGAAGAAAAATTCTCTTCAATTTGGACAGGATCAAACTTGGGAAATTTTGACACCATCTCCCAGTCCAATGATCTCTACCACTGAGAAGCACCAGAGCAGCAATATCATCGAAACGACATCACAACAGTATTCCTCCAGGTCATAGCAGATCCACATTTGGACATATATCACTGTTCCTTCACCATTGCTTGTGTGTTACAGATCACTCAAAGTCAGAGTTGCTATAGCAACATGCATGTTGCAGTCTGGGGCTATGAATAGTGATGTCCTTCACCATTACTAGGTCAACATCCTGGAAGTCTCTAACCAACACCATTGTGGAAGCACCTTCACCACAAGGACTGCACCGATTCAAGGAGAGGGCTTAACAGCAATTGCTCACACCAATCAATCCTGCCTTGCCACAGTGTCCACATCTCCAGAGCACTAAAAGCCTCGAATTAACATGATCTCTGGTTGGAGCAATTGGTCCATTTTTTTCTGTAGGATCCAGATCAGAAACCTCTGAGGGACAGGGATGAGGTCAGCCAATCTTAATTCAGGTCTCAAGTTTGACAAGTGCAGACAGAGAACTGTAACTTGGATCAAATCCTCCTCTACTGATCTGGACCCTGCTCATTGCCAAAGCAGCCAGCAATTCTCCCAAAACATGCTTCCTTCACCAGGATTACTGCAGGGATTCTCGAAAACAAAACCGCACAGCACAATCTGGTCTGCTTACCTGCTTTGATTTTATAAGAAGCTTCACCTCTTCCCCTAACAAAATAGTGATAATCATTCAAAGATAAGGACAGAGAGATGTGTCACTGCAATTGGTCACAGCAATCCTGGACTATGAAAGTCCAGGTTTCCCACTCTGGGTCCTTGTCTAGGTATCGCAGTTGCTAGTGCACCTGAAGTAGAATTGGTGGTGACAGTTTCATTGGTGAAGAATGGCCTGGGGAGGAGAAGGTAAAACTGGTGGTGCTCCTAGAATAGGGGGTGTGCAAGAAGCCAGGATTGGGGTTGCCAAGGGATTTGGTAGAATTTGGGACTGAAGGAGGTTACAGAGATAGGGAGGGAGCAAGGCTTCAGTTGGGGGGGGGGCGGGGGGGGTCGGGGGATTTGATAACAAGGATGAAAATTCTAAATCTAGGACATTACAGGGCCTGGAACCATTGTAGGTCAGTGAGAACAGGGGTGATGGGAGAATGGGATTTGGTGCAAGTTTGGATAAAGGCAGCAAAGTTCTGGGTGAGCTCAAGTTGATGGAGGATCAAGGACGGGATGTTGAGCAGAGTAGCATTAGAATAGTCAAGTTACAGGATGAGGGTTCCAGCTGAGACAGAGGCAGAGATGGGCAATATTGCAGAGGTGGAAGCAGGCAGTTTTGGGGATCAGGGGATCACATGGGGGTCAGACACTCAAGGTCAGGGTCAAATAGCACCGAGGTTGCGAACAGTCTGGTTCAATCTTAGGCAGCGGCTAGAGTGAGGGATGGAACTGATACTGGGGAACAAAGTATATATCAGCAATGAAGACAATGGCTTTGGGCATGTTTAAATGCTGGAAATGTTTACTCATTAAATACCAGATGTTGAACAAACAACCTAAATACTTTAGGAAAACCTCACGTGATTTTAATCAGGTTCTAAATCTTCCTTAGTGGAATCAGAAGTAACACTTCACCCTCCCCCACAGTCAGCCTGGGATAAACAGGCACGGAATTGTCATCAGCCGCATCACTTCCTCCTCACTCCAGGGGTCCTGATCCAGCCCCAAGACCTGAAGCTCAATCTTTATCCACAGAAATCAATTAATTAGATCCCCCAGGCTCAGCCTGTCAAAGCCATTTCTCATCCATTGTCGAGGTTCAGCTAAGGTCAGACACCAACATGTGTTACATCCATCGCGGGTAACTCTCACTATGCAACATGCTGGGAGTTCGCTCTCCACCTCGTTACTTTGCCTGGTTTTCTCAGTAATGTATTCTACAGGTCTTGCTGAAACAGATACATGAGTTGACACTCCACTCCAGGCCTGAAGTTGCTACTTCCGATTTCCCCTCCTTTCCCTTTCCTTATTGGGATACGGATACCAGGTGGATGTAGTCCACTCTTCACTACTAAGATGAAAGCAAAATACTGCAGCTGCTGGAAATCTGAATTAAAATCAGAAAATGCTGGGAAAAATACTCAGCAGGTCTGGCAGCATCTGTGGAGAGAGAAACAGAGTTAACGTTTCGAGTCCGTGTGACTCTGAGGAAGGAGCACAGTGGTCGATTGTAGCAGAACGGCCACTGGCTGAGTGGCTCGTACTCAGCGCAAACTGGAAACTAAAGTCTTGGTCCTGGAGATACTCCTGGGCCCAGGATCATAATAAGTGGATGAGGAGGGGGTTCAGGTGGGTGCACATTTCTGGGCGATGCCCCAGGTATGGTTGCTTCAAGATCCCCCAAGATCCTACAACACTCTAATCAAATAAAAAGGCCAATAATGTCAGTTAACCTTTATTAAAATTGCATGGCGCACAGGAACTGGATGAAGTGCTTGTGCACTGAGCTACTGGAAGAGTAACTGCAGGTGTCTGTTCACCCCGACCCTCACCCCCACCCCCAGCGGTGTAAATGTGTGGCTCAGGCCTGCACATACTCTGTAAAACTGCAAACGCAGACCAGGATCAAAGAGCTTGCATCGTCACTTGCACTGATTCAGAACATAAAGGGCACAAAAAAAGTTCAATTTCTCAATATTTACAGCACGAAGGGATTGTCATTGCATGAACATTTGGGCTTTGCCTGGTAATTCGGTGAAGTAATAGCAGACAGAGCGTTAGGAGGACTTTCAGCCCCATAATTAGATCACAACTGAGCTCTACCCTGTTTATGCGTCTTTCATCCATATCTATAGATACACTTAGCCAAATAAAAATCTTACCAATCTCAGTGTTGAAGGCTCCAACTGATCGCCAGTGTGTATGGGGGAGCGAGTTCCAGATTTTCACCACCTTTGTGTGAAACGTTCTCCATGATTTCGCTCCTGAACAGCCCAGGTTTAATATTAAAATTTTGCCCCCTTGTTCTGGATTCCCCTCCCACAGGAAATGGTTTCTCCCTCTCTACCCAATAGAATTCCTTTATCCTATCCCACCAGCAGGACAGACCCAGCAGAGGTGGGGGCACAGTGGTATACAGTCGGGAGAGAGTTGCCCTGGGAGTCCTCAACATCGACTCCAGATCCCATGAAGTCTCATGGCATCAGGTCAAACATGGGCAAGGAAACCTCTGCTGATTACCACATTCGGCCCTCCCTCAGCTGATGAATCAGTGCTCCTCCATGTTGAACACCACTTGGAGGAAGCACTGAGGGTGGCAAGGGCGCAGAATGTACTCTGGGTGGGGACTTCAATGTCCATCATCAAGATTGGATCGGTAGCACCACTACTGACCGAGCTGGCCGAGTCCTAAAGGACATAGCTGTTAGACTGGGTCTGCAGCAGGTGGTCAGGGAACCAACAAGAGGGAAAAACATACTTGACCTCATCCTCACCAACCTGCCAACCGCAGATGCATCTGTCCATGACAGTATCAGTAGGAGTGACCACCGCACAGTCATTGTGGAGATGAAGTCCCACCTTCACATTGAGGATACCCTCCATTGTGTTGTGTGGCACTATCGCCTTGCTAAATGGGATTGATTTCGAACAGATCTAGCAACTCAAGACTGGGCATCCATGAGGCGCTGTGGGACATCAGCAGCAGGAGAATTGTACTCGAACACAATCTGTAACCTCAAGGCCCAGCATATCCCCATATTACCATTATCATCAAGGCAGGGGGATCAACCCTGGTTCAATGAAGAGTACTGGAGGGCATGCCAGAAGCAGCACCAGGCATACCTAAAAATGAGTTGTCAACCTGGTGAAGCTATAACACAGGACTACTTGCGTGTCAAACAGCATAAGCAGCAAGTGATAGACAGAGCTAAGTGATCCCACAACCAACGGATCAGATCTAAGCTCTGCAGTCCTGCCATATCCAGTCGTGAATGGTGGTGGACAAATAAACATCTCACTGGAGGAGGAGGCTCCACAAATATCCCCATCCTCAATGATGGAGGAGCCCAGCACATCAGTGCAAAAGATAAAGCTGAAACATTCGCAACAATCTTCAGCCAGAAGTACCGAGTGGATGATCCATCTCAGCCTCTTCCAGGGGGAGCCAGCATCACAGATGCCAGTCTTCAGTTAATTCAATTCACTTCCCATGATATCAAGAAACAGTTGAAGGTACTGGATACTGCAAAGGCTATGGGCCCTGACAATATTCCGGCAATAGTACTGAAAACTTGTGCTCCAGAACTTGCCATGCCCCTAGCCAAGCTGTTCCAGTACAGCTACAACACTGGCATCTACCCAGCTATGTGGAAAATTGCCCAGCTATGTCCTGTACATAAAAAGCAGGACAAATACAACCCGGCCAATTACTGCCCCATCAGTCTGCGCTCAATCATCAGTAAAGTAATGGAAGGGGTCATCAACAGTGCTATCAAGTGGCACTTGCTTAGCAATAACCTGCTCACTGACACCCAGTTTGGGTTCCAACAGGGCAACTCAGCTCCTGGTCTCATTACAGCCTTGGTTCAAACATGGACAAAAGAGCTGAACTCCTGAGGTGAAGTGAGAGTGACTGCCCTTGACATCAAGGCAGCGTTTGACTGAGTGTGGCATCAAGGAGCCCGAGCAAAACTGGAGTCAATGGCAATCAGGGGGAAAACTCTCCACTGGTTGGAGTCATACCTAGCACAAAGGAAGATGGTTGTGATTGTTGGAGGTCAGTCATCTCAGCTCCAGGACATCACTGCAGGAGTTCCTCAGGGTAGTGTCCTCGGCCCAACCATCTTCAGCTGCTTCATCAATGACCTTCCTTCCATCATAAGGTCAGAAGTGGCGATGTTTGCTGATGATTGCACAATGTTCAGCACCATTCATGACTCCTCAGATACTGAAGCAGTCCATGTCCAAATGCAGCAAAACCTGGACAATATCCAGGCTTGGGCTGACAAGTGGCAAGTAACATTCACGCCACACAAGTGTCAGGCAATGACAATCTCCAACAAGAGAGAATCCAACCATCGCCCCTTGACATTCAATGGCATATCATCACTGAATCCCCCACTATCAGCATCCTGGGGGTTACCCTTAACCAGAAACTGAACTGGACTAGCCATATAAATACAAGAGCAGGTCAGAGTCTAGGAATATTGTGATGAGTAACTCACCTCCTGATTCTCCAAAGTCTGTCCACCATCTACAAGGCACAAGTCAGGAATGTGATGGAATATTCTCCACTTGCCTGGATGAGTGCAGCTCCCACAACACTCAAGATGCTGGACACTGTCCAGGACAAAGCAGTCCACTTCATTGTCTCCACATTGAAAACATTCACTCCCTCCAACACCAACGCACAATAGCACCATCTACAAGATGCACTGCAGGAATTTACCAAAGCTCCTTCGACAGCACCTTCCAAACCCACGACCACTACCACCTAGAAGGACAAGGTCAGCAGATAGATGGGAACACCACCACCTGGAAGTTCCCCTCCAAGTCACCTCACCAACCTGACTTGGAAATATATCGCCGTTCCTTCACTGTCACTTGGTCAAAATCCTGGAACTCCCTCCCTAACAGCACTGTGGGTGTACCTACAGTACATGGACTGCAGCGGTTCAAGAAGGCAGCTCACCACCACCTTCTCAAGGGCAACTAGAGATGGCCCAGCCAATGAATGAATGAAAAAAAAAAGTATTCCTTTATCATTTTAAAACACTTTGATAGGATCACCTGTCAAATTTTTAAAACTCAAAAGAATTAAACCCTGGCATCATCTGGTGAATCTGTGCTGGAACACCCTGAGCTAATAAAATGTTTTTTTTATTCATTCGATGTGAGTGTCAGTGACTCAGCCAGTACTTATTGCCCATCCCAAATTTCCCTTGTTCAGAGGCAACTATATTGCCCTGGGTCTGGAGTAAGGAGGGCGGATTTCCTTCCTTCAACGGACATTAGTGAACTAGATGGGTTTTTAATAACAATCAGCAATGGTTTCATGGTCATCATTGGACTTTTAATTCCAGATTTTTTATTAGACTCAAATTCCACCATCTACCATGGTGGGATTTGAACCCAGGTCCCCAGAGCATTACCCCTGAGTTTCCAGATCACCAGGCCAGTGCCAATACCACTGCACCACCACCTCCCTGGAGAAGTGTCCAGACTGAAGACAGTTACTCCGGATGGAATGTGACCAAGACTCTGGACATCACTTTTTCACTCCTGTACTCCAAGCCCCTTCAGGTAAAAGTCAATTTTCTGTTCACCTTTCTGATTTTTTTTGGATCTGTGTATTAGCTTTTAATAATGTGTGTACAGGAACACCTAAATCCCTTAGCTCTCTCACAGCTCCTGGTCTCTCACCATTAATAATACATTTAGATGTGTCTTCAATGAGTCCAAAGGGGATGATTTCACATTTGCCCACATTGAATTCACATTTAGCAAGAGATACATTAAACAGCAAAGTCAAGTTGGATCTGAGAGAGGGAGCAGCATGTTAAGATATCATTGCCCACACTTTCCATTGTAGGTGGGGGTAGACTTGGAGTTTGGTGAGAGAGGGAGTTTTAAATGTTAATTTTGTTCTGAAATTTTGCTCTTAAAATCTAATCTAGTCTGTAATTAGCAGTAACTGGAGAGTAAGGAGGCTGAGTTCTTTTTTCATTGCAGGTTAGACAGAGTAAACGCACTCTCAGCCGTAGGAGCTGAGTAATTAATTAACTAACTGGTTGAATCCAGTTACTGTAGCCCCAGTTCAGTTTACTATGAATTCAGGGTTCTTTAGGGCAGCCAAGGCAAACTGAGTGCAGCTGAGATAACAGGGTGAAGACTTGGACTTCAGTGAGAGGAGGGAGTTCAGGGAAGGAGGTGTGTGTTTCCTTTTTCTATCTTTCTCACCGCATAGGAATTGGTTCTGGCTCTACTACAGGGAAAGAAGCCAAAGGTTTGGTGAGCATCTGGTAAGTGGGTAAGTTCAATTCTATCCCTAAGGTTTAAAATAATGCATAACTATACAGAACAGATACATGTTGACAAGAAAGAAAAATCCCAAGGGGAGGACCCACCATCCATGGTTAATTAAAAAAGTTAAAAACAGTGTCAAACTTAAAGAAAAAGCACATAATTATGCAAAGATGGAGGCCGGTCAGAAGATTAGACAGAATATAAAGAACAGCAAAGAATGACAAAGATTAATAAGGAGGGAAAAATTAGGGAATGAGAGAAAGCTAGCTAGTAATATGAAGATGGATAGTAAAAGTTTCTATAGATATTTAAATAAGAAAAGAGTTAATGAAGTGAGCGTCAGTCCTATAGAAATGTGTCTGGGGAATTGATAATGGAAAGTAGGCAGATGGTGGATGAATGAAACAGGTATTTTGCTTCAGTCTTCACTATAGAGGGTGCAAGTAACATCCCAGAAATAGCTGTAAATCAGGAAATAGAAGGGAGGGAAGAACGTGGGAAATTTACAATCACCAGGGAAATGGTACTGAGCAAAGGGGAAAATCATGTTTAACCAGTTTATTGGAGTTCTTTCAAGGAGTCACATGTGCTGTGGACAAAGGGGAACCAGTGGATTTGAGCACAGGTTCAGTGAAGTCTTGCTTCAGTTGTATAGAAGCTTGGTTAGAACGCACCTGGATTACTGTGAGCAGTTTTGGTCCCCTACCTCTCAGAAAAGATATTGTTGCCATAGAGGGAGTGCACTGAAGGTTCACCAGACTTGTTCCGGAGACGGCAGGATTCTCTCATGAAGAGAGATTGGGGAAACTGGGCCTGTATTCTCTAGAGTTTCAAAGAACGAGAGGTGATCTCATTGAAACCCACAAAATGCTTAAAGGAATAGGCAGGTAAGATGCAGGTAAGATGTTTCCCCGGTTGGGGAGTCTAGAACCAGGGGACACAATTTCAAAATAAGGGGGAAGTCACTTAGGATCGAGATGAGGAGAAATTTCTTCACTCAGAGGGTTGTGAATCTTTGGAATTCTCTACCCCAGGGGGACTGAAGCTCAGTCATTGAGTATGTTTAAGGTAGAGATTGATAGGTTTCTGATTAACAATAACATAAAGGGTTACGGGGATAGTGTGGGTAAAAGGCACTGAAGTGTTCAATCAGCCACAATTGCATTGAATAGCAAAGCAGACTTGATGGGCTGAATGGTCTTCTCCTGTTTCTATGCTCCTATGTACTGTACTTGCATTTCCAGAAGGCATTAGATAAAGTGCCACTTCAAAGGTTATGCAGAAAATAAAAGCTCATGGTGTAAGGGGTAACATATTGGCATGGATAGAAGATTGGCTAGCTAACAGGAAGCAGGGAATTGGCATAAATGGATCTTTTTCTGGTTGACAGGAGTGATACATGGTGTGCCACAAGGATTAGTGCTAGGGCCTCAACTTATTACAATTTATATAAATGACTTGGATGAGGAGACCAAAGGAACGGTGGCTAAATTTTCTGGTGACACAAAGATAGGTCGGAAAGTAAATTGTGAAGAGAACATTAGGAGGCTACAAAGTGACAGAGATAGGTTAAGTGAGTGGGCAAAGATCTGGCAAATGGAGTATAATGTGGGCAAATGTGAAATTGTCCATTATGGCAGGAAGAATAAAAAAGAAGCTTATTTTCTAAATGGTGAGAGATTGCAGAGCTCTGAGATTCAGAGGGATCTGGGTGTCCTAGTGCATGAATCACAAAAGGTTAGTATGCAGGTGCAGCAGGTAATTAAGAAAACTAGGAGACCACATCTGGAGTATTGTGTACAGTATTGGTCACCTTCATTAAGGAAGGGTGTAAATGCATTAGAAACAGTTCAGAGAAGGTCCAGCAGACTAATATCAGGAAATGGTGGGTTGTCTTATGAGGAAAAGCTGGACAGGCTAGGCTTGTTTTCACTGGAGATTAGAAGAGCAAGAAGCAACTTAATTGAAGCCTTTAAGATCCTGAGGGGTCTTGACAGGGTGGATGTGGAGAGGATGTTTCCTCTTTGGGATAATCTAGAACCAGGGGTCACTGTTTAAATATAAGGGGTCACTTGTTTAAGACAGAGATGAGGAGAAATATTTTCTCTCAGAGGGTTGAGAGTCTTTAGAACTCTTTTCCTCAAAAAGCAGTGGAAGCAGAGTCTTGAATATTTTTTAAGGCAGGGCTAGATCGATTCTTGATTAACAAGGGGGTGAAAGGTTATCAGGGTCAGGCAGGAAAGTGGGGTTGAGGTTACATTCAGATCAGCCATGATCTTATTGAATGGCGGAGCAGGCTCGAGGGGCCGAGTGACCTATTCCTGCCCCTTATTCATATGTATGTTTGGACATATGTTTGTACGGTAACACAGGTTCCAGCAAAGAAGCTCGGCACATAAAAGTGTGTGTTATGTAGAGTTCTGATAGTTGGCACTCCCCACCATGGTATACTTCAGATTCTTAACATTCAGGCACTCACGCAACGTGCCATCACTGGAAAAATGTCCTTGTGATATTTTTGGCCAACATCACATCAGAAGAGAGTGAGTGTGAGACTTTAAAACGTACCGCAGTGTGGAGACCACAGCAGGTTCCAAGCTGAGGACCTACACCCCAAGTTCCTGATAAATAGGATCATTGAAAAAAAATAACAGGCACAGGTCCCACTGCTGTTCACATTGATATTTTATGTACTCAGTGTAATGTACTGAAACAGTTTCCTCTACAGGAACTTGTGAATCAACAAACAGCATCTCAGTCATTCCATTCACTGTTTGAACATTTTCTCTTACATAGCCCAGAGTTTTTGTGCTAAATTAATAACTGCTGTTTACCCACTTGCAAATGAGTAATGAATGACCCCTCAGAGAACGGGATCAAAAACCCCCCTTGAACAAAGTGGGTCAATGCCAAACAATGGTCGCAGTGGGTACCAGTGATACAGGGCTGGCAAAAGGTGAGCGTGATCCCAGCCAAAAACGATACCTCTCTACACCTGAGTAAAATAGTAAGAGACCTTTGATTAAATTTCCAAATCACTTGGCTGTTTTGTCTGCCCAACCTGCGCAATATTTGAAAGGAACCATTATTGACCGGAAGGTTCTGGGATTCTAATTCACTTCTCACAAGTGTGAAGATAGAAAGCTTCAGACTGTGTATAACTGCCGACTATAATGCCTGGGGAATTCGATCAGGATGCTGAAAGTAGAACGATGAATTTATTTCCACTGTCTGCAGGAAATGAGATATTTGGTACCAATACCCTGTCTCCTGGCCTTCTGCTGATGGTCAATCTCCAGGGGGTGCAGGAATTCTCTCATGTCTGTTTCAACATACTTTCAACATCAGTCTTCACGGTAGAAGACAATAAAAGCATTCCAAAAATACTAAATAATCAAGAGGCAAAAGAGGGGGAGGAAATAAATACAATAACTATCACTAGAGAAAAAGCACTAGGGAAACTAATGGGTCTAAAGGCCGATAAGTTCCCTGGACCTGATGGGTTGCATCCTAGGATATTAAAGGAAGAAGCCACAGAGATAGTGGATGCACTGGTAGTGATCTTCCAAGAATCCTTACATTCTGGAAAAGTCCCAGAGGATTGGAAAACTGCCAATGTATTCATTGATGTCCTTTAGGGAAGGAGACAAATAATAGCTAACTATAGGCCAGTTAGCTTAACATCTGTCATTGGGTAAATGTTGGAGTCTATTATAAAGGATGTAATAGCAGATCATTTAGAAATGCATAATATAATCAAGCCGAGTCAGTATGGCTTCATGAAGGGGAAATCATGCCTGATAAATTTTTAGATTTCTTTGTAGATGCAATACATTTGGATTTCCAAAAGGTGTTTGATAACAGTTTTTTTATTCATGGGATGTAGACATCACTGGCTAGGCCAGCATCTATTGCCCATTCCTAAAAGCCCTTGTTCAGGGGGCATTTTTAAGAGTCAACCACATTGCTGTGGTCCTAGCGTCACATGTAGGCCAGGTAAGGACAGCAGATTTTCTTCCTCTGAAGGGCATCAATGAGCCAGATGGGTTTTTTATGACAATTAACAATGGCTTCATGGTCACCATCAGACTTTTAATTCCAGATGTTTATTCAATTCAAATTCCACCATCTGCCATGGTGGGATTCAAACCCGGGTCCCCAGAGCATTTTGCTGGATTATCAGGCCAGTCACAATACCACTACACCATCGCCTCCCCCTAAGGCAACTTAATAAGATAAGAACCCATAGTGTTGGGTTAGTATATTTGTATGGATAGAGGACTCACTAACTAATAGAAGACAGAGAGTTGGGATACTGGGGGACATTTTCAGGATGGCAACCTGTAACTAGTGGAGTGCCACAGGGATCAGAGCTGGGGCCACAATTATTTACAATATATATTAATGACTTGGATGAGGGAAGTGAATGTACTTTTGCCAAGTTTGTGGATGACATAAAAATAGGTGGGAAAACAAGTGGTGAGGATGATACAGTCTACAGAGGGATATAGACAGGTTCAGTGAGTGGGCAAAATTGTGACAGATGGAATATAATGTGGGAAAATGTGAGATTATACATTTTGTCAGGAAGAATAGAGGAGCTGAATATTATTTAAATGGAGAAAGACTGCAGAAAGCTGCAGCACAGAGGGATTTGGGGGTCCTCGTGCATGAATCACAAAAAGCTACATACAAGTTCAACAGGTAATAGGGAAGGCAAATGGAATGTTGGCCTTTATTTAAAGGGAATGGAGTATAAAAATAGGGAAGTCTTGCTAAAACTATACAAGGCACTAGTTAGACCACACCTAGAATACTGTGAACAGTTTTGGTCCCCTTATCTAAGGACATTGGATGCAGTCCAGAGAAGGTTCACTAGGTTGACTCCAGGTATGGAGGGATTTTCTAATGAGGAGAGGTTGAATAGGCTGGCCTTGTACTCATTGGAGTTTAGAAGAATAAGAGGCGACCTTATTGAAACATAAGATTCTTAGAGGACTTGACAGGGTAGATGCTGAGAGGTTATTTTCACTTGTGGGAGAGTCTAGGACCAGAGGGCATAATCTCAGAGTAAGGGGTCACCCATTTAAGACCGAGATGAGGAGGAATTTCTTCTCTCAGAGGGTAGTGAATCTGTGGAATTCTTTACCACAGAGGGCTGTAGAGGCTGGGTCATTAAATATATTCAAGGCTGAGATAGACAGATTTTTAATCAGGAAGGGAATCAAGGGTTATGGGGAAAAGGCAGGAAAGTGGAGTTGAGGATTATCAGATCAGCCATGATCTCACTGAATGGTGGAGCAGACTCAATGGGCTGAATGGCCTACTTCTGCTCCTACATCTTATGGTTTTAAGGTCTAACTAATTCTGGGATTTTCAACCGTAAGCTCCATTCTTGAAGTAATCCAGATGCAGGAAGTCATGCTGAAATATCTCTAGAGATCAAGCCAATAAAGGTGGGTATCTTAGATCAGCACCAAACAATACCGTCTGAACCGCAGGCATTTCAGCATAGGGTGGACGAAATGAAAGGGCATTGACTGGGGAAGAGGAGCGCTACTGAAACACTAGAGGGTTTTTTAGGCTATAGCCCTAGGTATCGGGTATATAAAGCACCTTTACTTTAAAAAAAATGTCCACTCATCTCCGGCTTGTTCAGACTAAATGGTTGGCTCTCAGGAGAGAGACAGGAAGCGCTGTTTCCCATTCCCCCAGCCTGTCATTCTGATAACTACCCTGCAGAAAGAGTCTCCACAACAGAGTATCTGTTCTTGGTGTAGCTATCTCACTGAGACAGCCAGTGGCAGGTCAGGGGCCCAGGAAAGGATGTATACAGAGAGTCTCTCCAGCTTCAATCTGTCATGTCCTTTTCTCACAGATCATCCTGAAGTCATCAGTAAAGATTCCGGATAGAACCAGTCAGGGTCACCAACATTTCTCCAGTGTTTCACTGGTGCCCTGGTTTGGACGCCAATTTACAATGTCATGAAACTAACATCTTCACAATATTTTTCGGGTTTATTGTAAAGCAGTTTTAGGGGTGTAAGTATAGGTGGTTCTGTCTGTGTGATTTAATTACCTTTGGAGTCAGGTAGACTGTAAGCTTGAAATCATCAGTAGAAGCTTGGTGCTAATGAATAAACATGGGCTTATGTAAGGTGTGAAGTGAATTTGCATGTTTAGATATTTCAACTCTTTCTTGGACTCGAACTCAAGTTCTGTCGAAGGGTCATGAGGACTCGAAACGTCAACTCTTTTCTTCTCCGCCGATGCTGCCAGACCTGCTGAGTTTTTCCAGGTAATTCTGTTTTTGTTTTTGTGTTGTAAATGATGGGATATTTTGATTTCAAAGGGATCTTAGTCTGTTTACAACTGCCCAGATAAGCAAGGTTGAGGAATGTGCTCATATTTCCCAAATAAACACTTACAATATATAGTGGCAACATGAACATGTTTATATTATGAGGAGGTACATTTTCAACGATATATGGAACAATAGAATTTACATATTAAAGAGAGAGAAACATATGTAAAGGAGAATGAAAGACTGTGTGTTCAAAGGCCATTTAAGATCTAACGGGGGGGCGGGGGGGTGTGAAATAGCCTTACTGAAGCCTCCAGCCTTTGTGCATGGGTCTGCTATCCAACAAAACTGAAGCTGGAGAAAAGCCACGGTGCAGGGTATTGTGTTAATTTGCTGAGTTTGCTTTAAATCTAAAATCTATTGTGGACCATTGTCTTAAAGGGTGTGTATGTGGGGGTCAGGTTAATTAGGAATTTTATGAGTTATTATTGTAGTAACTGTAGTCTTATGTATGTATTCGACACCTTTTATTTTATTAGTAAATATTTTACTTTATTACTTTTGATAAAAACTAAAAAACTGCGGATGCTGGAAATCCAAAACAAAAACAGAATTACCTGGAAAAACTCAGCAGGTCTGGCAGCATCGGCGGAGAAGAAAAGAGTTGACGTTTCGAGTCCTCATGACCCTTCGACAGAACTTGAGTTCGAGTCCAAGAAAGAGTTGAAATATAAGCTGGTTTAAGGTGTGTGTGTGGGGGGCGGAGAGATAGAGAGAGAGAGAGGTGGAGGGGGGGGGGTGTGGTTGTAGGGACAAACAAGCAGTGATAGAAGCAGATCATCAAAAGATGTCAACAACAATAGAACAAAAGAACACATAGGTGTTAAAGTTGGTGATATTATCTAAATGAATGTGCTAATTAAGAATGGATGGTAGGGCACTCAAGGTATAGCTCTTGTGGGGGTGGGGAGAGCATATAAGATTTAAAAATATTTAAAAATAATGGAAATAGGTGGGAAAAGAAAAATCTATCCAATTTATTGGAAAAAAAGGAAGGGGGAAACAGAAAAGGGGTGGGGATGGGGGAGGGAGCTCACGACCTAAAGTTGTTGAATTCAATATTCAGTCCGGAAGGCTGTAAAGTGCCTAGTCGGAAGATGAGGTGTTGTTCCTCCAGTTTGCGTTGGGCTTCACTGGAACAATGCAGCAAGCCAAGGACAGACATGTGGGCAAGAGAGCAGGGTGGAGTGTTAAAATGGCAAGCGACAGGGAGGTTTGGGTCATTCTTGCGGACAGACCGCAGGTGTTCTGCAAAGCGGTCGCCCAGTTTACGTTTGGTCTCTCCAATGTAGAGGAGACCACATTGGGAGCAACGAATGCAGTAGACTAAGTTGGGGGAAATGCAAGTGAAATGCTGCTTCACTTGAAAGGAGTGTTTGGGTCCTTGGACGGTGAGGAGAGAGGAAGTGAAGGGGCAGGCGTTGCATCTTTTGCGTGGGCATGGGGTGGTGCCATAGGAGGGGGTTGAGGAGTAGGGGGTGATGGAGGAGTGGACCAGGGTGTCCCGGAGGGAGCGATCCCTATGGAATGCCGATAAGGGGGGTGAAGGGAAGATGTGTTTGGTGGTGGCATCATGCTGGAGTTGGCGGAAATGGCGGAGGATGATCCTTTGAATGCGGAGGCTGGTGGGGTGATAAGTGAGGACAAGGGGGATCCTATCATGTTTCTGGGAGGGAGGAGAAGGCGTGAGGGCGGATGCGCGGGAGATGGGCCGGACACAGTTAAGGGCCCTGTCAACGACCGTGGGTGGAAAACCTCGGTTAAGGAAGAAGGAGGACATGTCAGAGGAACTGTTTTTGAAGGTAGCATCATCGGAACAGATGCGACGGAGGCGAAGGAACTGAGAGAATGGGATGGAGTCCTTACAGGAAGAGGGGTGTGAGGAGCTGTAGTCGAGGTAGCTGTGGGAGTCGGTGGGTTTGTAATGGATATTGGTGGACAGTCTATCACCAGAGATTGAGACAGAGAGGTCAAGGAAGGGAAGGGAAGTGTCAGAGATGGACCACGTGAAAATGATGGAGGGGTGGAGATTGGAAGCAAAATTAATAAATTTTTCCAAGTCCCAACGAGAGCATGAAGCGGCACCGAAGTAATCATCGATGTACCGGAGAAAGAGTTGTGGAAGGGGGCCGGAGTAGGACTGGAACAAGGAATGTTCCACATACCCCATAAAAAGACAGGCATAGCTGGGGCCCATGCGGGTACCCATAGCCACACCTTTTATTTGGAGGAAGTGAGAGGAGTTGAAGGAGAAATTGTTCAGCGTGAGAACAAGTTCAGCCAGACGGAGGGGAGTAGTGGTGGATGGGGATTGTTCGGGCCTCTGTTCGAGGAAGAAGCTAAGGGCCCTCAGACCATCCTGGTGGGGGATGGAGGTGTAGAGGGATTGGACATCCATGGTGAAGAGGAAGCAGTTGGGGCCAGGGAATTGGAAATTGTTGATGTGACGTAAGGTGTCAGAGGAATCACGGATGTAGGTGGGAAGGGACTGGAAAGGGGAGAGAGAAGGGAGTCAAGATAACGAGAAATGAGTTCTGTGGGGCAGGAGCAAGCTGAGACGATCGGTCTACCGGGGCAGTTCTGTTTGTGGATTTTGGGTAGGAGATAGAAGCGGGCCGTCCGAGGTTGGGTGACTATCAGGTTGAAAGCCGTGGGAGGGAGATCCCCAGAGGAGATGAGGTCAGTAACAGTCCTGGAAACAATGGCTTGATGTTCAGTGGTGGGGTCATGGTCCAGGGAGAGGTAGGAGGAAGTGTCTGCAAGCTGACGCTTGTCAGCGGGTCCTTTTACCCATCTCCAATATTCTCCCTCCACCTGGACCCCTCTCTGGATTCTTACCTTCTCTTGACCTTTTCATTGAGAACTGTCGGCGTGACATTAGTCGTCTCAATTTCTCTGCTCCTCTCACCCATTCTAACCTGTCTCTCTCTGAACTTACTGCACTCCATTCTCTCAGGTCCAACCCTGACATTGTCATCAAACCCGCTGACAAGGGTGGTGCTGTTGTTGTCTGGCGCACTGACCTCTACCTCGCGGAGGCTGAGTGTCAACTCGCAGACACTTCCTCCTACCTCTCCCTGGACCATTCTCTCAGTTCCTTCGCCTCCGTCGCATCTGTTCCGATGATGCTACCTTCAAAAACAGTTCCTCGGACATGTCCTCCTTCTTCCTTAACCGAGGTTTTCCACCCACGGTTGTTGACAGGGCCCTCAACCGTGTCCGGCCCATCTCCCGCGCATCCGCCCTCACACCTTCTCCTCCCTCCCAGAAACATGATAGGGTCCCCCTTGTCCTCACTTATCACCCCACCAGCCTCCGCATTCAAAGGATCATCCTCCGCCATTTCCGCCAACTCCAGCATGATGCCACCACCAAACACATCTTCCCTTCACCCCCCCTATCGGCATTCCATAGGGATCGCTCCCTCCGGGACACCCTGGTCCACTCCTCCATCACCCCCTACTCCTCAACCCCCTCCTATGGCACAACCCCATGCCCACGCAAAAGATGCAACACCTGCCCCTTCACTTCCTCTCTCCTCACCGTCCAAGGACCCAAACACTCCTTTCAAGTGAAGCAGCATTTCACTTGCATTTCCCCCAACTTAGTCTACTGCATTCGTTGCTCCCAATGTGGTCTCCTCTACATTGGAGAGACCAAACGTAAACTGGGCGACCGCTTTGCAGAACACCTGCGGTCTGTCCGCAAGAATGACCCAAACCTCCCTGTCGCTTGCCATTTTAACACTCCACCCTGCTCTCTTGCCCACATGTCTGTCCTTGGCTTGCTGCATTGTTCCAGTGAAGCCCAACGCAAACTGGAGGAACAACACCTCATCTTCCGACTAGGCACTTTACAGCCTTCCGGACTGAATATTGAATTCAACAACTTTAGATCGTGAGCTCCCTCCCCCATCCCCACCCCCTTTCTGTTTCCCCCTTCCTTTTTTTTTCCAATAAATTATATAGATTTTTCTTTTCCCACCTATTTCCATTATTTTTAAATATTTTTAAATCTCTTATGCTCTCCCCACCCCCACTAGAGCTATACCTTGAGTGCCCTACCATCCATTCTTAATTAGCACATTTGTTTAGATAATATCACCAACTTTAACACCTATGTGTTCTTTTGTTCTATTGTTGTTGACATCTTTTGATGATCTGCTTCTATCACTGCTTGTTTGTCCCTACAACCACACCCTCCCCCCCACCTCTCTCTCTCTCTCTCTCTGCGCCCCCCCCCCCACACACCTTAAACCAGCTTATATTTCAACTCTTTCTTGGGACTCGAACTCAAGTTCTGTCGAAGGGTCATGAGGACTCGAAACGTCAACTCTTTTCTTCTCTGCTGAAGCTGCCAGACCTGCTGAGTTTTTCCAGGTAATTCTGTTTATTACTTTTGAATTCAGTGCACACATTGTGTAATAAATACACATTGGACCAGGTTTCCCTCGTGGATTTGGTCTGCCTGTGACACATTGTCTGCCACATCAGAACAAGCAGCATCATGGTGGACCATTTCTGTATCACACAGTTTGACTTTAAAACCCTATCCACATTCTCCCAGTTCTACTGGTGTTTGCTGTTTTCATTTTTATTTTTAATTCAGTCATGGCATGAAGGGGCCGCTGGCTGGGCCAGCATTTATTGCCCACCCCTAATTGCCCTTGAGAGGGTGGTGCAGCAACATGGTTAGTGAGAGTTTGGCATTATCTCCATCAGTAGCAGAAACGAACAACAGAAGGTGAAGTCTGATCCCACTCCTGCCTCCATTCCACTTTGGGGTTGGCTGAGCAGAATCTTTCCAAACACTGTGTTAAAAATCTGACTGAACATTTTCCCCCGAGCGGAACTAGATAGTGAGGTTGTGAAATGCCTGTTAATAGTTAAAGCAGAGGCCATGGCAACACTTCAGAATAAGTTAGGCAGGGTGGTTGAAGGGAAAAAAAGGATACGAGGGCAGAGCAGCACATGGGATTAGCGTACCCCTCCTGTGGGGCATAGAATGCTGGGTCCAATGGCCCATTTCTGTGTTGTGATCTTTACATAATTAAAAAAAATCTGGCATTTCATTTAACAAACTTGTTGCCACAGACTACGTATATCAAAATCCTATTTCTACAGCATCTTCCACAACTTCTAGGCATCCCAGTGCGCTTCACAGCTGATGGATATAGTTACTGTTTAATGAAGGGATGCATAATTTCTAGAGTAACCGCAAACATAGCACTGCAGCCCCTGGGGACGGCTGCTTATAATGGTGTTTAGCTAGCAACAAGCTCCTGTCTCTAAAGCATTCCAGAAAGTTCTTCATCTGGGTTTTGCAGTCAGTTTACATGCACAGATAATCAGGGGTCACCAGCGATGGAAATATTGGCACTTTACTTGTGGAATTTACAAGAAAGGGTTTGGAGTGGGATGGTATGCATACACACATTATCATACAGACATGTCAGCTAACATTGCAGCTAACTGCAGAGTGTGACTGCGCCTCACTGTGAGAAACAAAAAGCAAGTACAGGCTGGTCCGCTAATAAAGGTACAAGGTGTGTTTGTTTTAATTCTCTCACAGGATGTGGGCGTCGCTGGCTAGGCCAGCATTTATTGCCCATCCCTGATTGCCCTGAGAAAGTGATTTCTTGAAAGTGACTTCTTGAACCGCTGCACTCCGTGTGGTGTAGGTATGGAAGGGCAGACAGCTGTTCTAGGTAGAAGTTACGATACAGAAACCGGCCATTCGGCTCAACGAGTCTGTGTCACGTTTACCATCAATGTGATCACCAGTCCCTCTGTGTCGCTCTCCATCAGCTATCACTAACTCCATAATGTTTAACTGAAACCATTCGAGAATGGCCCCATCACCTTGTGATCATTAAGCCCAATCTCGTTGAATGGTGGAGTAGGCTCAAAGGGCCAGACAGCCTGCTCCACTCTTATGGCTTCTATTCGACACACCACTGCCTCCAGAGAGAGGGGGCAAACATGCAAAGCCTCTGCAAACATCACGATACTGTTATTGTAACTGCTTCAAGGATAAAAATAGAGTCCTAGGGTCAAAACACAAACTCTAGTCTGTTTTTTTGTGTTGTCTGGGACTGGAATTTTACATGAATTGGGAACTCCTGCAAAGGAAAGAACTGATTTATAATATTTTGCAAACCCACTGTGTGTGTGTGCTGAACAATCGGTCCAGTGTGACTGTAAATTAACCCAAATTTTCCGCCACCATCCTGCTCCATCCACTCAGAGCAATTCCTTCACAAAAACATCACCAGATTCAATGAAATGTGATTTTTTTTGAAAAGCAGTCAGGCTCACACAGGTCACAATGAAAGATCAGGTTGCTGGAAGCTGCAATGGTACAAAGCCCTTCTTGTTCCTCCCCAAGGCTTGTCGATTGAAAAGACAGCCACTGCCATCAGATCCAATCGAGGTGACTGGGGAGCTGGGTTAGGGAGTCTGGTTCACCTCACTCAGCACTTTGAACAGCACCTGGGCAATGGGCTCGCTGTGGAGATATTTAAAGCCAAAGATCAGTCTCCCCCTTTATGGTTCAATATGGTGAGTTGGGGGGTAGGTGGGGGGTGGGTGGGGGGTGGTGGGGAGTGGGTGGGGGTGGTGGGGGGTAGGTGGGGGTGGGTGGGGGTGGGTGGGGGGTAGGTGGGGAGTGGGTGGGGGTAGGTGGGGGGTGGGTGGGGAGTGGGTGGGGGTAGGTGGGGGGTGGGTGGGAGTGGTGGAGGGTGGGTGGGGGTAGGTGGGGGGTAGGGGTAGGTGGGGGGTGGGTGGGGGTAGGTGGGGGTGGGTGGGGGGTAAGTGGGGGGTGGGTGGGGGTAGGTGGGGGGTGGGTGGGGGTGGGTGGGGAGTGGGTGGGGGTAAGTGGGGGGTGGGTGGGGGTGGGTGGGGGGTGGGTGGGAGTGGGTGGGGAGTGGGTGGGGGTGGTGGGGGGTGGGTAGGGGGTGGGTGGGGGGTGGTGGGGGGTGGGTGGGGGTGGTGGGTGGGGGTAGGTGGGGGTGGGTGGGAGTGGGTGGGGGTAGGTGGGGGTGGTGGGAGTGGGTGGGGGTAGGTGGGGGTAGGTGGGGGGTGGTGGGGGGTAGGTGGGGGGTAGGTGGGGGGTGGGTGGGGGTGGGTGGGGGGTGGGTGGGGGGTGGGTGGGGGTAGGTGGGGGGTGGTGGGGGGTGGTGGGGGGTAGGTGGGGGGTAGGGTGGGGGGTGGGTGGGGAGTGGGTGGGGGGTGGGTGGGGGCAGGCTTTGCAGGGGCGCAGGAGGGGGTGATGGTGAAGCTGACCACTGCCAGTGATCGGGGCTGGACCGCGATTTCACACTGGCAGGCCCAGCGTGAAAGGTGCACGGCAGCGCTCAGCGCCCAGTGTCGCCCGTGTGTGTGTGTGTGGGGGGGGTGGGTGGTGAGGAGGGCAAGAGGGCAAGTTCACACATGCACACAGGTGTGCGCTGGAAAAGCTCCCTACGGCACAGAGGAGCCTCAGGGAGATGAAGAGTTTTGACAATAAAAAATAAAGATTTCTGAAATGTTAGGAAACATGTCCCCTCACGTGACTCACGGAGCAAGGATGTATGAGACATTAGGATGAAACTTTAAAGAACATTTTTCATGACAGATCGAAACCTCATCCCGCCCGTGCATGGAGCTTTCACAAAAGATGCAAAGGCCACTTGGCCTTTTAGTCTGCTCACCAACCGTGAGGCTGGACGAGCAGTGGAAAATTTAAATCAATGACATTGTTAATGGCCTGAACAGGCCTTTCGATTGTCGGCGGGAGTGCCGCTGATTCTGGTGCACACTCACCGACCGAAATATGGTGCGAGTTTGTGATGATGTCAGAACACAGATCAACCTGAGCCATTGAGGCAAGGAATAAAACGTCAGATTTGCTGGTTATGACCAGCAAATGAAGGTCACGAGTTCACACCACATCATGGCAGCTTTGGGCTGGTACCGGACCCACTACCAGCTCCTGGATTGTCAGAAAAACCCAACCGGTCCTTCAGGGAAAGCAAGGTGCCATCCTTTCCCTATCAGGACTACATGTGATTCCAGTCCCACACAGCCGTGGGTATCTCTGAATGCCCTCAGGGAAACTATCAATGGGCAATAAATGCAGCCTTGCCAATATCACCCATATCCCACGTATGAACGAGAGCAACATCACATAATATTGGAACTCACTCAAAGGGAAGATCCAGGTTCTATGGTTAATGATTTAACTCCTCCCCCATTCTGTTGACTTTTCAGAATCCCCAGCAAAGCTCTGAAGTCACCGTGAATAGATAAATAAAAGCTAGAAAATGTTTTAATGGTCATTAAGAGGATCAACCCAGGCTGATCTTCTCCCCTCCTAAAGGTTGGCATTGCCATGTTGTGGTTCAAGCACTTCAGTGCAGGATTGAGAGTTCACTGTACCATCAGAAGAGCAGGACTGAGGGAGTACTGCACTGTTGGAGGTGCCTGTCTGCCCTCAGGTTGATATAAAAAATCTCATGGTGCTACTTAAAGAAGAGTAAGGGATTTCTCCCCAGTATCTGTGCCAATACTTATCCTCAATCAATAATCACTAAAAAAAAACAGATTATCTGCTTTTTACTGTACTGTTGTTTGTGGGAGCTTGCTGTGCATAATTTGGCTGCTGTGTTTTCCACATAACAACAGTGACAACACTTCAAATATACTTCACTGGCTGGAAAGGGCTTTGGGCTCTGTTGAGGTCATGAAATGCATTAAATACAAATCCTTTCATAGTTATTTCTTTGTTAATAACTTTTGAATTAAAGTGTTTATTGTTCTAGAACTTTGCTTCACCGAAGGGGCTAATTAATCTAAACCACTTCTCAGGAATTCAAACTGACCAATTACTTTTTGAGATTTTCAAACTGATTCTCTAATTTGAACAGGATGGCTCTTTACTATCCGGAAACACACTTTCTGAATGTTAAATATTCAACCATTCAAATTTATTGACAGATGGAACCAGTCACACAGAATCGGTGAGAGCTGAAGTACTCCCCTTTCTGAGCCTCGAACTGATGAAATTTGGAACTTTATACTGGGATGGGAATGATACCCACTCTACTAGCTGAAGAGACAGCATCAAACCAGAACAGAGCAGTAAGAGTTCACATTGTCACAACACTCAATTAGACAAAAATGGAAAGCATCTTTTCCACATCACTCCCATGGAAGGATCGGTCCAGTGACATTTAGAATGAGATCCAGCGACACCGGAGAATGCTGTCTAATACTTAGAGCTATTTAGACAGAAACTCTCGATATTCCATGGCCTTGGACTGCAGTCAGGCTTTTTCCTGTCGGATGCTCTCCAGTTTAATTCTCCTGTGCTGCTGGCTTCAGTTTGTCAGTGAATAGAAGCCCAGCTGTTTTGAATTCCGAGCTCTCCTCTTTTCCTCACTTGGCTGTTTCCTACACAGTCTGTAGATGAAGAGCCTTGACCGGATGCACACAGCAGTTGGCTCCGAGAGCCCAGGAAATACTAAACGTTAAACAACAACAAACCAATTCAGAACCCTAAAGTAACCTTAAAGTGCTATAAAGTCAAGAGAAGTGGGTGGTATACAGGACATTGAATCATTTACAGCAATCTGGGGAGACGCTGGCAGAATGGTAATGTCACTGGACTAGTAATCCAAAATCCTGGGGACATGGGTTCAAATCCCACCTGGTGGCCATGAAACTATCACCGATTGTCATAAAAACCCACCTGGCTCCCTAATGCCCTTCAGGGGAGGAAATCTGCCATCCTTACCTGGTCTGGCCTACATGTAACTCCAGACCCACAGAATTGTGGTTGACTCTTAGCTACCCTCTGAAATGGTGTGGCAAGCCACTCAGTTCAAGGGCAGTTAGGGATGGGCAACAAATGCTGGCCTTGCCAGCGACACCCACATCCCATGAATGAGGAAGGAGAAGAAACTTCTTCCCCATCACTCCTGAAGGTGCAAACTTTCTGCTGGGGACAGTTTCAAATCATTCAAGGGTCCCCAACATTTCACCAAAGTTTCTTCTTGTGTGAAATAGGGTAGTGAGTCAGACACTGGCTATTTCATTACAGTTTGACCAAATAGTGTAACTCTACATACCGATGCAGTCCAAAACATAAACACTAGTCCTTTCAGTTTTAAAACCTTGACTTGCATCCCATGATGTGAAAACATCTATAAAGCATTTTAGCTGGTGCTCTTGCCCTGCCAACATTAAAACTCGTTATAACTCAGTGGTAACACTCTGATCCTGTTCATGGCTTCAATTCCCACGTCGGACTCTTGGTGCCAGATTTAAAGCGGAATCGGGAAACCAGATGAGTTCCGAGTCCCAACCTCACTCCTCAACACTGTTGCTCTCCTGATGCTATTTTTAAATTCAAATAGCCTAATTGGCCAGGAGATGAGCTCAACACCAATTAGAGACGCTGAGCGTCTTCAGGAGGCAGGAGCTGCCTGTCTGGTGCCAGCAGCAAAGACAGATGGGCAGCCATGTTGGAGCCTGTCTTTGACTCGCTGCTTAGAGCAGGCAGCTCCCCAGAGGGCCAGCAGTATTAATGAGGTTAGAAAGAATCATGCAGGAGAAGTGAAGGCCCATTGCTCACAATGATACAGGGAGACCCCAGAAAAAACAAGTAAAAAGAGGTAAAGTTTAACTGTCCTGTTATGACCACAACAGGTGTTAATTGCTGCACAAACCAAATCCCAGAGGGAAACTTGGCTTACGGGCCATTAGCTTTTTTTCTGTATTCTGAAAATGAGAAGATAACGTATTGATCGGAGCAGTAAAAAGTCCAGTAACACTTTTGGGTATTTAAAAATTAAAATTAAAAGTTGTATTAACAACAAAAAAGAAGAAAACTTGAGCCCCCAAAGATTACAGTTACACATTCCCCCTAAAACACTTGACTTGGTCAAACCCACAAGTAAATGGTTTCCAGAAGACGCTCCCTTATAGATATTTAAATTTGGAATTCAATAATATCACACAAGACAGACTGCTGCAGCTTCAATAAAGGTGACCTGACCTATACCCTCTTCCACTTTGCTGTGGAATTCATTTCAATCAAACAGCCTGCTACAGCCCAAGACTCCTCAACAGCTCAAGCTATCTCCAATTATCTCCAGCACAGCAGCCCAACAGCTATCCAGCTCAACAGCTGTCCAGCCCAACAGCTATCCAGCCCAACAGCTATCCAGCTCAACAGCTATCCAGCCCAACAGCTATCCAGCCCAACAGCTATCCAGCCCAACAGCTATCCAGCCCAACAGCTATCCAGCCCAACAGCTATCCAGCCCAACAGCTATCTAGCCCAACAGGTATCCAGCCCAACAGCTACCTCTCGCTCTACCTCAACAACTATCCACAGTAACTCTGATATACAGCACTGTGAGAGTACCTGTACCAGATAGACTGCAGCGATTCAAGAAGGCAGCTGTGTCATCGCCACCCTCTCAAGGGAAATTAGGATGGGCAACAAATGCTGGCCTAGCCAGCGATGCCCACATCCCAGGAACGTATATAAAATAAAAAAGGTTTACCTGAAGACCACATCTGGTCTTGATTCTGCATTTGCAACTTTACAGGAGGTCACCTTGTTAACCGTTTTCATTTTAATCAGCAAGTGGATGTTAATGTTCCTGTGATGTAAGGAGATGAGCTAACCTGATGTTCCAACCAGCCCTTCCCCCACTCAACCAGCTCCACCAAAACCAGACTAATTTGTCGCTCAGCCCAACTGCAATTTGTGGAATCTCCCCAGATGAGGAAAGACTTGGAGAATAAGATGAGGCAGGAAAAGTGTGTGTGTGTGTGTGTGTGTGTGTGTCAGATGTCAGGTTGATAATACCAGTGAGAACCAGGTTGAATATAGAAAGTTCAAAGGGGAATGAATGGGGAACACCGGGTATGAGGAGAGACCGGCAGTTAACAAAAAAAAGGAACCTAAAAATCTTCTATTGCCTGAAAATATTAAAAGAGTGAGGAGTGGAGGGGTGTCCCTGTTCAGGGACTAAAAGGGGATCCAGGAAGTGGGGCAGGGGGCATAACTGAGGCATTCAGTCAACACGTTGCATATGCTTTACCAAGTAAGGAGATGTTGGAGTTGTAATGAATGAGGAGGTAATTGAGATATTGGATAGGCTAAAAATTGGTAAAAGTGGGTTAATTAGGAAGGCTGATTGTACCTGAAGTTGACAAGTCACCAGGACTGGGCAGGATGCATCCAAGGATACAGAAGAAAGCAAATGTGGAAATTGCAGAGGTACTGGCCATAATTACAAAGGCTCCACTGACAGGATCTTCAAAACCCAGAACCTAGAAGAGTCAGCAGATGTATGGGAACACCACCACCTCCAAGTTGCCCTTCAAATTGCACATCATCATGACTTGAAACTATATTGCTGCTCCTTCATTGTCGCTGGGTCAAAATACGGAAACTCCCTCTTTAACAGCGCTGTGGGTGTACTTACACATCGAGTGCAGCTTTTCAAGAAAGTAGCTCTAATTTTGGTAACTAAGCTCCTGTGTGGGACCTTATCAAAACACTATTGAAAATCTAACTACACCACATCCACTGGTTCTCCTTTATCTACACTCCAAGTAACATCCTCAAAAAACTCCAACAGGTTTCTCAAACAAGGTTTCCCTATCATAAATCCAAGTTACTCTGCCCAAGCTTATCTTTATTTTCCAAGTGTCCAGTTATCACATCCTTTATAATAAATTGTAACATTTTCCTTACTACTGACATCAAAATAAACAGTTTTGTAGTTCTCAGTTTTCTCTCTCCCTCTCGTCTTAAATAGTGGTTACATTTGCTACTTTCCAGTCTGCAGGAACCTTTCCAGAATCTATAGAATTTTGAAAGATAAACCACCAATGCATCCACTATTTTGCTAGCCACCTCCTTCAACACAAAAAAAAACAAAAATACCTGGAAAAACTCAGCCGGTCTGGCAGCATCTGCGGAGAGGAACACAGTTAACGTTCCGAGTCCGAATAATCCTTCAACAGAACTAAGCAAAAATAGAAGAGAGGTGAAATATAAGCTGGTTTAAGGGGGGGTGGGACAAGTAGAGCTGGATAGAGGGTCAGTGATAGTGGAGATAACCAAAAGGTGTCACAGACAAAAGGACAAAGAGGTGTTGACGGTGGTGATATTAGCTAAGAAATGTGCTAATGGTGACATTAAGGGTAGAAAGCAGGACGAGCAAGGGATAGATAAGCTCTAGTGGGGGTGGGGTGGGGGGAAGGGATCGAAATAGGCTAAAAGGTAGAGATAAAACAATGGATGGAAATACATTTAAAAATAATGGAAATAAGTGGGAAAAGAAAAATCTATATAAATTATTGGAAAAAAGGGGGATCGGAAAGGGGGTGGGGATGGAGGATAGATTTCATGATCTGAAGTTGTTGAACTCAATATTCAGTCCGGAAGGCTGTAAAGTGCCTAATCGGAAGATGAGGTGCTGTTCCTCCAGTTTGCATTGAGCTTCACTGGAACAATGCAGCAGGCCAAGGACAGACATGTGGGCATGAGAGCAGGGTGGAGTGTTGAAATGGCAAGTGACAGGGAGGTCTGGATAATTCTTGCGGACAGACCGAAAGTGTTCTGCATAGCTGTTACCCAGTCTGCGTTTGGTCTCTCCAATATAGATGAAACCGCAACAAAAACAGAATTACCTGGAAAAACTCAGCAGGTCTGGCAGCATCGGCGGAGAAGAAAAGAGTTGACGTTTCGAGTCCTCATGACCCTTCGACAGGGTCTCTCAAGTTCTGTTGAAGGGTCATGAGGACTCGAAACGTCAACTCTTTTCTTCTCCGCCGATGCTGCCAGACCTGCTGAGTTTTTCCAGGTAATTCTGTTTTTGTTTTGGATTTCCAGCATCCGCAGTTTTTTTGTTTTTATATAGATGAAACCGCATTGGGAACAGTGAATGCAGTGGACTAAATTGAGGGAAGTGCTGCTTCATTTGAAAGGAGTGTTTGGGCCCTTGGACGGTGAGGAGAGAGGAAGTGAAGGGGCAGGTGTTACATCTTTTGCGTGGGCATGGGGTGGTGCCATAGGTGGGGGTTGGGGAGTAGGGGGTGATGGAGGAGTGGACCAGGGTGTCTCTGAGGGAACGATCCCTACGGAATGCCGACGGGGGAGGTGAAGGGAAGATGTGTTTGGTGGTGGCATTATGCTGGAGTTGGCGGAAATGGCGGAGGATGATCCTTTGAATGCGGAGGCTGGTGGGGTGATAAGTGAGGACAAGGGGGACCCTATCATGTTTCTGGGAGGGAGGAGAAGGCGTGAGGGCGGATGCGCGGGAGATGGGCCGGACACGGTTGAGCGCCCTGTCAACCACCGTGGGTGGAAAACCTCCTTCAACACTCTGGGATGTAGTTCATTTGATCCAGGGGATTTATCAACCTTCAATCCAATTAATTTTCAAATTTATTAATGCTAATTTCTTTCAGTTCCTCAATTTCACTAGTTCCTAGTTTCCTTAGTATTTCTGGGAGAGTTCCTGTATCTATCTCCGTGAAAAGTATTTGTCTAGTTTCTCTGACATTTCCCCATTCCCCATTATAAATTTTCCTGTCTCCACCTGTAATGGGTGAACATCTCTCCTAGCTAATCTTTTCCTTTTCACGTTCCTAAAGGAGCTTTTATGTTTCCCGCTGGCTTGCATTCTTATTCTCTTTTCCCTTTGTCAGTTTCTTAATAAATTAAGTTGCTGGGTGAATCTTTTCAACCATTCCTCATGGAATTAATAAAGGTTCTTCCTGATATCTTTCCTAAATGTATTTTTCACCAATATAAATGCACATGCACTGGCCGAGATGTTCAGGTTGAGTAAGGGTCTGGTCATAGTGTCTCTCAACTCAAGGCATTGCTGAAAATGTACAGTGGCAGATTCTTCCACAAGTAGGGGAAGATGAGACCCAGACTTGGCTAAGAACTGGTTCAGGAAAGCAATGGAAAATTTCTGAGCCAGAAGCTTAACTGTCCAGGGAGCTTGGATGTGTCCAACTACCCATTTTGCTACAGCAGTAATTTGAGTCAATTGGCTTATAAACTACAGCTCAAGTAAGTCAAGTACCAGAGTCAGTAGGATGGGAGTAGCAACTGCAGTGGTTCAGCAAGAACCAGGACCGAGACTGTGCAAACACAGGTATTTCATTAGGACTGACAGTACAAGTAGGCACACCCATTGAGAAATACAATAACATTATAGAGACATTAACGTACACACGAATTTATGAAATAGGAGCAGGAGTAGGCCATTTGGCCCCTCGAGCCTGCTCCGCCTTTCAATAAGATCATGGCTGATCCGTTTGTGATTTGAGATCCACATTCCCATCTGCCTCCGATTACCTTTGATTCCCTTGCCTAACAAGAATCTGTTTAAAAATAGTCAATAACTCCTCTTCCACTGCCTTCTGAGGCAGAGAATTCCAAAGTTGCACAACCCTCTGAGAGAAAAAATTTCTTCTCACCTCTGTCCTAAAAGGGTGGCCCCTAATTTTAAAACAGTGCCCCCTATTTCTGGACTCACCCACAAGAGGAAACATCCTTTCCACATCCACCTTGACAAGACCATTCAGGATCTTGTAAACTTCAATCAAATCACCCCTCACTCTTCTAAACTCCAGTGGAAACAAGCCCAGTCTGTCCAACCTTTCCTCATAAGACAACCCACTCATTCCAGGTATCAATCTAGTAAACCCCCTCTGAACCGCCTCCAATGCATTTATACCCTTCCTTAAATGAGACCACCAAAACTGCTCACAGTATTCGAGGTGCGGTCTCACCAATGCCCTTAATAATTGAAGCATAACATCCTTACTTTTATATTCAATTCCTCTCATAATAAAGGTGGAAGGGTAGCATTGTTGGCCAAGCATGGCATTGGTACAGTAGTTAGAGATGACCTTGCTTCAGGAGATCAGGATGTAGAATTGGTTTGGGTGGAGATGGGGAATAGCAGGGGCAAAAAGTCATTAGTGGGAGGGGTCTACAGGCTCCCTAACAGTAACCACGATGCAGGACAAAGTATTCAAGAGAAAATATTGTGTGCTTATGACAAAGGGACAGCAATAATAACGGGTGATTTGAATCTACATATAAACTGGAAAAATCAGATAGGCAGTAGTAGCCTGGATGAGGAGTTCTTAGAGCAGCACATTGTGGAACCAACCAGAGACCAGGTTATATTAGACTTGATATTGTTTAATGTGACAGGATTAATGACCTCAGAGTAAAGACACCCCTAGGTCTGAGCAACTACAATATGATTGCATTTTACATCCAATTTGAAAGGGAGAAGAGTGGGTGTAAGTCTAGTATCTTAAACTTAAATAAGGGCAACTATGTGGGGATGAAAGCTGAGCTAGTTGAAGTGAACTGGGAAACTCAGCTAGAGGACAGGTCAATAGAGAAGCAGTGGTAGACATTTACGGGGATATTTCAGAGTATTCAGAATAAGTACATTCCTACTATACAGAAAAATTTTGAGGCGAAGACCCATCATCCAGGGTTTACAAAAGAAGCTAAGGAAGGCATCAAACTTAAAGAAAAGGCATATAACTCTGCGAAGATGAGTGGCAGGACAGATGATTGGACAGAATATAAAGCTGCTCAAAGAAACTATCTCAAAAGCATTCTAAGAACTCCTCATCCAGGCTACTACTGCCTATCTGATTTTTCCAGTTTATATGTAGATTCAAATCACCCGTGATTATTGCTGTCCCTTTGTCATAAGCACACATTATTTTCTCTTGAATACTTTGTCCTACATCGTGGTTAATGTTAGGGAGCCTGTAGACCCCTCCCACTAATGACTTTTTCCCCCTGCTATTCCCCATCTCCACCCAAACCAATTCTACATCCTGATCTCCTGAAGCAAGGTCATCTCTAACTACTGTACCAATGCCATCCTTGGCCAACAATGACTGAAAGGTTAATCAGGAGAAAGAAAGTAGAGTATGAGAGGAAGCTAGTTAGAAATGTAAAAATGGATAGCAGGAGTTTCTACAGGTGTTTAAAAAGGAAAAGAGTAAGTAAAGTGTTGATTCTGTAGAGAGTGTCAACAGGAAGTTAATAGTAGATAAAAAGGAAATGGCGGAAGAGATGAACAAATATTTTGCTTCTGTGTTCACTGTAGAGGATGCAAAAAATGTTCCAGTAATAGCTGCAAATCAGGAGGTGAAAGGGAGAGAGGAGTTTGGTGAAATTTAAATCGCTAGGGAAACAGTACTGAGCAAACTGATGGAGCTGCGGCTGGCGAGTCTCCCGGTCCCAGTGGACTACATCCTCGGAAAGTATGTTGTGAAGAGGACATGAGGAGGTTGCAGATGGATATAGATAGGTTGAGTGAGTGGTCAGAGATCTGGCAAATGGGGTTTAATATGGGAAAATGTGAAGTTGTTCATTTTGGCAGGCAGACCAAGAAAGCAGAGTATTACTTAAACGGAGAATGGCTGCATAATTCTGAGGTGCAGAGGGATCTAGGTGTTCTAATACATGAGTCACAAAAAGTTAGTATGCAGGTACAGCAAGTAATTAAGGCGGCTAATGGAATGTTATCCTTTATTACGAGAGGCATTGAACATAAAAGTAAGGATGTTATTCTTCAGTTATACAGGGCATTGGTGAGACCACATCTCAAATACTGTGTGCAGTTTTGGTCTCTTTATTTAAGGAAGGATGTAAATGTGTTGGAGGCGGTTCAGAGGAGGTTTACTAGATTGATACCTGGAATGAGTGGGTTGTCTTATGAGGAAAGGTTGGACAGACTGGACTTGTTTCCACCGGAGTTTAGAAGAGCGAGGGGTGATTTGATTGAAGTGTACAAGATCCTGAACGGCTTTGACAAGATGGATGTGGAAAGGATGTTTCCTCTTGTGGGTGAATCCAGAACTAGGGGGCACTGTTTTAAAATTAGGGGTCCCCCTTTTAGGACAGAGAAGAGGAGAATTTTTTTTCTCTCAGAGGGTTGTGGAACTTTGGACCACTGGCCTCAGAAGGTGGTGGAGGCGGAGTCATTGAATATTTTTAAGGCCGAGGTAAATAGATTTTTGTTAGGGAATCAAATGTTATCGGGTTTTGGTGGGAATGTGGAAATTGAAACACAAGATCAGCCATGATCTTATTGAATGGTGGAGCAGGCTCGAGGGGCCGAATGGTCTACTCCTGTTCCTATTTCTTATGTTCTTATAGCATTCCATTAGCCTTCTTAATCACTTGCTGTACCTGCATACTGACTTTTTGTGATCATGCACTAGACCTCCCAAATCCCTCTGCATCTCGAAATTCTACAGTCGTTTCTCTGTTTAAGTAATATTCTACTTTTTTATTCTTCCTGCCAAAGTGAACAGCTTCACATTTTCCCACATTATACTCCATCTGCCAGGTTTACCTATTTATATCCGTCTGCAAGCTCATGTCCTCTTCACAACATGGTTACCTACCTATCTTTGTTAGGCACCTTGCCTTCACTCCCCTCGTCTTAAGGCATTGATATCAACTGTAAAAAGTTGAGGCCCCAGCACAGACCCCTGCGGGACTAAGTTCACAAACACTGCTCGGATCCTCACCACTGCACCAGTCAGGCCAGTATTGACAGGAAGATATTGCTGCTGGTTCATGTTACATTCTAGAGCCTGGATTAACCGTTATAGATTCCTGGGCCACAGGGTTAAGACAGCCAGTCCCAATTAATTCTCACTCAGATCCCACAGAATGAACATGAAACAGAGCAGCGTGGAACTTACGGGTCATTGACAATACGAATTAGAAGAAGTTTGTAAAAAAAAATTGGAGTTTGAGACGCTGCATTCCATGGGAAGTGACCCTCGCAAGACTCAATTATCACTCATGCTGAAGGGAATAAATGCATTACGAATGGGAGTGTTCAAACAATAAGATCGACATTAAATTCCTTTGATAAACCTGGTGCTGTTGACTTCAAAATGCCAAATAGTTCAGCCAACAATAAACGTTCACTGAACAGCCAATGTAAACTCCAAGTAGATGGGCTAATATCATATGAAGACGTCGGGAACTTCCCACCCACAACCCCCCATCTCCAGTCTCACCATCCAGCAAACAGTTCTTTAGGATAATAAAAATTCTAATTATTATGCAGAGTTTGCATTTATATAGAGCATTTAGCACAGGAAAAACAGCCCATGGCAAATCATGGAAGCATGAATTACAAGGGAGGAAATAATCAGTGATCAAAAGCTCGGTTAGGGGTGAGTTTTAAGGGGTTCTGGAGGGGGAGAGGTAGAGAGAGTGAATTCTAGACTGTAGGTTATAGGCAGCTGAAGGCAAGGCAGCCAATGGTGGGAAGAAGGGAGAGGAGATAGGTAAGAGTTCAGAGTGAACAGCATTCAGTGAGTGCAGAAAATATCATTGAAAAGTTAAAGGGATAGAGACGAGCAAAGCCACACAGGGACAGAGAGGACAATGGGGAGTTGGCGAGGAGAACGTTACAGTGGTTCATTCAGAAGGGGACAAAGTTTGAAAGTTTCAGCAGCAAACACGTTGGAGAAGATACAGGCAACACTACAAAGTTAGCCGTCTTTGAGATGGAGAGAGGCAGTGAGCTCAGAAACTCAGCTAAGATGCTGGTAATGTGAATAGTCCAGTCTGCAGAGACTGTGTCTGGGCTGGGACCCAGAGTCAGAAGATAATGGCTTTGGTCTTCCCAACGTTTAAATTGGAAGAAATCACAGCTGATCCAAGAATACATGTGGGGTGAACAGTCTGGCTACTAGAATGTGACTCACCAACAATTTCTCTGAGCAACAAACATCAACCTTACCAGTGACCCACACATCCAGCAAATGGAGCAATCCCTGTCCATATGCAGCAAGACCTGGACCACATTGGATTGATAAGTGTCAAGTAACGTTTGCATAATCCAAATGCAAGGAAATGACCATCTTCAACAAGAGAGAATCAAACCATCTCCCCTTGACATTCAATGGCATTACCATCACTGAATCCCCCATTATCAATATCCTGGGGTTACCATTGACCAGAAACTGAACTGGACAAGCCATATAAATACTGTGGATACAAGAGCAGGTCAGAGACTAGAAACACCTCCTGACTCCCCAAAGCCTGTCCACCATCTCAAGGCACAAGTCAGGAGTGTGATGGAATACTCCCCACTTACCTGGATGAGTGCAGCCCCCACAACACTCAAAAAGCTTGACACCCTCCAGGACAAAGCAGCCCACTTGATTGGCACCCAATCCACAAACATTCAGTTCCTCCATCACCGATGCACAGTGACAGCAGTGTGTACCATCTACAAGATGCACTACAGAAACTCACCAAGACTCCTTTCACAGCACCTTCCAAACCCAAGACCACTACCCTCTATAAGGACTAGGGCAACAGATAGATGGGAACACCACCACCAGCAAGTTCCCCTCCAAGTCACTCACCATCCTGACTTGGAAATATATCGCCGTTCCTTCACTGTCACTGGGTCAAAATCCTGGAACTCCCTCCCTAACAGCACTGTGGATGTACCTACACCACATGGGCTGCAGCGGTTCAAGAAGGCAGCTCACCACCACCTCCAAGGGCAATTAGGCACTGGTAATAAATGCTGGTCTAACCAGAGATCTTGCATTCTATGAAAGAATAATAAATTAAGGAAAAATGAATATTAATTGAGGTATTGGAGAGGGCCCAGTGACTCCAACATGAGTTGGCACCTCATTAGCAGCAAGGTAGGACATAGGAGTACAAAACAGGGCACTCAGCTCATGTCTGAGGCCTCCTGAAACAGTAAGGACACTGGCTGGACTACTGCAAGCTTCTCCTCACTGATGAAGTTCACCCACCCATGTGTCTACCTAAATCATTCTGTTTGAGTTTGAAATGGTGCTTTGTCTGGACACAGCAAGTTTCCATTCCATGATGTCATGCACATTCCAGAGTCACATGACGCCCTGTTTCTCCCTTTGACTGTTCCACAGCCTCGGGTCATTAACTGTTTGTTAGCCTCTGGCACAAGATGATCCAATTCGGAGGGGTTGACATTGGAATTGCTGAGTTGAATGGGGTGATGGTGAGTGGGGGTGGGTGGGTGGGTGAGGGAGTGTGTAAGATATCCACGAATGGCTCAAGCATCTGCAACTCTAACCATAGGAATGGCTGCAACTTACACTGCTGTACCCCTCTCTCCCGCTCACTGAACACAAGTGTAACAGCTTTTTACAAAGTTAACTCAGCACTGAAAGATTATTCTGTTCTTGTTGACTCTTGGGGGCATGACTATCACTGTCACTTATTGCCCTTCTCTAAATGCCTCGGGCAGATGGTGGTAGGGCCCTCTTCTTGAACCTCTGGTCATGGCTGTGATATAACTGAGGGCCTTGTTAAGCTGCTTCAGGAGGAGAGTTAAAAGTCAATCACATTGGAGTTGAACTGGAGTCACGTATAGATTGAGACAGGTTCTGGATGGTAAATGTCCTTCCCTCAGGGGCATTAATACACCGGCTGTGTTTGTTTCATGTCGGGGAGAGTAATGATCGCCAGTCCTGATGCCAGCCTTTTATTTCCAGATTGATTTCTTTAAACTGAATTCTGAAAGCAGGATGGGTGGGGTCTGAACTCACCGTCTGTGAATTATTAGTCCAGCGGGGTTGAATTTTTAATGCCATGATGCTATTTTAATATGCAAAGCCCTTAATTGGGCTGGAGGTGGAGGTGAGCTGGGTGCCCCATTAGTGGTGCCAGCCACAGCCCCCAGCTGGGAGCTGGCTCCGGACAGTAATACTCAAAGGCAGGCAGCAGTTATTGGTTTGCTGTTGACTTGCAGATCAGCAGGTGGGAGAGCAGAGGGCCAGTGTCCTCATGGGGCAAATAAATGGTCAAACAGTTAATGACCGACTTCTAGAACAGCTCTGCTGACGCAAAGCCTCCGCCTGAGTTTGAATCCTCACACCCAGGCTCGCTTCAACCTCAGTTTGAATGATGCTTTTTTTCCGGCACTTACAGCAACAGCACAATCTGCTCCCCGCAGTGCTCCTGACAGCTGTGCACTAACATGTCCCAGGCCGTTCACTTTTCCAATCTCCTTCTCACGCTCTCCAGGCCATTAACAAGCTCTTCAATCAGTTTAATGACCAGTTCACGGGTCGCTCTGAAAATTCCAGCACATCCCAGAGACGTCAGCACCAGTACCCTCGAGGGGCTGGTTTCAAAGTGTGTTCACACCCAGACTCACACCCCCCCCAATGCTCACACCCGGACTCACACCCCCCCCAATGCTCACACCCGGACTCACACCCCCCCCAATGCTCACACCCGGACTCACACCCCCCCCAATGCTCACACCCGGACTCACACCCCCCCCCAATGCTCACACCCGGTCTCACACCCCCCCCCAATGCTCACACCCGGACTCACACCCCCCCCAATGCTCACACCCGGACTCACACCCCCCCCAATGCTCACACCCGGACTCACATCCCCCCCAATGCTCACACCCGGACTCACACCCCCCCCAATGCTCACACCCGGACTCACACCCCCCCCAATGCTCACACCCGGACTCACACCCCCCCCAATGCTCACACCCGGACTCACACCCCCCCCAATGCTCACACCCGGACTCACACCCCCCCCAATGCTCACACCCGGACTCACATCCCCCCAATGCTCACACCCGGACTCACACCCCCCCCAATGCTCACACCCGGACTCACACCCCCCCCAATGCTCACACCCGGACTCACACCCCCCCCAATGCTCACACCCGGACTCACACCCCCCCCAATGCTCACACCCGGACTCACACCCCCCCCAATGCTCACACCCGGACTCACACCCCCCCCAATGCTCACACCCGGACTCACACCCCCCCCAATGCTCACACCCGGACTCACACCCCCCCCAATGCTCACACCCGGACTCACACCCCCCCCAATGCTCACACCCGGACTCACACCCCCCCCAATGCTCACACCCGGACTCACACCCCCCCCAATGCTCACACCCGGACTCACACCCCCCCCAATGCTCACACCCGGACTCACACCACCCCCAATGCTCACACCCGGACTCACACCACCCCCAATGCTCACACCCGGACTCACACCCCCCCCAATGCTCACACCCGGACTCACACCCCCCCCAATGCTCACACCCGGACTCACACCCCCCCCAATGCTCACACCCGGACTCACACCCCCCCCAATGCTCACACCCGGACTCACACCCCCCCCAATGCTCACACCCGGACTCACACCCCCCCCAATGCTCACACCCGGACTCACACCCCCCCCAATGCTCACACCCGGACTCACACCCCCCCCCAATGCTCACACCCGGACTCACACCCCCCCCCAATGCTCACACCCGGACTCACACCCCCCCCCCAATGCTCACACCCGGACTCACACCCCCCCCAATGCTCACACCCGGACTCACACCCCCCCCAATGCTCACACCCGGACTCACACCCCCCCCAATGCTCACACCCGGACTCACACCCCCCCCAATGCTCACACCCGGACTCACACCCCCCCCAATGCTCACACCCGGACTCACACCCCCCCCAATGCTCACACCCGGACTCACACCTGGGCTCACACCCCCCCCAATGCTCACACCCGGACTCACACCCCCCCCAATGCTCACACCCGGACTCACACCCCCCCCAATGCTCACACCCGGACTCACACCCCCCCCAATGCTCACACCCGGACTCACACCCCCCCCAATGCTCACACCCGGACTCACACCCCCCCCAATGCTCACACCCGGACTCACACCCCCCCCAATGCTCACACCCGGACTCACACCCCCCCCAATGCTCACACCCGGACTCACACCCCCCCCCAATGCTCACACCCGGACTCACACCACCCCCAATGCTCACACCCGGACTCACACCACCCCCAATGCTTACACCCGGACTCACACCCCCCCCAATGCTCACACCCGGACTCACACCCAGGCTCACACCCCCACGTGCTCGTACCTTGGCGTACCCCCACTTGCAATTGAAAATCTAGCCTCAGGTCTTCGGAATGCACATCCAGTAATATAACTCCCACCCCTGTTATGGATTGCAGATGTCTGAGCTTCAACAGTGAGGGTGTTGTCATAATAGTCAGAACTAAGCGATCCCACAACCAATGGATCAGGATCAAAGCTCTGCTGCCCTGCCTAATCCAGCTGTGAACAACGGTGGATAATTAAAAAACTAACGGCAGAAGGGAAGAGGCTCTCCAGACATCCCCATCCTCGATGCTGAGCACATCGCTGGGGAGGTGCTGGATTTGCCGTATTGTCACAGGATTAGTATTCCAGAAACCTAGACCAATGCTCACGGCCTGGCTCACCCCCCATGTGCTCATACCCGGCAGATGGTGAAATCTGAATTCAATAAAAATGTGGAATGTGAGGGTCCATGAAACCATTGCCGGTTGTCAGAAAAACCCAACTGGTCACTAATGCCCTTTAGGGGAGAAAATCTGCCCTCCTCACCTGGTCTGGGCTACATGCATCTCCAGGTTCACACCTATGTGGTTGACTCTTAAATACCCTCTGAAAAGGGCAGTTAAGGATGGGCAATAAATGCTGGCCTAGTCAGCAGGGCCCACATCCCATGAACGAATTTTTAAAAAATCAGTGCAAAAGATAAGGCTGAAGCATTTGCTACAATCTTCAGCCAGAAGTGCCGAGCGGATGATCCATCTCAGCCTCCTCCGGAGGTCCCCAGCATCCTAGGTGACCGTCTTCAGTCAATATGATTCACTCCACATGATGTCAAGAAATAGCTGAAGGTACTGGATACTGCAAAGACTATGGGCCTTGACATTATTCCGGCAATAGTGCTGAAGACTTGTGCTCCAGAACTTGCTGCGCCCCTAGCCAAGCTGTTCCAGTACAGCTACAACACTGGCATCTACCTGACATCATGTTCTGTCCACAGAAAGCCAGACAATAAAAGAAACATTCAACCACAGTGGTCCTCATATGTTGCATTTTCAAAAAACAGGCCACTGAATGGGCAAGGTGCAGAGTTAATTCCTCCTCCTACCCCTCAGCCGTTGTTTTGACCGATGCGTTTATATAATACCTTCAGTAAAACACTCCAAGGTGCATAATTAAACAAAAAAGAAAATTGACCCCAAGCCAATGAAGGAGACTTTAGATCAAGAGACCAAAGGAGTGTTCAAAGAGGTGGACTTTAAACAGAATCTTACAGGAAAGGGGCGCAGACGTTTAGAGCCTAAACAGATATTAGGCATGGTCATTAGTGATGGCACAAAAGCAGCGAGAGATGAGCGACAATTCTCTTCATAATGGATAGAGAGCACAAAAGCCATTTAAAAAAAAATTTTCTGTGGCCAGGTAACATGAGGCAGCAAAAAAATGAATCTACTAATTCAGCCTTCCAGTTCTAGGACGTTCTCACTTGCCTCACTGAAAGGCAGCTTTCAGATTCCCTACATAGCAGAGCCTCTTCAGTTGAGGAGGTCACCATATCAACAACTCTCTGTCCACAGACTTCATCCGGACTGGGATCGAAATGCCTGTGGTAGGTTTAAGACCTACTCCAGGACTCGAACACACGTAATCTAGGTTAACACCCCGAGTACTTTGGAAAAAATAATCAGAGCTCGGAACGGTGCCTGGGTAAGCTGCCTGTTTCATTTTTAGCCACTAAACCATTACACATCAGAGTAGCTGGTTATGCATAAAGAAATGGGAAATGTTGGAGAGATCTGAGCTGACGTGAGATGAATGCAAGTCTTTCTTACTTTACTTGTGGAAGAAATGTTCAAACAAGCTCCAAGCCCACACTGGTTAACTCATCGCTCAAGTTAACATTTGATGCCTTCATGCGCAAGGGCCATTCACAGAACTTGTGTTTATAAAGCACCTTTAGATTAACAAATATCCCAAGGTGCTTCACAGATGATATATGGCCAATTGGCTTTCAGCTAGGGAGAGAAAGAGAGAGAGTGAAAGAGACAGTGAGAAAGAGAGAGACAGAGAGAGAAAGAGAAAGAGAGAGATAGAAAGAGAGGGAGAGGAAGAGAGCAAAAGAGAGAGAAAGAGAGAGAAAGAGACAAAAAGAGTGAAAGAGAGGAAGAGAAAGAGAGTGAAAGAGAGAAAGCGAGAGAAAGATGGAGAGAAAGAGAGGGAGAAAGAGACAGGGTGAAAGAGAGAGTGAGAGACAGAGAGAGAAAGAGACAGAGAGAGACAGAGAGAGAAAGAGACAGAGAGAGAAAGAGACAGTGAGAGAAAGAGAGAGAAAGAGAAATGGAGTTGATCTTCAGACAACTTTTCTTAGTGGAAACATTTGACTTTATTTACAAGACAGCAGCAACAACTACATGTGTTTGCCAGACCCCATAACTAAGATGTACTCTCCTCTGTAGAGGTTCCCCTCGCTGCTAACACATTGGTTTACACAGATCATGTGATCTTACAGTGCAGGCTTATTCTTAAAACTACAGCCCAACATTTCCTAAAACTATAATTGCTACATTCCTCCCCCTTTAACTTTTCTGTACATTTTATATTTACGAGGATATTTATCTCATGACATTACAATATTACAGGTCATGAAATTATAAGTTCAGTCTCTCAGGTGGTTTCCTGATCCGTGTGGAATGTCGCAGCTCCACAACTTCCGATTCTTTGGCAGGAACCACATTCTCTGGAACCGCATTAACATCAGGTACCTCATCAGGCACAGGCAGCTCAGTGTCTCCCACTCCGACAGAGACATTGGGCATGTCTGTCCTTGGTTGAGCAACTTCAACAGGAACCAGAGGTTCAGCAATGGTTACAGGTGGAACATCATTTTGTTGGAGTATCTCTCTTTTTCTTAAACGATCCACATGCTTATGGCTGATCCAGCCCTCCACTTCTACATGGTACAACAATGGTCCGGTCAATTCCCTCGTCTGGTCATAAGGCACTAACAAATTGGAAGAGTGTAAGAGCTGTTTAACTTTCATGAATGCTTCTTTTTGGGGTGCCTCCCAAAACCAATACTGGTTTCTAATAGCAATGAATGTAGAGGGGTCAGAACTGTGAATAAATTTGGTAGAAATCGCCTATAATAGTTTATCATGCCTAAAAATGATTTAAGTTCAGAGGTGTTCCTGGGTGCAAGTGCCTCTTCTATTGCTTTAACCTTCTCTTCAGCTGAGTGTAATTCTTGGGCATCTACTCGGTGGCCCAAATAGGTGACTTCATTTGCCTGAAAAGTGCATTTTTCCTTTTTTAGGCACACTCCAGCTTCTCAAAATCATTTCAGGACTTCCTCTAGATTAACCAAGTGTTCCTTTTCTGTGAATCCAGTTATCAGTACATCATCCAGGTAGACCACAACTTGAGGTAGTCCCTGTAGTAAGCTCTCCATCGTCCTCTGAAAAACGGCACAGGCCAAGGAAACACCATAGGGCAGGCGTGTATACTGATATTACCCTTTGTGGGTGTTTATGGTCACAAATTCCTGGGAGGCATCACCCAGCTCCAGTTGCTGATACACATGACTCATGTTGTGCTTTGTATGCATTGTCCCTCCTGCTAGTTTGGCATAAAGGTCTTCAATCTTGCGAATAGGGTACCTGTCCAGTTTGGCTGCTCTGTTGTCTGTTAGTTTATAGTCCCCACAGATCCGGATGGACAGGGACACCCAGCCTCTCTAACTGGTTCAACTCAGGGTCAACCTTCTCTCTCAGGGCGTATGGCACCGGTCTTGCTTTCAAGAAGCGAGGAGTTGCTTCTGGGTCCATGTAAATCCTGGCCTCTTGGCCTTGGATTTTTCCCAGTTCATCCTTGAAGATGGTGTCATTTTTTTTTAAGCAGCTCTGGTGGTCTGCATGCTCACAACTGGAAGATTTCAGACCATTTTAATTTAATCTCTTTCAAACAATCACACCCTAGAAGGCTTGGACCGTCACCTTCTACCACCCTCACTGGTAGCTGTGTCAATTGGTGTTTATAATAAACAGTTGCTTTGGTGATACCTTTTACTTGGATTTCTTTGCCTGTGCACATTTTCAACTGAGGAGATGTTTGTTCCAAATTTAACTGTTGATCACCTTTATTTAAACAGCTGAAAGAGTGTTCTCCTGTTACAGTGGTAGAAGCACCCGTGTCTACTTACGTTTTTAATGGTTTACCATTCACTTGCACTGTAACAAATATTGGCTCTGTCATTTCAACATTCATGTTGAATAAGGAATAAATGTCAGAACTGGTTCTTTCTTGGTCTGCTACACTATAGACTTCATTGGACTTCGATTGTTGTTTGAGAGCCTGGTTTAAATCTCGCTTTGCACTGTCTCATTCTGTGTCCACTTCTGTGACAAAACTAACATTCTACTTTTTTAAATTGTTGATCGCTAGAAGACTGATTGTTTCCACATGGATGAAAGTTATTTTTCAATTTAGTTGCTGAGCTGTTTCCTCTCATTTTTCGGCGAACGGGGTCTGTTCCCCGCTTCGGGGATTTTCACGCCACTTTCAGCTGACTGCTCCCATCCAACTAGGAGAACTGCACTATTTTGCATCCCTTGAATTGCTTGGGAATCCTTCACAGTGCCTCCCATCACTTAGCACTATCTCTAACGCTTTCTTAAAATCAAGATTCTCTTCAGCCAGCAATCTTCGCTGAATAGTGTCTTCCTGTACGCCACATCCCTGAGACACCATTTATGGCTTCACCAAAATCACAATATTCCGTTAGTTGTTTTAATTTTGCCAAGTGGTTGGAGTTGTCTCTCCAAGGGCTCTATTCCATGAATTGAACCTGAACCTTTGCATTGTGAATGAGGGCTTGGATTGAAAATGTCCCTTAAAGAGCTCAACTAATTCACTGAAAGTCTTCAAATCTGGAGCTGTCAGACTTCAAATTAAACTGTAGGTGTGGATCCCACAAATACTCAGGAGAATTGCTCTCCTCTTTTCCTTTCCCGTGATTTCACTGGCTTGAAAGTAGAATGCAAGACGTTCTATATATTGAGACCAATCGTCTGTAGTTGGCTCAAATGATCGATTCTGCCAAACTGTGGCATTTCGGATGAGTATATCTTCTTTTGTTTTTAACGAACTTAGATACTCGCTGGGCGAGGTACAGCACCGCATCTGATTTATCTTACAGCAATGGCTTATTCTTAAAGCTATAGTTCAACTTTTTCCAAAACTATAATTGCTACAGAAAGAGAGAGGAAGCGAGAAAGAGAGAGAGAGAGAGGAAGAAAGAGGAAGTGAGAGAGAAAGAGAGCGAGAGGGAGAGAGAGAGGGAGAGAGAGAGAGAAAAAGGAGGGGGAGAGATCAGAAGCTAGGTCAAATAAGGTAGTGGTGGCGGCACAGTGGCATTGTCACTGGACTAGTAACCCCGAGACCCAGGGTAGTTCTCTGGAGACCTGGGTTCAAATCCCAACATGGCAGCTGGTGGAATTTGAATTCAATAAAAATCTGTTGTTAAAAACCCATCTGGTTCACCAATGCCCTTTAGGGAAAGGAATCTGCTGTCCTGGACTCAAAATGTAGTTGACTTTAAAATGCACTCTGCACAAGGGCAATTAGGGATGGGCAATGAATGCTAACCTAGTCACATCCCATGAATAAATAAAAGTAGCAGGGCTTACCTTCTCAAAGGTTTCATCTGTGGGACAAAATATATAGAACGTCTTGCGTTCTACTTTCAAGCCAATGAAATCATGGGGAAGGAAAAGAGGAGAGCAATTCTCCTGAGTATTTGTGGGATCAAGACCTACAGTTTAACTCGAAGGTGTGTCACAACACAATGACTCCCTTCCTCATTCTGTAGGAAGTGAAATCATAGAAAATAGTATAGCACAGAATGAAAACCATTCAGCCCATCAAGTCTCTGCCAAGAGACTTTAAAAAAAGAGAAATTCAGTTTTTCCTCCTAGCCTGGAAATGCTTTCTCCTTAAGGACGCTGCAGATTCCCGAATGAAGCCTTGGTTTGCATCACCCCATCGGACAGTGCATTCCAAATCCCAACCACTTGTTGCATAAAATGCTTTTCCTCCTGTCATCTCTGCTTCTTTTGCCAATCATCTTATATCTGTGACCTCTGGTTATCAACCCTTCAGCCAATGGAAACAGTTTCTCTTCATTTACTCCATCTAAACCCTTCATGATTTTGAACACCTCCAACAAATCTCCTCTCAACCTTCTCTGGTCTAAGGAGAACAGCCCAGTTTCTCCAGTGCATGCAAATAATCTCTCATCCCTGGAGACATTCTGGTAAATCCCCTCTATATCCTTCCCAAAGCCTTCACATCCTTCCAAATGCATGGTGGCACAGACTTGGGCAATAATCCAAACTCGGGCCAAACTAAGGTTTTATACAATATATTATATAAAGGCCACAGAACAGAGATTAACTCTGTATCTCCCTCCATAGATGTGGCCAAACCTGCTGAATATTTTCACAATGCTACATGTTTTTTTCAAATTTCCAGCACCTCAGTATTTTGGATTGAGAATTGGTTAGCAGACAGGAAATAGAGATTAGGAATAAATGGGTCTTTTTCGGAGTGGCAGGCAGTGACTAGTGGGTACCACAGGGATCAGTGCTTGGGCCCCAGCTATTCACAATATATATCAATGGTTTGGATGAGGGAACCAAGTGTAATATTTTGGTTCCAATGTCATGTTTGCTGGTAACACAAAACTTGGTGGGAATATGAGGGTGAGGAGGGTGTTAAGAGGCTTCAAGGCAATTTAGACAGGTTGAGTAAGTGGACAAATACATGATACATGCAGTATAATGTGGATAAGTGTGAAGTTATCCATTTCAATAGGAAAAACAGAATGGCAGATAATTATTTAAATGGTGATAGACTGGGAAATGTTGATATACAAAGGGACCTGGGTGTCCTTGTACACCAATCACGGAAACCAAGCATGCAGGTGCAGCAAGCAGTTAAGAAGGCAAATGGTATGTTGGCCTTCATTGCGAGAGGACTTGAGTACAGGAGCAAGGATGTCTTACTGCAGCTGTACAGGGCCTTGGCGAGACCACACCTGGAGTATTGTGTGCAGTTTTGGTCTCCTTACCTAAGAAAGGATATACTTGCCATCGAGGGAGTGCAGCGAAGGTTCACCAGACTGATTCCTGGGATGGCAGGATTGTCGTATGAGGAGAGATTGAGCCGACTAGGCCTGTATTCACTGGAGTTTAGAAGAATGAGAGGGGATATCATTGAAACATAAAATTCTGAGAGGGCTGGACAGACTGGATGCAGGGATGATATTTCCCCTGGTTGGGCGGGGGGGGGGGTCTAGAACAAAGGGTTGCTTTGGGATATGGGGTAGACTATTTAGGACTGAGATGAGGAGAAACTTCTTCACTCAGAGGGTGGTGAACCTGTGGAATTCTCTACCCTAGAGGTTGTGGAGGCCAAGTCACTGAATATATTTCAGAAGGAAATAGATAGTATTCTGGACTCTAAAGGTGTTAAGGGGTAAGGGGAGAGAGCGGGAGTATGGTGTTGAGACAGAGGATCAGCCATGATCATATTGAATGGCAGAGCAGGCTCAAAGGGCTGAATGGCCTACTCCTGCCCCTATTTTTTATGTTTCTATGTTTCGCTTCCGCATTAGGGTTTTGTATATGTTTAGCATAACTTTAGCATAAAATATGGGGTCCTGGTTATCACAAATTGCTTTTTTAATCAGTCCAGTCACCTTCAAGGATCTGTGCACAAACAGGCCCAGTCTCTAAGGTCTTTAAGATTGCAGTATTTAGCTTGCCTGGATCCTCTTGAGGACTATTGCTATATTTCTATTCAGTACACCTCACATTTCATGCATTTTGAAAATCTCAAAATTGGGTCCTGCACTCCCAAGTCCAAGTCATTATTATATATCCAAAATAGCAGTCCCTAGAAACCAGGGAACTCCACTATTTATAGAATTATAGAATGATTACAGCACAGAAGGAGGCCATTCAACCTGCCGGTGTCCATAGTGGCTCTCTGCAAGAACAATACATCTTTATTTTTCATTCATTTTGTGGTGTGGGCTTCGCTGGCTGGGCCAGCATTTATTGTCCATCCCTAATTGCCCTTGAGAAGGTGGGGGTGAACTGCATTCTTGAACCGCTGCAGTCCATGTGGTGTAGGTACACCCACAGTGCTGTTAGGGAGGGAGTTCCAAGATTTTGACCCAGCGACAATGAAGGAATGGTGATATATTTCCAAGTCAGGATGGTGAGTGACTTGGAGGGGGACTTACAAGTGGTGGTGTTCCCATGTGTCTGCTGCCCTTGTCCTTCTAGATGGTGGTGGTCATGGGTTTGGAAGGCGCTGTCTAAGGAGCCTTGGTGAATTCCTGCAGTGCATCTTGTAGATGGTACACACTGCTGCTACTGTGCATCGGTGGTGGAGGGAGTGAATGTTTGTGGATGTGGTGCCAATCAAGCGGGCTGCTTTGTCCTGGATGGTGTCAAGCTTCTTGATTGTTGTGGGAGCTGCAAGTGGAGAGTATTCCATCACACTCCTGACTTGTGCCTTGGAGATGGTGGACAGGCTTTAGGGAGTCAGGAGGTGAGTTATTCGCCACAGGATTCCTGGCCTCTGACCTGCTACAGTATTTATATGACTAATCCAGTTCAGTTTCTGGTCAATGATAACCCCTAGGATGTTGATAGTGGGGATTTATTGATGGTAATGCCATTGAATGTCAAGGGGCGATGATTAGATTCTCTCTTGTTGGAGATGATCATTACCTGACAAATGTTACTTGCACTTATCAGCCCAACCTTGTGCCACTCCCCTGCCCTCTCCCCAGACACCTGCACATTTTTCCTCTTCAAATAATGATCCAATACTCCCTTGAATGTCTCACTTGATCCTTTCTCCACCATACACTGTGCATTCCAGATCCCAATCACTGTGTGTGAAAAAGTTTCTCTTCATGTCGCCATTGCTTCTTTTGCCAATTACTTTAAATCTGTGTCCACTGATTCTCAATCCTTCCACCAATAGGAAGTATTTCTCCCTATCTGCTCTATCCAGACTCCTCGTAATTTTGAATTCCTTTTTCACACCTTCTCTCAACCTTCTCTTCTCTAAGGAGAGCAGTCCCAACTTCTCCAACATAAAACTATTAGGAATCTACATTCAAAGTGATTTCAAATAAATTACCAAGTATGTGAAATGCTTAAGGAAGGAAATAGAAGACTTCACAAGCTGCATCCTCTCAAGCATTACAACATCTCAAATGGACCTACTCACTGAGTTTGAACAGTTACGTAAGTTACTTTCCTTTGGTCCAAAAAAAACAGCCACTGACCACAACTCTCCATTTTCCATCCCTTAGCCAATTTTGTATCCATGTTGCTATTGCCCTTTTTATCCCAAAGGCTTCAGGTTTGCTAACAAGTTAGACATGTGGCACTTCATCAGGCACAATAACAGCTGGATAATGGTTAGGTTACTGGACTAGTAACCCCGAGATGGAGGGGTGGAATCTTCTAGAATGACGGGGCCATTTTCAGGCTGGAAACCCAATATTTTAATGGGTAGACTCTTTAACTCAGCCAAGGCATTGGCATCACCCCTGCCCCCCACACCCCCCCCCCCACCAACCCCCCCACCCACAACCCCTCCCCCACCCCAACCCACCCGCCTTCTGGGTTGCCTGACCAATTAGGGAAAGCAGGCAGGATGTCAGAGGGAGAATTTATGGTTAAAGGGTCCATGGCATAGGTTACAAAGTGTCACCAACACTTGCATTTTTGAGGCTTCAGGAACCACAGGAATGGAAAGGACATCAGGTACAGCTGCTCCCCAGGTCTCTCACTCTTCGAGGGAGATCCTGCAGCAGGATCTGGGGGGAGCTGTAGTGAGTGGAGCTCTTCCAAGAACGGAAGGAAGAGGACGACATTGCCAGTCATGCAGATGTGGATGGAAGTGGCCAAGGAAGTCAGCAGCAGATGTGCGGACCCTTGAATACAAAAGCAAAATACTGCAGACGCTGCAAATATGAGATAAAAACAGAGCTTGGTGTCCACTTTTGTTCAATTGCACTTCTGTGAGGTCACTATGTTTTTCACTAAGTCGGGGTGCTATACAGATGCAAGAAACTCACTGAGCTGTCATACATTACACAAGCTCAATAGTCCAGTCTTAATGAAAAACGATCTGAATCTCTCTCAGGGCACAGGATTTCTCAAACAAAAACAGAAAATGCTGGAAAAACCCAGCAGCTCTAACAGCCTCTGTGGCGAGAGAACCAGAGTTAGGGTTTCAAATCTGCAGAAGAGGCATACGGACTCGAAACGTTAACTCTGTTTCTTTCTCTACAGACGCTGCCAGACCTGCTGGGTTTTTCCAGCATTTTCTCTTTCTGTTTCAGATTTCCAGCATCTGCAGTATTTCACTTTTAACACAGGATTTCTCAAACTGATTTTTTAAGTAAAAACATGCAAGATTAACAATTGCTGCGAGTTATCTAAATGGACAGATAGTTCTGTTAGAACATGTTGGCCTAGGAATTTAAATGCCTCTTCCAACTATTACATAGAATTTTGTATGAACTTGGTAAAACCTCAAACTACCAAAAGTTCCAGGTATCTGAAATTCATATAAACATAGGGAATGTAAATAAGAGAGATAAGGTACCTTGAATTTATTCTGATTAGAAGCTTGACTTGCTTAGGAATATAGGAGCTTCTGGACAAGAAACGATCAAAGTCCTTCTAGTTCACCTTCTCCCACCATCACATGATACAGCAATAATGGGGCTGTTGCTTAATCAATCTCTTTCCAACTAGTCTACAACAAAGCCAGGAATGAGGTGAGGAAAGTGGCACACAGCTTTGGGGAGGTCCAAAGTCACTTGTTCCATGCAAGTATGCTATATTCAACATCTGTCGTGCCTTAGATTGCTCCTAATATGTATCCCTAAATGCAATTTTCTGAATGAATCAACACTAACTGCTCCTACTGTCTCCAGGAATGGAGTCACGTATAGGCCAGACAAGGTAAGGCTAGAATGTGTCATTCTCTAAAGGATATTAGTGAACCATGGGGTTTGGTACAGGCAACAGATGGGAGGAGTGGGTGAAAACTTGTGTGCTAACTATGCTGTATATGGAGAACAGTGTGTCAGGTTGTGTGTCCCTCATTGCAATGAGCTAATATCGGATAGGGAGACATTAGACCAAATACTTAGACATATATAACAAATTTAAAGGTAGAAAAATGTATCAAAGTGTTTAACATGAACAAGGTGGATAAAACATTTGACATTAATTGACACTGAGCCACTAAAGGAGAAATTAGGAAAAACAGCCAAAAGCTTAACCCAACAGGTAAGCTTCAAGAAACATCTTAAGAGGTAGAAAGGTGAAGAGGTTTAGGGAGGAAATTCCAGAATTAATGGCCAAAGCAGGTGAAAATACAGCCATCGTGCAGTGATTGAAATCAGGATTCACAAGAGACCAGAACTGGAGGAGTGCAGAGATTTCAAAGTGGGCCTGCGGGAGGCTATAGGCTGTGAGAGGAATGAGAGGAGAGAGGAGAGGCCACGGAGGGATTTGAAAAGAAGGATGAGAGTTTTAAAATAAAGGCTTGTCAGAGAAGGAAGCCAGTGAAAGTCAGCAAGTGCAGGGATGATGGGTAAATGAGTTTTAGAGAAAGTTAAGATACGGCAATAGAGTTTGGAAGAGCAGAAGTTTCCATAGGGTGGAAAATGGTGCCAACCAGGAAAACATTGGAACAGCCAAGTCTAGAGGTGACATAGGCATGAATGTCAGTTTCAGCAGCAAGTGAGCAGAAGTGGGGTGTGGGGGTGAACAACGCTATGGAGGTGGAAGTAAACAATCTTGCTGATGGTGCAGATGTGTGATTGGAAACTCAACTCAGTCAAATTTAACACCAATGTTGCAAATGGTCTTGTTCAATTTAAGACAGGATGGGAACAGTGGACAAGGGATGTAGTTTGTGGCAGAGAATGTTATGACCCCAGCTGAGGTTACCCCTGGAAAAGCCTCATCCTAGTGGAACCCAGCTTGATAGATCCTAACTGTTATTTGTTTGTTTAGATAGATGGAGAGTAACTACTGTTTAGAGTCACAGGAGTCAGCTGATGAATTTTTAACAAAAGAATAAAACATTTATTTCACAAGAAACGATTACCTATATTACAATATCCCTTCACCCTCAACTGTACCTATACAAATATGTAGAGTTGTAAGGATAACACAAGTTACAAAAGGCATCTTATAATCTAATGTTCATAGTAAGTACACAATCTATGTACACCTATGGTGACCTGTGGTCAGACACACCACACTCTGAAACCAAGTGACAGATGCTACCTCAGCCAGATGTTATGGATCTCTCCTCTACTCCCCCAAAAAACTTGTCACACCATGAGCTAACCAGTTTCACTGAACTCCGTCCTTCACACGAAGGATTCCAATCTCCACTCTCCAAGAACTCACCCTGGAATCTTCTCCCAAACTGATGCTTTCCCTCAGACACCTTCCACAAGGGTTCACCTCCAGGATTTCAAACTCTCCTTCTGATGTTCCTCTTTCCTCTCTCTCACCAATTCAGCCATCTACAGTACACCACTGCTTCACATGCCCATAGCAAAGAGTTACAGACCTTCAGCTGCTTCTTTGTACCTGCTTACGTCTTGCAAGTTGCTCTCGTTTTAAATCTGCTTTCTGCAGCTTTTGTCTCCTTAAATCCGAAGCTTGTAGCCTTTCTCTCTGCCCCTCACTCTTAACTTCATTAACAGGATCTTTTCCAGGTTCCTGTCCTTCCTTTTGACTAGAAGGTCTTGGGATTTTCTCCTCTTCCACTTCCCTGGATTTTTGGGGTTTTCCTTAGCTTGGGACTTCTACCTGTGCCCTTTGCTCCAGTCTCTCCTGGCAGCAACTTTCAAAAACTGAACTCCACAGCTTCCAAATCAAAACTGCTGTTTCTCTTCTGTGTGTCTGTGGGAAGGACCTGCCTCTCTGGGCTCCTGTTGCTAGGCAACAGCCCAATTCTTCTACCCTTGTGTTTGCTTTATTTCTTCAGTCATAAACTCTCATTAGAAGTGTCAGCTGAAAACTCATTCCTGACACCTACAAACACCAATATGACTCGCTTAGCCGGTCTCTATTTCCTAACAAGACAAAAGGCAAAGGCTGGGATTTTCCCTCTCCACTGTGACAGGACCCACCATGGCGCTGTGGGGCCCACCCAAAACTCCATTGAATTTCGGTAGGACCGGTCAATCCTGGAGGTGGGCGGAGCTGGAAAATCCCATCCCATGGCTGCAGCTGGAAGAGATTTCTGCTCATCCAACTCTGGATGTTGAAGAAGCTGTGTGTTAAATCAGAGAGAGTGGAGGGACCCACTGTGGTGGTGAGATAGAGCCGAGTGTTAGCATACACAGGGAGCCGGAGGCTTTTAGGCGACATCGCTGAGATCCAGCATTTAGCTGAGAAACAGAAGGGAGCCAAGAATAGATCTTTGGGGAAGTCCATTGACATTAAAGATCCTGTAGCACTCTAATAGACTGAAGTTCTCTTGGTGCTCTGCCCAATATTTCTCCCTCAACCTCAAAAAAAAAGCAGATTAACTGATTTTTCATCTTTTTACTGTTGTTGTGCATGACATTGTTGCTGCCTTTCCCGATGTAACAACAGTGTGCGAGTTTCTGAGGTCATCGTTCTTTGGGAGATCAAAGGAAGATATAGGATGCTTTCAGCCTAATTTAAAACCCTTCGTCACTTGCTGGGGATGGTTTCAGAATCATTTGGATGAGCAGAATCTTAATGTTTCGAGTCTGTATGACTCTTCTCCAGAGCTCTGAATTTGTACATAGCTCAGGTGATAATCTGGAGATCATTACCTTTCAGGTTCTGCGTCTTAATTTGGTACCTAGCTCCTCATACTGACTATGCAGAACCTCTTTCCTAGTTCTACCTACGTCTTTGATACCTACACAGACAACACAACTGGATCCTCCCCCTCCCACTGCAAGTTCCTCCCTGAGCAGATGTCCCGAACCCTGGCATGGGGCAGGCAATACAGTCACCTGGACTCTCACTCTTTGCTGCAGAGATCAATGCAAATCCCCCTCACTATACTGTCCACTACTACCGCTACAATCCTGTTTATTCCCCCTCGCTTGAACAGCTTCCTGTACCACACTGTCATGGCCAGCCAATCATCCACCTTGCAGACTTCACTTTCATCCACACAGGTTGTCAGCACCTCAAACCTGTTTGAGTCTGAAGCTCCTCCACTAGTGTCTGCTCAGTCCCTTTACCTGCCTCACTGACAGTCACATCCTCCTGCTCATCACTGCTGACCAAAACAGACGCCTCTATTCTAAGAGGTATCACCATCTCTGGAATAAAGTGTCTGGGTATTTCTTCCCCTCCCTTGTACTGTTCAGGATCTGCCGTATTCTGAGCTTAGTAGGTTGAATGGTGATTTAATCAAGGTGATTAAAATGATTAAGGGATTCGATAGATAAACTATTTTCTCAAACACAAAATCCAGAACAAGGAGACAATCTTAAAATTAGAACCAGGCCGTTCGGGAGTGAGGTCAGGAAGCACTTGTCTACACAAAGAATTGTGAAAATTTGGAACTCTCTCCACCAATAAGCTGTGGATCATTAAAGCTTTTTAAGACTGAGATTGGTGGTTTTTGTTGGGTGAGAGTATTAAGGGCAATTGCAGAAAAATGAAAATCGAGATACAAACCCGCCATGGTCTAGTTGAATGGTACATAAGGTTCAGAGGATTGAATAGCCCCCTCCCATTCCTAGCTCAGGGAGGTATTAAGAACAGAGCTGTGTCAGGACACCAACAGCTTTGAATTTCCATTAGCAACTTGGATTCAGATGTTCAAATGCAAATTGGTCAAATATGCAGAAAATGCTAAACCAGGAATAGCAAATGAATCACAAGAGGGAGCTCAGGGACTACAGGCAAGAGGGAAGCACAGCGAGTCTGTAATCCATGGGTTCAAATCTCACCACAAGAGACGATGGAATTTAAATTTCAGAAATCTGGAATATAAAGCTCATCATGAAACTATCATCGATTGTCATAAAAACCCACGTGGATCCCCGATGTCTTTTAGGGAAGTAAATCTGCCGTCCTTGCTCAGTTTGGCCTACATGTGACTCCCGGCCCAAGTGCCCTCCGTGATGGCCTAACAAGCCAGTCAGTTCAAGGGCAATTAGGGATGGGCAACAAGTTCTGCCTTCACCAGCGACACCCACATCCCATGAAACAATTAAAAAAAGTTGGGTGCAGATGTTTTTTATTCAATCATGGGATGTGGGCACCGCTGGCTAGGCCAGCATTTATTGCCCATCCCTAATTACCCTTGTTCAGAGGGCATTTAAGAGTCAACCACATTGCTGTCACATGTAGACCAGACCAGGTAAGGATGGCAGATTTCCTTCCCTAAAGGACAATAGTGAACCAGATGAGTTTTTACAACAATCGATAATGGTTTCATGGTTATTAAATTTTTAATTCCAGGTTTTTTATTGAATTCAAATGCGCCAACTGCTAGCATCTGAAGAAATGTCCTGACCTTGTTAACTCTGTTTCTCTCTCCACAAGGAGCTGCAGGACCTGCTGACTATTCCCCGCATTTTCTGATTTTATTTATTAAAGAGATTAAGGAGTGTTGGTTGGTTTGACATTCCGTTGATCCAATTGCAAAGTGTAGAGAATACAGAGCTGCACAGCCAAACACTCGAGGTGCAACTAGAATCGACTTTAATTGCACACTGTGACAGAAACTGTAAATAACCACAGCATTGCATACGAAAACAATAAACCCTTCATCATTGTAACCAGCACTACCACAACAAGCTTCAAGAAACTGCCCAAAATATTTCTATTTTAAAGCAATAAGCTCCACTAAATGACTAGCAGCCCCTGTACAAAAACAAAGATCTAGTATTCATGGAGACACAATAGTTTGGTGGGATTAAGCATTAGCAATTAGATCTGAATTTCCTGTTCACTCAATGCTAATGACACTCACACTTTTGACAGAACTTGCACTCCTTCAGAAGGAACCTTGCACATTATAACCTGGGCACTATTCAATGTGAGAATCCCCCTGAAATTAGGGATTTTACATTTGGCAACAATTAATCCAGTTTCCCACCCGTGAGGAATGAGGTCATCATCCCCGATGCCTCACAGCTGGACAGCAGAAGCTGCTGCTGTGCCCAATGTTACACCAGCCATTAAAACAAAACAGCAAAAACACACTACCAGGGAAATCTTTGTTATTTTAAATTAATTTTAAGTTTCCCAAGGTGAGCAATAAAACATATTCCTCATCAGCCAATAACAGCATCAAACACTCCCAGGACAGGTACAGCATGGGGTTAGATACAGAGTAAAGCTACTTCTACACTGTCCCCATCAAACACTCCCAGGACAGGTACAGCACGGGGTTAGATACAGAGTAAAGCTCCCTCTACACAGTCCCGATCAAACACTCCCAGGACAGGTACAGCACGGGGTTAGATACAGAGTAAAGTACCTTCTACACTGTCCCCATCAAACACTCCCAGGACAGGTACAGCATGGGGTTAGATACAGAGTAAAGCTCCCTCTACACAGTCCCGATCAAACACTCCCAGGACAGGTACAGCACGGGGTTAGATACAGAGTAAAGCTACTTCTACACTGTCTCCATCAAACACTCCCAGGACAGGTACAGCACGTGGTTAGATACAGAGTAAATCTCCCTCTACACTGTCCCCATCAAACACTCCCAGGACAGGTACAGCACGGGGTTAGATACAGAGTAAAGCTACTTCTACACTGTCCCCATCAAACACTCCCAGGACAGGTACAGCACAGGGTTAGATACAGAGTAAATCTCCCTCTACACTGTCCCCATCAAACACTCCCAGGACAGGTACAGCACGGGGTTAGATACAGAGTAAAGCTACTTCTACACTGTCCCCATCAAACACTCCCAGGACAGGTACAGCACGGGGTTAGATACAGAGTAAACCTCTCTCTACACTGTCCCCATCAAACACTCCCAGGACAGGTACAGCACGGGGTTAGATACAGAGTAAATCTCCCTCTACACTGTCCCCATCAAACACTCCCAGGACAGGTACAGCACGGGGTTAGATACAGAGTAAATCTCCCTCTACACTGTCCCCATCAAACACTCCCAGGACAGGTACAGCACGGGGTTAGATACAGAGTAAAGTTCCCTCTACACCGTCCCCATCAAACACTCCCAGGACAGGTACAGCACGGGGTTAGATACAGAGTAAAGCTACTTCTACACTGTCCCCATCAAACACTCCCAGGACAGGTACAGCACGGGGTTAGATACAGAGTAAAGCTCCCTCTACACTGTCCCCATCAAACACTCCCAGGACAGATACAGCACAGGGTTAGATACAGAGTAAAGCTCCCTCTACACTGTCCCCATCAAACACTCCCAGGACAGGTACAGCACGGTATTAGATACAGAGTAAAGCTCCCTCTACACTGTCCCCATCAAACACTCACAGGACAGGTACAGCACGGTGTTAGATACAGAGTAAAGCTCCCTCTACACTGTCCCCATCAAACACTCCCAGGACAGGTACAGCACGGGGTTAGATACAGAGTAAAGCTCCCTCTACACTGTCCCCATCAAACACTCCCAGGACAGGTACAGCACGGGGTTAGATACAGAGTAAAGCTCCCTCTACACTGTCTCCATCAAACTCTCCCAGGAGAGGTACAGGGTTAGACACAGAGTGAAGAACAAGGACAAGATTTGAAATTTGAGGAACCAGAAGTCAATGTTGGTCAGCAAGGACAGGGGTGATAAGTGAACAGTACTTGATGTGGGATAGGATACAGAAGAGTTTTAGATGAGTTGAAATTTAAAAAAGGGTGGGAGAGCAGCCAGAACGCTTTGCTGAAAGCAAGTGTGTGTTATAATAAAATGAGGACAGTACTGGGCTTGGCTGGAGTTACTCATCGTTTACATTTATGTAGAGTGAGCGTGATACCACAGACAGCCTGATGTCCTTGGAAGGATATCCCAGTAAAAGTCACACCTTTAAGAGAGGGGGAGATGGTGGTTGTTGTGGGGTAGCCAAGTTGTGCTATTAATGATAGAGATGATCTGCAGACACTTCTTGGGTGGAAACTTAAAGCATATTTACAATATACTCAGCAGCAACCACACGTCTGCTATCAACTCCAATTCTATCTCTACACTGACTATGCGATAGCCTGTGCTACTCTCCTATTGGTACTACAGATCATGTGATCTTTCCTAACAAGTATTATTCTTAAAGGTACATTACACACTAAATAAAACTATAATTACTACATTCCTCCCCCTTTAACTCAGCTATACCTATTATATTCACAATGTATATTTTTCAAGACAACATAATATTTACACTGCGTAAGGAATTTACACAATCTTTCAGGTGGTTTCCTGGTGCGTGTGGAACGTCTCAGCTCCACAACTCCAGATTCTTTGTCAGGAAGCTACTTTTCCGGAGTTGCCTGATCTTCAAATGCTTCGATGGGCACTCGCAGTTCTGTATCCTCAACTCTTACAGGAACACCAGACGTGTCAGTCCAGGGTTAAGTATCCTCAACAGAAAGTGCAGACCTGGTCATGGTCACTGGTGGAACCAAATCCTGGTGATTTGTCTCTCTTACATGGTGCACACGTTTACAGATGATCTGACCTTCCACCTCCACGTGGTAAGGTAGAGGCCCAGTCACCGCATTTATTCCACCCGGTTACCACTTTAGTCCTCCCCTGAAATTCTTCACATTAACGTCTCTCCCACGGTAAATTTCCTCTCGCTACTATGCCAGTCATGTCTAGTTTTCTGGCTTCCCTGACTCCTTTCCACATTCCCCTCCAAATTCGGCATTATTCAGCTCAATCTCACCCCAAGACAGCATTTCAACAGTAACTCTGCAAGAGATTACACAATGAATGGTCGGACCCTGGAAAGTGCTGAAGATCAGAGGGACCTTGGTGTGCATATCCACAGATCCCTGAAGGTAGCGGGTCAGGTAGATAAGGTGGTTAAGAAGGCATATGGGATAATTGCCTTTATTAGCTGAGATGTAGAATATAAGAGCAGGGAGGTTACGCTGAAACTGTATAAAACGCTGGTTAGGCCACAGCTGGAGTACTGTGTACAGTTCTGGTCACCACATTATAGGAAGGGTGTGATTGCACTGGAGAGGGTGCAGAGGAGATTTACCAGGATGCTGTCTGGGCTGGAGGGTCTGAGCTATGAGGAAAGATTGGATAGGCTGGGGTTGTTTTCCTTGGAGCAGCGAAGGTTGAGAGGGGACCTGATAGCGGTGTATAAGATTATGAGGAGCATAGATGGGGTGGATAGGAAGACACTTGTTCCATTAGTAGAGGGGTCAATAATCAGGGGCATAGATTTGAGGTAAGAGGTAGAGGGCTAAGAGGGGAGTTGAGGAGAAATCTTTTCACCCAGAGGGTGGTGGGAGTCTGGAACTCACTGCCTGAGAGGGTGGTTGGGTCAGAAACTCTTGTAACATTTAAGAAGTATTTGGATGTTCAATTGTGTTGCCATAGTCTCCAGGGCTATAGGCCAAGCACTGGAAAATGGGATTAGTGTAGTCAGATCTTTGTTGATGGGCGTGGACACGATGGGCTGAATGGCCACCTTCTGTGCTGTAAACGTCTATGAGTCTGTAAGTGACACCTGTTGTTGAGTGAGGGTGGTTCTCTAATGAAAAAGAAAGTGTGCTAGCTTGGTTTCCAAGGAAATGCCAGTTGGCTTTTTCATGCCAGCCTTGAATGTTTGAACCGCCCTTTCGGCCAGTCTGTTTGAGGGAGGGTGGTACGGTGCAGTTTTCACATGAGTGATACTGTCGAGGCTGATAAATTGGTGAAACTTGGCACTCGTAACTGCCATGCTGTTATTGAAAACAACCACTTCTGGTAGTCCGTGAATGGTAAAACTCTGAAGTAGCTTCTCAATTGTAGATGATGACGTTGGTGACTTCACCTCATATATGTCCATCCATTTTGAATGGGCATCAACAATGAGCAGAAATATTGTTCCCAGGAAAGGTCCAATGTGGTCAATGTGTAACTGTACCCTGGGTCTACCTGGCCACTCCCATGGGTGTAATGGAGCTGTCACTGGCAACTTTTGCAGTTGCTGACATTGCACACACTGCTTTACTAAACTCTCTATTTCACCATCCATCCCAGGCCACCTTAGGTAACTGCGTGCTATGGTCTTCATTCAGGAAATTCCTGGATGGGCATTGTGTAGTTCAATTAAAAGTGGCTCCCTTCCCTTTGGAGGAACTATCACTCATGCACCCCACAATAAGATACCATCCTGGCTGGTTATTTCATGTCTTCTGCTGAAGTACGTTTCAATTCATCAGGTACGGGCTCCTGTGACCAACATAGCACTTGTTCTTGTACCTGAGATGGGACTGGGTCCCGACTTGTCCAGTCTCTGACCTGTCAAGCACATACTGGCGAGAATTAAGGCCCATCGTTGTATCTTTGCTGAAGCTATGGACGTTTTGGCCTTGTCCTCACTAAACAATCCCAGCAATGGTTTGTGGCCTGAAATGATTGTAAAATGGCGGCCGTGTATGTAGTGGTGAAATTTCTTGTCACCAAAGATGATGGACAGGCCTTTTTCTATTTATGAGTATCCCTTTTCCGCTGTGGTGAGTGTTCTTGATACATAACCTATTGACTGTTCCATGTCATCGTCCATCCGATGAGAGCACTGCTCCCACTCCGTAGGGAATGCGTCATATGTCAGTACCAATTCCTTTGTCTGGTTATAGTGCACTAATCGATTGGACGAGTACAACGATTGTTTCGCCTTTATGAAAGCCTCTTTCTGGGGTGTCTCCCAAGACCAACGTTGGTTTTTTTTTTGAGTAGAGAGTGCAGGGAGGCCAGCACTGTAGACAAATTGGGTAAGAACTGCCCATAATAGTTGATCATTCCTAGGAATGATTTGAGCTCTGAGGTGCTCTTTGGCGCAGGTGCTTCTCTTATGGCTCTCACTTTCTCCTCAACCAGAGGGTTTAAGGATGGGGCCTATAGGTGCTGCCCATTCTGAGAACTGAACAGGTTGTATAATGCCCAGTTTCTCTAGTCTGTTCATATCAATGTCGACTGTTTCTCAGGTGTATGGCACCAGCGGTCTCGCCTTCATGAAGCGAGGGGCTGCTTCAGGATCCATATGAATCTTGGCCTGCAGGCCCTGGATTTTCCCCAGTTCACCCTTAAAGACAGTGACGGACTTTCGAAGTAGCTCTGGGAGTCCAGTTGCTCTCAACTGGAAAATTTCAGTCCATTCTAACTTAATCTCCTTTAACCAATTTTGTCCCAGGAGGCTTGACCCTTTACCTGCTACCACCATAAAGTATAGATTTGCCGATTGGCTTCCAGAATAGACAGTTACTCTGATTATGTCTTTCACTTGAACGTCTTTACCTGTATATGTTTTTATCTTGGTGGCTGTTCCTTCTAAACTTAACTGATGTTCACCTTTATTCAAATATCTGAAGGTTTATTCCCTGTCATGACTCACTGGGGTAGTGCACTGTAATATCGAGCTCCACTGCTCACCCACACCTGACAAATGTGGAAAAGTTTGACCAACTCATCTAACTGTTTAATTTAGGTTAACAGAATACGAGCTTCAAGTTTGTAAACTTAATAAGTAAATAACTGTTTATTGAACAAATTGTCTTTAACCAGTGGCAAAAGAAAGAAATATGAACTGTTAATTTCTAACTCTATAACCTAAACTCTAGCCCTCCTTAAATCCCCATTCACACACACACAAAATTCATGTTTAAAGGTGGGATAAAACAGTTCAATAGCACCAATTCCAGAGTACAGGAATCGATGGGTTGAATTTGATCAATATCTTCCGAATCCCTTTCAGCTCTTTATGACACGAGGTGGTCTTCCAGCACTTTCAGTCTTTGGTTCACTGGTTGAGCAATTGTCTTTCAATGTCTCTAACAGTGATTTTCCCCTTTGCCTCTGGACAAGGGTTTTGAGAGAGAGCACGAGAGAGAGAGCGCGCGAGAGAGAGCGCGCGAGAGAGAGCGCACGAGAGAGAGAGCGCGAGAGAGAGAGCGCGAGAGAGAGAGCGCGAGAGAGAGAGCGCGAGAGAGAGAGCGCGAGAGAGAGAGCGCGAGAGAGAGAGCGCGAGAGAGAGAGCGCGAGAGAGAGAGCTATAGAGATATGAGGAGAAAAAGCCAACTAGCTAATATTGTGGAATTACTGGAAACTTACACACATAGGAGAGAGAGGTTTTAGGTCTTTTTCCTTTCAGGTTAAGAACTATCCTGCTGCACTGCTCTCACACAAACCCTGGTCACCTGGTCAAGAGCCAATTAAAACATTGTTGCCAGGCAGTTCCCCATTAGACTGGACTCCTCCTTGGCACCATCCTGGCTTTCATGGCACACTGTTCCAGGGCGGCAACATTGTATATATTCCTCACACTGTTCCAGTAGACATGTCTTTCAAACTGCAGCCATTGTAATTTTAATCCATAGTCCAACAGGAATAAAAAAGGCATGTTCTTTACATCCCCAATTACTGTAGTGGAAGCTCCTGTGTCCACTTCCATTCTAACAGGTTTCCCATTTACTTTCACTGTGACAAATGCTGGTTCTGTCTTTCCAACTTTCAGATTAAACAACAAGTAAATGTCTGAATTTATTGTTTCCGGCTCTTCTACATTGTTGATTTCATTTGGCTCCTTCTTTTATTTACAAGCCTGCCTGACTCTTTCCTTTTTTTTAATTTCATTCACAGGATGTGGGTGTCGCTGGCTGGGCCAGCATTTATTGCCCATCCCTAGTTGCCCTTGAAGGTGGTGGTTAGCTGCCTTCTTGAACCGCTGCAGTCCATGTGGTGTAGGTACACCCACAGTGCTGTTAGGGAGGGAGTTCCAGGATTTTGACCCAGCGACAGTGAAGGAACGGCGATATATTTCCAAGTCAGGATGGTGAGTGACTTGGAGGGGAACTTCCAGGTGCTGGTGTTCCCTTCTATCTGCTGCCCTTGTCCTTTTAGGTGGTAGCGGTTGAGGGTTTTGGAAGATGCTGTCGAAGGAGCCTTGGTGAGTTCCTGCAGTGCATCCTGTAGATGGTACACACACTGCTGCTACTGTGCATTGGTGGTGGAGGGAGTGAACGTTTGTGGATGTGGTGCCAGTCCAGCGGGCTGCTTTGTCCTGGATGGTGTCCAGCTTCTCCAGTGTTGTAGGAGCTGCACTCATCCAGGCAAGTGAGGTGTATTGCTTGCACTGCCTCATCACAGGTCCATCCCTGTGATAATAGTAGCATTTGATTTTTTTTAAACTGCCAATCACTAAAAGGCTGATTGTTAAAATTATCCTTCAATTTCTGTTATTTTTCTTATTCTTCAGCCAGCTTTTATGCGGAGTCTCGCTTTTACACACCACATTCAGCTGGGGTTTCCCACCCGATGTAGAGGATGGAGCCATTTTGCACACCCTGTATTGGTTTTGAATCTCTTACTGTGCTTTCCATGGCCAGCACTACCGCTAGCGTCTTCTTGAAATCCAGATTCACTTCAGACAATAATCTTTTCTGAATAGAGTCTTCTTTCACACCACACACTAAACAATCTCTGAGCATGTCGTTCGAGTTGTTGTCCACAATGTTCCATCAGCTGCTTCAAATTTGCCATGTAGCCTGCAATTGTCTCACCCAGAGTTCTATTTCATGAATTAAACCTGAATCTCTGCATCGTGGTGAGGGCTTTGGTTGAAAGCAACCTTTCACGGGGTCTCCCAGTTCATCAAAATTCTTCAAATTTGGAGCACTGGGTGCCATGAAACTTTGAATAAGTTTGTAGTTTTTACTCCCACAAGTAAAAAGGACCACTTGCCTCTTCCTTCCTCTTCGCTTGAAAAAAGAATGAGGGGCAATCTATGTATTGAGACCAATCAACTGTAGCTGGTTCAAACGGATCCATTTTCCCAAATTGTGGCATTTTGAGAGTGGATAACTTATTCAATTCTAAAAGGGCTTGCTACTTACAATCACTGGGCGAGATAGTGCCAATTTCTTTCTAACTTGATTTCTTTTGTTTAATCCTGTTTTATCCTCATCGCCAGTTGGTTGTACGGTGACCAAGTTGTGTTTTGAACGATAGAGTTGATCAGCAAATGCTTCTATACTCATCAGCAACTACACATGTGCTTTCAACTCTAACTCTATCTCTACACTGACTCTGAGGTAGCCTGCGCTACTTCCCTACTGGTTACTAAAGATCATGTGATCTTGCCAAACAATTACTTTGGTGGTGTAATGGTAATATTACTGGACCAGTAATTAGAAGCTCCAGGCGAGCTCCAGGCCAATGCTATGGGGACACAGGTTCAAATCCTACCACGGTATCTGGTAGTGGGATTTAAATTCATTAATTGGTCAAAAAAAGCTGGAATGAAAGCTAATCTCAGTTTCAAGGTCACTATTACTATCACCACTTGTTGTAAAAACCCATCTGGTTCAACAAATATCCTTTAGGGGAGGAACTCTGCTCTCCTTACCCAGTCTGGCCTACACGTGACTCCAGATCCAGGCAATGTGATTGACTCTTAACTGACCTCAAAAGCCCATTAGGCAGTAAATTCTTGTATTACTAGTGACACCCTCATCCCACAAAAGAATAAATTAAAGAGGAAAAGTGTTCAGGATCAAGAACCTCCATCTTTCTGTACCAATTCCTGACGCAGGCTTCTTCTCTAATGAAACACTGCCAAAAAGAAACCTGATTGTCTGAAAGGATTTATAAACATTAATTCAGAGCCATATTTCAGCCTGCAGTGTGAAAAATGGACTTGGACAGGATAATCGTGTTGACTGCCAGAAAGCTTTGCATGAAAATGGATCTGCTCCTGTGCTTGATTGCTGAAGATTGAGTTTGCAGCTGCCAAGAGAATCTACCCTTCATTTAAAGGAGGCAAGCTTGTGCTGGAATGAGGCACCTAACTATTGTATCGGGGCGGGGGGGGGGTTCTATTTTCACGTTTATCCAAGCCCCAGGATCCTCCCTCCCTCTGAAAAGATTTGCTGTGGGATGTTTGGAAGCTGGGATTGAAACTCTCTCTTACCCAGTTCAAAATGAAATGGTTTTCCTCCCTTTCTCAGCTTTCTGCACACGCACACACCTCCAGATAGCCCCAGCAGAGCTGCCAACCCTCCAGGACTGGCCTAGAGTCTCCTGGAATTGAACTGTAATGGCCTAGTTATTGCTGCAAGCAAACACCCAAGAGAAACTTTTTGCTGGAGGCATTAAAAAGTGTTTCTTTCATTTTCTTTAAACATTTTTATTTATTAGAGACTGGGAGGGGGGGGGTCACAGGAGGAGAAGGAAGGCTATTTGACTGAGGGTCAAGAATCATCCAATCAGGTAATCAGTCTGTTGGCTTTCCAATGGCATTGTGAGGATGGACGAATGGAGGCAAGAGGCCAGATGATGAAACTTCCAGTGTTGGCCAGGGTAATAGAGGGCTGAGATTGCTAAATGAGAATGTTACACTGTGAATGGCTGCAGGGTTTAGCTATCAACTGATATCTGTGCATCTTTCCTTCAAGGGATTGCTGGATAGTGATCATGAAAAAGGGACCTTTGCTTCTCCAACCAGCATGTGCTCCTGTTGCACTTCATCATCATTCCTTGTCAATGTGGGATTATAGGATTAACACTTGGAAAAGGGCTCCTTACTGTGCCAGAGCAGAGTGCTGGACCCTGTTGCCAGTGGGGTTGGAGCCTCTCTATTAGAGTTGAATAATAACACGTGGTAAACCCATTCAACTCACTGTGAGCAAAAGCAGCTGATAGACTCAATTGCTTTTTCCCAGACAGAAGCTCTCTACTAGGCGACAGACAGCAGAAGCTAAAGATATTTCATACCTTCCCCTTCACTTCCCCCACTTCCTGAAAGGATATTTAAATTTATTTTCTATTCATTTATGGGAATGTGGGAGTCACAGGCTGGGCCCAGCATTTATTGCCCATTCCTAGTTGCCCTTGAGAAGGTGGTGGTGAGCTGCCTTCTTGAGCCGCTGCAGTCCATGTGGTGTAGGTACACCCACAGTGCTGTTAGGGAGGGAGTTCCAGGATCTTGACCCAGTGACAGCAAGGGAATGGTGATATATTTCCAAGTTAGGATGGCGAGTGGCTTGGAGGGGAACTTGCCGGTGGTGGGGTTCCCATGCATCCAATCCCTTGTCTTTCTAGGTGGTAGGGGTCATGGGTTTGGAAGATACTGTCAAAGGAGCCTTGGTGAGTTTCTGCGGTTCATTTTGCAGAAAGTAGAGGTGTGGAAGGTGGCTGGAGGGGTGGGTTGCACAGACCCAGGTCACGCCAGCAGTCAGGAGCCTATGGTATCCTTCAGCCACCCAAACGTGTTGCTGGGTTGATAATGAAATCCCAGGCTTCCCCATTCCAAACCTCAGTCCACTGACTGGCTGGAACGTGCATGAGCAGAGATCGGATTCGGACAGACTGAATGTCCTGGCCGTGAGGGGGATACGGTCAGCGAATCCAGAACTGTATCCAGAGTTAAAGGAAAAGCCAGAGAACGAGGGTTTAACTCATACACAGGCATTCCACACGTTGTGAAAGTGTTAACAATTTTGGCTTCAGGCAATCTGGGCAATAGAAACTAAAAGAGGAAATACCAGAGTATTTGCACATCAGTATTTCCAATACTGTCATTTTAATACATTTTCTAGAATATTAACCCTTTCACTGATTTATATAATGGTAAACTTCAGTGGATTTTTCATTTTTCCCATCACACGGACCTCCTGCTGCCTGGGAACCTGATGCTGAAACCTAGCTCTGTTTTCTGCTCCAAAGCAAATTTTACCTTTTGTTTTGTATCTTAGTCCAACTGACAAAACTAACTCTCTACTGCCTTAAGAATCTGCCCTAAAACTCTCCTGAAAAAAAAGGATATAAGCAAAATACTGTGGATCCTGTAAATCTGAAATAAAATCTCAGCAGATCTGGCAGCATCGGTGGAGAGAGAAACAGGGTTCACTTTTCAAGTCTGTGTGACCCTCCTTCAGAAAAAGAATCCTTTATTATATTCAAACTCTACAGAACAGAACTTCTAAACATTAATTAATGAAAGGATCTGGTCAGGTAGATATAGAGAAGATATTCCCACGAGTGGGAGAGAGCTATAAACTAAGGGACACAAACTGTAAGATTAAATCCAATCGGAAATTCAGGAGGAACTTCTTTACCCAAAGTGGGTAGAATATGGAATTCCCTATCACAAGGAGTAGTTGAGGTGAGTGGTATTGACACATTTAAGGAGAAGCTGGTTAAGTGCACAGAGGCCGATTAGATTAGATGAAGTGGGGAGGGTGGTGGGGGGGTGGCCGTGAGGGAGAGGAGGTAGTTCATGGAATGAAAACACAATATCCTGTGCAGAAATGCCTGTAACTCTGGGTAATGAAGTTAGGGTGCATGTAGACTGGTTCCAAATGAACTAAGCAGTCTAGGCTTCCATTGGGTCTTGGCTCAAAAAGTTCACCAGAGTCCCTTGAACCTTGGCCTCCTGTGCTTACCTCCCTAGCCAACCAACCATCAATGGCTGTACCTTCGGCTGCCTAGGTGCCACTTTCTGGAATTTTCTCCTTAAACCTGTTCCACCACACGTGCTTTGTAGACCCTCTTTCAAACCCAGCTCTTTGACCAAGTTGTAGGTCTCTCCTCTTCCTTCCTGTGAAGGGTCTTGGTGTATCTTACTAAGTTAAATCTGCTATACAAATGCAAGTTGTTGATTTCACCATTTGGTTGGATATCCATTTTCTTTGACCAAGCTCCTTGGAAGATATTTTTCTGCCCCAGGTGCAAGTTGCTGATTTGAGCAGATAGAACATTGGCTGCAACAAGGACAAGAGTCTCAGCTGAGACAACTCATCAAATGTAGCATTAATCTTTCCGGCCAGGCAGAGATAGCTTTACCCATCACTCCTCCCCCTGAGCCATCCTGTGTTAGATGATTTCACTCAGGACAGCAAAGCTGTGAAACAACTGATTACACACATCGGGATTAGGGAGAGGAAAGAGAAAATTGAAGAGACAGCTGCTCAAGAGCATCAGCTCAAGAGTCAGGCCTCAGCTGGAGAATCGTGGCAAATTCTGGGCACTGCACTTTAGGAAGGATGTCAAGGCAATGGAGAGGGTGCAGAGGGGATTTACCAGAATGATTCCAGGGATGAAGGACTTCAGTTAATGTGGAGAGACTGGGATTGTTCTCAGAGCAGAGAAGGTTAAGGGGAGGTTTAATAGAAGGTTTCAAATTTATAAAGGACTTTGATAGAGTAAATAAGGAAAAAGATTTTTCATGATAAGAGAGTAGGCAACCAGAGGACACAGACTGTAAAAAAGCACTTGCTAAAAGAATCTGGGGAGGTGAAAATTAATTTCCCTTCAACAGCACCTTCCAAACCCATGACCTTTACCATCTAGAAGGACAAGGGCAGCAGATAGATGGGAACACCACCACCTGGAAGTTCTTCTCCAAGTCACTCACCATCCTGACTTGGATATATCGCCGTTATATACAGGGTGTTTATAAAGTTCTTGTGCAACATTTTAACATTCAATTTGCAAGTCATATGTTGTGAGCCATTATGAGGTGTGTTAAGACTTGTCAACCCCATTTCACACAGTGTCCTTCAAAAATATGCAGGTAGGGAAGGGATTCCCTGAATGTGTTCACCACCTTGCAGTTTTCCTGTCTGTTAACATGCATGGAATTGAAGGAGGTGAGAAAAGAATTGCTTAGTGAACATCAGAGGAAGAGAAAATCCTCGTCATAACATTCAGGCCTGGATTCAAATTCAAATATCCAAAGGGAAAGGTCAACATCTTGCCCCTAATAGGGCAAAAGTAGCTAGTGACATCTAGTGGAAATGATTGCTCACACTTTGAGACACTCAGCCAATGGGTGAAGCATCACTTCATGGGGGGGGGTGGGGGTAGCAAATATGATATTCTTGTTCAAGAAAGGGTACAAGGGCACTCCAGTAACTACCAGCTGGTCAGTTTAACATCAGTGGTGGACAAGGATTTAGAAACAATAATCAGGGGAAAAATCAAAGAATCAACAGGCACTTGGAGGGGTTTGAGCTAATAAAGGAGAGCCTGCATAGATTTGTAAAAGGCAGATTGTGCTCAGCTAATCCAATTGAGTTTTTTTGATGAAATAAGAAATAGTTAATGATGAGAACGCAGCAGATCTTGTCCATATGGAACTCTCTTCTGCAAAAGGCAGTGGAAGCAGAGTCTTTTAATATTATTAAGGCAGAGGTAGATTGATTCTTGATAAGCAAGGGGGTAAAAGGTCATTGGGGTTAGACGAGAATGTGGAGTTGAGGTTACAATCAGGTCAGCCATGATTTTATTGAATGGTGGAGCAGGCTCGAGGGGCCAACACCTGCTCCTAATTCGTATCTGTGTGTGGAGTATAAGAAAGCATCTGATGGATTATAAGAAAGCGTCTGACAAAGTACCACCTAAAATGCTGGTCAACAAAACTGATTGGGAAGGTTAGTGTCAGTGTTACGAGTGTGTAATTGTGATATGACCGTTTTTAAGGATAACTGCTACAAAGCACTTTTGCAAAAAAGGACTTAAGAAAACTTTTTTTAGAAAAGGGATACGTGGACGACAACTTGACACCTTTCTGTGTTGGTTCCAAAACTTTATCAAACTGCTTATCCCAAAGAAGGATCACAAGAGACATTGACCAATGAGTGTTCCACAAGTATGAATGAGATCCTTCCATGTGCTAGCCTTCTTTCAGAACAAAGACAATTAACTGATAAGGACCTAAATGAAAAGCTAAAAAAAGAGAACTCTAGGTGAGAGAAAGGCTGCTTGAATGGTCAATACAGAAGCATGATTTGTCACTTTAGGTTTCATATGATACAAAAAGGCTGGAAGCTGCCTAAAGAAGAAAACCCATCTTGAGACGCACATCTCAAAACAGACACTGCTTTCCAAACAGAGAGACTGGGGAAGGTTTCCAGAAACAGCTGTTTGGATATTTGTACTGAAGGCAGGGCTACCATTAGCCACTACCTCAGTAATGGAAAAGTGAAAACAGGAGCCTCCGCTCACTTCCAGGACCTGTTCTGCTTGTTGATTACACCTGCAAAGGCAAACTCCAACTCTTCAGCTACAGAAGCCATTGCAGCTGTTAAACCAAACCTTAACTTTCAACCCCTTCACTGTGGAAAGAAGGAATTCAAGTAATTGGGCCACAACCATATCCGAGAGAGTGTTTTGAAATCGTGTTGTTAAGTATTTCTTTGTCTTGTCTGTATTTTAATGTTTATATCTGTATTTGAGTTAATATCAGTTTTACCCAGGAACTTTCGGCAGTAGTTTTGTAATAAAAAAAAAGTTTGTCTGCTTTTTAAAAAAAATTGAACCACTCAAATTAAAGGGGGCTATATACACACAGAAAATGTTTGGCTCACAAGCTACTTTAAGGAAACACCTTTTACATGGTGGTGACAGTCAGCTTGGATAATAAATTGGCTTAAGGTCAGAAACTGTGAATCATGGTAACTGTTTGTTATTCAGACTGGAGGGTGGTAGACAATGGTGTGCCCAAGGGTCAGTGCAAGACTACTTTTTTTTTAAAATATAAAAATCACTTGGATATTGGAATATGGAGTAAAATTTCAAAATTTGCTGAAGATACCAAACTCACAGGAGTGGCAAACAGTGAGGATGATACCATTCAACAGAAACAGGACATAGATAGGCCAGCAAGCGGTAGGTGGAATTTAATGCAGAGAAGTGTGAGGTGATGGATTAGGGAGGCAATATACATCCACTGGCACAGTTCTGAAGGGACAGAGGGACCTGGGTATGCGTCGATCTTTGAAGGTGACAGGACATATCGAGAGTGGTTAGCAAAGCATATGGGGTCCTGGGGCTTCATAAGTAAAGGCATTGAGCAGAGAAGCAGGGAGGCTATCCTGAACTTCTGGGCACATCCAGTCCAGTTCTGGTCACCAAGGCGATTGAGGGGAGATTTGATAGAGGTGTACAAGATCCTGACAGGTTTCAATAAGGTAGACAAAAAAAAAACTGTTCCCATTGGCTGATAGCACAAGGACTAGAGGGGCACAGATTTAAGGTTTTGGATAAGAGGTAGATAGGGAGGAGGAAAGGGGGAAATGTGGGGAAGGATGTCCTCACACAGTGCGTGGTAATTACCTGGGCATCACCATGAGGGTAGAGGAAGCAAAAATGAGCAATGATTTCAAGAGAAATTTGGTTAAGCACTTGAGGGAAATAAACCTATAGGGCTACTGGGATTGAGCGGAGGGATGGGACTGACTGAATCACAATACACAGGGATGGCATGGACTTAACGGGCCGAATGGCCTCCTTCTGCACTGTAACTGACTGACTGTAGGGGAGGAGTTCCAGTTTCGGGGTTGAAGGAAAGAGAGTAGGAGATGGAGCAATGAGTCTTAATTTCAACAGCAAGGGCACAGGGAGGAGGAAGAGTGTGCAAGTAGTTCAGAAGGAAGAAGAGAGGACAATAGAAGAGCAAGTGCAGGCCCAGGTTTGTGAGCAGCATGTTTTAATTGACAAACCTGCGAACAGCAGCAGTCCTTCAGTGCAGTAAACAAGGAGTTGGTTAATGAGTTCCACATTTTCCTTCAGTCTTTCAAGTTGTTTAAGATTTCTTGGCAAAGCGGGAAGGTAGCTTTGTGTAACCCAGTTATGTCTCAGCTCATTTCAACCTTGCAATCTATAACCATGATATACAGGGTAAGAAAATTAACTACTGACATTTATGGAAAATAGTCATTTGGATGATGATCATCAGCTGTAGTGGTGGAGATGTGTGTCAGCCGAGGGAACACTCTCACCTCACAGACTGAAGGGCTTGGGTTGAAGTGCCACCCCAAGGGCGGGAGAGAATGTTACACTGTCAACAGAAATGATCAACTGAAGACCCATCTGCCCTCACGTGGCATAATCAGAGAGCAGGGGAGTCCTCCTAATCAATACTTACTTCTCAAACTACACCTAAAACACATGATCATTTATTTCATTGCTGGTTATGGGAGCTTGCTGTGTACAAATTGGCTGTTGTGTTCTCCACAGTGACAGCACTTCTAAAGTAGGCAGAGATCACGGGATTCATTCCGAAGAATAGAACGATCATTTAGCCAATGCTGACTTACTCAAGTCAGCAACATGATGGAAAATTCACCACATAAATACAAGAGCAGGTCAAAGGCTCGGAATCCTGCAGTGAGTAACTCACCTCCTGACCCCCCCACAGCCTGTCCACCATCTGCAAGGCACAATGAATATGCGATGAATATTCCCCACTTGCCTGGGTGAGTGCAGCTCCCACAACACTCAAGAAGCTTGACACCATCCAGGACAAAGCAGCCCACTTGATTGGCACCACATCCACAAACATTTACTCCCTCCATCACCGACACACAGTAGCAGTGTGTACCATCTACAAGATGCACTGCAAGAACTCACCAACGCTCCATAGACAGCACCTTCCAAACCAAAACCACTATCATCTAGAAGGACAAGGTCAGCAGATAGATGGGAACACCAGCACCTGGAAGTTCCCCTCCAAGTCACTCACCATCCTGACTTGGAAATATATCGCCGTTCCTTCACTGTCGCTGGGTCAAAATCCTGGAACTCCCTCCCTTACAGCACTGTGGGTGTACCTACACCACATGGACTGCAGCGGTTCAAGAAGGCAGCTCAGCACCACCTTCTCAAGGGCAACTAGGGATGGGCAATAAATGCTGGCCCATACAGCGACACCCACACCCCGTGAAAATTTAAAAAAACAATGTACCTGGGTTTGTGCCGCTGCAACACTAAAGAAGCAAAACAGGATCCAGGACAGTGTAACTTGCTTGACCAGTGCCCCTGTCCTGGGCTCAGCATTGAGCCCATCCACACTGGCACCCTGTGTATAATCTTCAGGGTTTTTTTTAAATTGGTTATTCTGATCTGCTCTTATAGCCACCGTATTTATACGGCTAGTCCAATTCAGTTCCTGGTCAATGGTAACCCCCAGGGTGTTGATAGTGGGTGATTCAGTGATGTTAATGCCATTGAATGTCAAGAGGCGATGGTTAGATTCTCTCTTGTTGGTCATTACCTGGCACTTGTGCGGTGTGAATGTTACTTACCACTTGTCAGCCCAAACCTGGATATTGTCTAGGTCTTGCTGCATTTGGACTTTGACTGCTTCAGTATCTGAGGAGTCACAAATGGTGCTGAACATTGTGCAATCATCAGCGAACATCCCCACTTCTGACCTTATGGTGGAAGGAAGGTCATTGATGAAGCAGCAACTCTCACTGCAACAACTCAAAAAGGTCACTTTAATTGCATATCCCTCCTCATGGGAACACAATCACCTTCAAGTCACACACCATCCTGACTCCGACCTGGGTTACTCCAGACGCTCATCAATATCAAACCCCAATCAGCACACCCACTGCAGTGGTACAAGGGGGAAGCTCATGACCACTTTCCCAGGGATGGGCAACAAATGGCCTTATCGGCAGCCCAAGAACAAATTTTTTTATTATCTCATTGGATTACGTCTAAAAGGACGAGGTTGGTGAGGGTCTTCTACACGGATCATTACACCCTTCAGCAATGACTGAGCGTGCAATTTGGTATGGCATTAAAATAAACAAACACGGAATGGTGCGCCAGTCCCTCACTGCTTTTGTTTTCAGTACCTCTAGAATATCACATAGAACAAAAGCAATGAGAGAGAGGGAGAGAGACACATAGACAGGCAGGCAGACAGAAAGAGAGAGAAAGACAGAGAGGGATCTGGCAAGAGAAACCAGCAAATGTGCTTTGCCCCATCAGAGAGCCACCTGGTGGGCAGCTAACAATGTGCAAGTACCATTTCTACCAATGACCTCCATCTACCAATGGCATTCGGCTCCATTCCTTGAGCACATGGATATTTAAATGGAAACTTTCCTTCTAAACTTCTGTTCAACCATCACTGAATGCTTCGGGCCAACCCAGCTTCCTTTGCTGTAACATTCCTGGCCGATGCTACGGGGCAGAAATTTAAATATAAGCAGCATCAGCCGGGAACTGCAGTGGCCCAAGAGAATGAAGAACAGGTGAGAGTGCAGCTGGAGAACAGCAACAGTCAGGACAGGGAGGATTTGGAGGATAGCTTTTCCTGTAATGTATACTTACATCTTCATAGGGAATCCAGGATTTTGAGTAGTTTCATGGAGTAGTATTTTTGGGGTCATCTGGTAAAAGATATCGACTTAGATCATTTTTGAAATGTTAAATGTGCACACAAGTCTGGGATAGTTGGAAACAGAGGGAGCCAGAGACAGACACCAAACTTATACAGCATCTTTCATCACATCAGGATGTCCCAAAGTGCTCGGCACTGTCCCTAAAGAATGGGCACAGCTGTGAAGTAGTTAGTGGTTTAGCATTCCTTCACAAATGTTTCTCTTAAGGTGTGTGCACAGCAAGCTGGAACCTACCAAATACTGAAATAAACAGACAATCACAGCAACAAGCTGGAACAGGGAGGGAGGCCGAGAAAACTCCAACTGCAAACAACAGGCGGCTGCAGGAAAATGTGCAGCTACGATTTATTTCATTTATGGGATGAGGCGTTGCTGGCTGGGTCAGCATTTATTGCCCATCCCTAATTGCCCCTTGGTGGTGAGCTGCCTTCTTGAACCGCTGCAGTCCATGTGTTGTAGGTACACCCACAGTGCTGTTAGGGAGTTCCAGGATTTTGACCCAGTGACAGTGAAGGAACGGCGATATATTTCCAAGTCAGGATGGTGAGTGACTTGGAGGGGAAGTTTCAGGTGCTGATGTTCCCATGTATCTGCTGCCCTTGTCCTTCTAGGTGGTAGAGGTCGAGGGTTTGGAAGGTGCTGTCTAAGGGGCCTTGGTGAGTTCCTGCAGTGCATCTTGTAGATGGTACACACTGCTGCTACTGTGCATCGGTGGTGGAGGGAGTGAATGTTTGTGGATGTGGTGCCAATCAAGTGGGCTGCTTTGTCCTGGATGGTGCTGAGCTTCTTGAGTGTTGTGGGAGCTGCACTCATCCAGGCAAGTGGGGAGTATTCCATCCCACTCCTGACTTGTGCCTTTTAAATGGTGGACAGTCTTTAGGGAGTCAGGAGGTGAGTTACTCACTGCAAGATTCCCAGCCTCTGACCTGCTCTTCACAAAATCACAAAGACACAGAAGGAGGGACCTGCTCTCCAAATGAGTATTATGACCTAGTGCCGTTGCCCTGCATTTTCCCCGTAACCCTACACATGATTGTTTTTATTTAAATAATCTAATGCTCGCTTGAATGCCTTGATTGAACCTGCCTCCAATACACTTCCACGCAGTGCATTCCAGATCCGAACCACTCGCTGTTCAAAAAAGATTTTTCTCACATCACATTTGTAGCCACAGTATTTATATAGCTGGTCCAGTTCAGTTTCTGGTCAATGGTAACCCCCAGGATGTTGATAGTGGGGGATTCAGTGATGGTAATGCCATTGAATGTCAAGGAGCGCTGGTTAGTTTCTCTCTTGTTGGAGATGGTCATTGCCTGACACTTGTGTGTCACGAATGTTACTTGTCACTTGTCAGCCCAAGCCTGGATATTGTCCAGGTCTTGCTGCATTTGGACATGGACTGCTTCGGTATCTGAGGTGTTGCGAATGGTGCTGAACATTGTGCAACCATCAGCGAACATTCCCACTTCTGATCTTATGATGGAAGGAAGGTCATTGATGAAGCAGCTGAAGATGGTTGGGCCGAGGACACTACCCTGAGGAACTCTTGCAGTGATGTCCTGGAGCTGAGATGACTGACCTCCAACAACCACAACCGTCTTCCTTTGTGCTGGGTATGACTCCAACCAGCAGAGAGTTTTCCCCCTGATTCCCACTGACTCCAGTTTTGCTAGGGCTCCTTGATGCCACACTCGGTCAAATGCTGCCTTGATGTCAAGGGCAGACACTCTCACCTCACCTCAGGAGTTCAGCTCTTTTGTCCATGTTTGGACCAAGGCTGTAATGAAGTCAGGAGCTGAGTGGCCCTGGCAGAACCCAAACTGGGCATCAGTGAGCAGGTTATTGCTAAGCAAGTGCTGCTTGATAGCACTGTTGATGACCCCTTCCATTACTTTACTGATGATCAAGAGTAGACTGACGATTAGTCGGGTTTGATTTGTCCCACTTTTTGTGTACAGGATATTCCTGGGCAATTTTCCACATAGCCGGGTAAATGCCAGTGTTGTAGCTGTACTGGAACAGCTTGGCTAGGGGTGCGGCAAGTTCTGGAGCACAAGTCTTCAGTACTGTTGCCAGAATGTTGTCAGGGCTGATAGTCTTTTCAGTATCCAGTGCCTTCAGCTGTTTCCTGATATCACATGAAGTGAATTGAATTGGCTGAAGACTGGCATCTGTGATGCTGGGGACCTCCGGAGGAGGCTGAGATGGATCATCCATTCGGCACTTCTGGCTGAAGATTGTTGCAAATGCTGCAGCCTTATCTTTGGCACTGATGTGCTGGGCTCCTCCATTATTGAGGATGGGGATATTTGTGGAGCCTCCTCCTCCAGTGAGTTGTTTAATTGTCCATCACCATTCACGACTGGATGTGGCAGGACTGCAGAGCTTAGATCTGATCTGTTGGTTGTGGGATCGCTTAGCTCTGTCTATCACTTGCTGCTTATGCTGTTTGGCATGCAAGTAGCCCTGTGTTATAGCTTCACCAGGTTGACACCTCATTTTTAGGTATGCCTGGTGCTGCTCCTGACATGCCCTCCTGCACTCTTCATTGAACCAGGGTTGATCCCCTGGCTTGATGGTAATGGTAGAGTGGGGGATATGCTGGGCCATAGGTTACAGATTGTGTTCGAGTACAATTCTGCTGCTGCTGATGGCCCACAGCATCTGTTTGAAATCTATCCCATTTAGCATGGTGGTAGTGCCACACAACATGATGGAGGGTATCCTCAATGTGAAGGTGGGACTTCATCTCCACAATGACTGTGCGGTGGTCACTCCCACCAATACTGTCGTGGATGCATCTGCGGCTGGCAGGTTGGTGAGGATGAGGTCAAGTATGATTTTCCCTCTTGTTGGTTCCCTCACCACCTGCTGCTGACCCAATCTAACAGCTATGTCATTTAGGACTTGGTCAGCTCAGTCAGTAGTGGTGTTACTGAACAATTTTTTGTTGGTGATGGACATTGAAGTCCCCACCCAGAGCACATGCTGCGCCCTTGTGACCCTCAGTGCTTCCTCCAAATGGTGTTCAACATGGAGGAGCACTGATTCATCAGCTGAGGGAGGGCAGTACATGGTAATCAGCAGGAGGTTTCCTTGCCCATGTTTGACCTGATACAATGAGACATCATGGGGTCCGGAGTCGATGTTGAGGATTCCCAGGGCAACTCCCTCCTGACTGTATACCACTGTGCCCCTACCTCTGCGGGTCTGTCCTGCAGGTGGGACAGGACATACCCAGGGATGGGGATGGTGGTGTCTGGGACATTATCTGTAAGGTATGATTCCGTGAGGATGACTATGTCAGGCTGTTGCTTGACTAGTCTGCGAGACAGCTCTCCCAATTTTGGCACTAGCCCCCAGATGTTAGTAAGGAGGGTAGACATGACTGAGTTTGCTGTCATCATTTCTGGTGCCTAGGCTGATGCTGGGTGGTCCATCTGGTTTCATTTCTTTTTATTGACTTTGTTTCAGTTTGCTACAACTGCTAGACAGTTTCAGAGGGCATCTGAGAGTCATTCACATTTGTGGAGTCTCATGTGGGCCGGACCAAGTCAGGATGAAAGATTTCCTTCCCTAAAGGACATTCATAAACCAGATGGGTTTTTACAACAATTTACATTGATTTCATGGTCATCATCAAATTTTTAATTCCAGATTTTTATTGAATTCAAATTGCGAGATTCAAACCCCAGGCCTCTGGATTGCCAGCCCAGTGATAAAACCACTATTGGGAAAGCAGTGAGCGTGAGAAAAAGGGAAACTGACAGGAGGAGTGGTGAACATCACAAAGCCGATGGAAAGTGATGGAACTCGCAGAGCATCTGGTCACCAACCACAGACTAGAGCAGAGCCAGAACGCTGGCCATTTGGCAACTCTCAATGACACAAGGAACGATTGGCGAGCAGCTTCTGAGGCCACAGCTCCCCAGCTCGATGCTAATTAGGCTGGCAGAACAACTCGACATGTGACTGTCTGTTATCAACTTCATTAGACACGTGCAGCACGAGCCAGTTGCTTAAACTATGTAAACTTTACTGTACCAGCTCTTGGGGAGGTGCAGTGACCAGGCTCACCCAGGCAATGGGTTGCACCAGCTGGAAAGGCCTCTAGAGGCACCTGGACCTGCAGAGGACAAGTTGGTGACCTGGAGGCTGCCAGCCACCATAGTCAACAGCAGCACTAGCACCAGGGTTAAAGGCTGAGAGTAAACATGACAAGAAATCCAGAGTGGAGTCCCATTAAGTGGTTGGAGATCCTTTTGAGCAAACACCTTCCAACAACTCGTACAACTGACTCGGCCCCAGATGTAAGGGTGTTCACCTTTCCTCTGGATGTCGGCCTATAGAGTCAAGGGGTGGGGGGGGGTGTGGGTTTGGATCCAGGCAAGTCCGCACCTGCTAAAACCATTCCAAGGTTTTGTAGCAAACCAAACGGAGACTTCATTTCATCCTTACTCATCTGTGAGGAAACAAACATGGGAGATAGAATTTACAGGTTATAGAAATCTGGCTCAACTGGCATAGACCAAGAACACAGATAGTCACCAACAGTGGATGGATTGTCGTGTCCTATTGGTCAGTCACTGCCTGCCTCAAACTGTGCAGCCCCCTGCCAGTGAAGTACTGACCCATCAACATCTACCTTTCTTGCTGCATGTGGTAGGATAAGGGGTTTTTATCTCAACAACAGGACAGAGCAAGTACCAAAGAGCCAAGAGGAGAAGTTTTCCTGTTTGGAAGGTGGGATGTCAGGACTGTGTGTTCCAGTACGAACAATAACCCACACTCCACAGCAAGTGTACACAAGGTGGCAGTGATATGCAATTTTGATGTCAACATGGCTGCTCTATATGTGAGGCTAAGCGCACCATTCCAGTGCCATTGTAAGAATGCAGAAGACCACTGGCAACGTGGTGCAGGCTTCACAATCAGCAACTGGTTGACACAGTCAATTGAGTGACCAGTAGCAACTCCAAAGTGCCTCATCTCTCTGCATCTATTTGATGATGGAGGCACTGTCAACATCATCTGTATTTATGCACCAATTTTAAGTGCCCATGTCATAGCCAAAGGTCAATCGCAAAGTTATTCACCAGCGGCAATTTCAATGTACGCATTCGATCGGACAGAGATTTATGGTCAACATATCTCGGTCATGATTGATGGCAACTGTGTCCTGAGCTTCATGCCCACACATCAGGGAAAACATCACCACAAGGTATTGTGCTATCATCCAAGATCTGGCCATTGGCACCAATTTGACCTGATTATCATGAGGAGGTGCAACCTGCCCAGTGTTCTCCATACATACACCTAGACACAGATTACCACATGGACCACTCTAGTCAGCAGCAGAGTGAGGTTCAACCCCAAAACGTTTCACAGCTCCCAACACAATGGCCTGCTATGGATTAACATCGCTGATACAAGAAAAATGCCAAGTACTACCCATTCCCATTGAGGGAAGAAATCACTCACATGACAAAAGGTTATGAATTGTTGAAATTCTCTGGCCCAGAAGCTTGTGCATACTCCATTGTTGAATATATTTTAGCTTTGGTCTCTCAGGGAATCAAAGGATATGGGGAGTGGGTAGGAAAGGCAGTTGAAGCCCAAGATGAGCCATGGTCATATTGAATGGTGGAGCAGGCTGAACAGGCCGTGTGGTCTACTCCGATGGTCTTGGTACAATGGAGTGCATTGCTAGGTCCAGCTCAACACAGTTGAGAGTTAACCCCATTGCTGTGCAGCTGGGGTCAAATATAGGTCCAGACTGGGGAAGGACAACAAGTTTTATTCATTAATATCTCTTTAGGGAAGCAGTTAGCTACTTCTGGACAATCCAGTTGCATCATTGGTCATTTTCACTGAGACCAGTTTTTTTAAATATTAAACTGAAATCAAATTTGAAAACTCTGGTAGCAAAATGTGCATTTATTCTGACTTCCCAGGGCAGTCAACCCCCTCCCCCCCCCAGTGCCTTCCCTTTCATGGGATGTGGGGGTCACTGGCAAGGCCAGTATTTGTTGCCCATCCCTAATTACCCTCGAACTGACTGGCTTGCTCAGCCATTTCACAGGGCAGTTAAGAGTCAATCACATTGCTGTGGGTCTGGAGTCCCATGTAGACCAGACCAGGGAAGGTCCTCTGCAATCCTTTCCTGAAGGACATTGAGTGAACGAGATGGGTTTTTTTTTACTGCAGTTGATAGTTGCTGTGGTCACTATTACTGAGACTAGCTTTATATTCTTTTACTGACTGAATTTAAATTCCACCAGCAGCCCTAATGGGATTTGAACTCATGTCCCCAGAGCATTACCCTGCGCTGCTCGGTTACTAGTCCAGTGATCTTGCCACTACGTCACCAGCTCCCATTTTACTGTTTGGAAAATACAAAGGCACAAGCAGATTGGCAGCACTCAACATGGGTGCTTTGAACTTCCAGAGAAAGTGGGACCCCTTTGCAGCTCTCCCTCTCCCTGAAAATAAATGGGCTGCAATGTTTGGAAATTTGATACACCAGGAAGCAAGATTGCCTGCAAATGAATTTTCAGGTTGCCTTTACTGTAGAGGATCCTCTCCCCCCATCTCTCTCTCTCTCTCTGCAGATACTGTATACATTAGGAGACCACCCCCCCACCCCCCAACCTAAGCATTTCACCAGCTCGCTATTAGAAAGCAGTTAATAACTTTCAGAAATCTACATTTTAGAAGCTGAGCTCAACAAACTGTGCCAGAAAACCTCAAGTTAGCTTTTAAGCTACTTTTAAAAAAAAAAATCCATAGAGAGACCTGACCCCCCCTTATACGCCTGGGTCTCAAACATGAGCTTGGATTTTGGCCAGAGCCAGTCACGTGTGATAGTTCATCCACAGGGGGTTACTGAAGCTTGTGGGAAATAATATCATTAACCCCTTCAGGGCAAGTTTGGCTGCCTGGAGAATGTCAGGGTAGAATGACCCCACTGTGCATGGGCCATTCAACAGATTTAAGCAGATAATGGGTGACCAGTCAATGCCAAGGAGACAGGGGTGCGGTGTAAAACAGCCGGAAAATCTGATAATGCTCATTTCCTCCCCCACACTCCACCCACCCTCCTGGATTTTCTCCAGTTTGACATCTCTGGCAATGTACATTGACATGGAGAACAAGAGGAGAGTGGGGTAATATTTCCACTCAAGGCGGTGGGTTCAGAGCAGACAGGGAGTGATGACAAACATACAGCAGCCCCTTTCCTTCACAACTGTTTCAAGGCTGGACAAAGCACTCAAATGAGCTGACCTCACTCAGCCACAGGAGTGTGGTTAAACACACAGCCCCAGACAACAACAACAGTGCACGGCAAACATTGAATGAATCATTCATTGGAGGGTAAACTTGATCAGCAACAAACTGTCATTCACTGTTCCACATCTCCCAGGAATCACAATACTCCAGCGCTAGGAGGCCATTCAGCCCATCGTGCCTGGGCTGGGTCTTTGAAAGAGCTATCCAGTTAATCCCCCCGGCGGCATTCCACAGGGATCGTTCCCTCCGGGACACCCTGGTCCACTCCTCCATCACCCCCTACACCTCAACCCCCTCCCACAGCACCTTCCCATGCAACCGCAGAAGATGCAACACCTGCTCCTTCACTTCCCTTCTCCTCACCGTCCAAGGGCCCAAACACTCCTTTCAAGTGAAGCAGCATTTCACTTGCACTTCCCACAATTTAGTCTACTGCATTCGCTGCTCCCAATGCGGTTTCCTCTACATTGGAGAGACCAAACGCAGTCTGGGTGACCGCTTTGCAGAACACCTTCGGTCTGTCCACAAACATTACCCAGACCTCCCTGTCACTTGCCATTTCAACACTCCACCCTGCTCTCATGCCCACATGTCTGTCCTTGGCTTGCTGCATTGTTCCAGTGAAGCCCAACGCAAACTGGAGGAACAACACCTCATCTTCCAACTAGGCACTTTACAGCCTTCCGGACTGAATACTGAGTTCAACAATTATAGATCATGAGCTCTCTCCTTCATCCCCACCCCCTTTCCGATCCCCCTTTTTTTCCCCTCCCCCAATAATTTATATAGATTTTTCTTTTCCCATCTATTTCCATTATTTTTAAATGTATTCCACCCATCAGTTATTTCACCCCACCCCCATTAGGGCTATCTGTACCTGTTTAATCACATTCCTTAGATAATATCATCACCTTCAACACCTCTTTGTCCTTTTGTCTGTGACATCTTTTGGTTATCTCCACCTATCACTGGCTCTACTTGTCCCACCCCTCCCTTAAACCAGCTTATATTTCACCTCTCTTCTATTTTTACTTAGTTCTGTTGAAGGGTCATTCGGACTCGAAACGTTAACTGTGCTCCTATCCGCAGATGCTGCCAGACCTGCTGGGTTTTTCCAGGTATTTTTATTTTTGTTTTGGATTTCCAGCATCCGCAGTTTTTTGCTTGATCCAATTAATCCCATTCCCTTGCTGTTTCCTATAGTCCTGTAATTTTTTCGTTTAAGAATTTCTCCCATTCCCTTTTGAAAGTTACTGTGAAATCTGCTTTCACTGCCCTTTCAGACAGTGACTTCCAGATCATTATAACTCACTGTATGAAAAAATATATTTCTTCTGATTCTTTTGGCAAATATCTTAAATCTGATTACTGACCCTCCTGCCACTTGAAACTGTGTCTTTATTTATTCCATTAAAACTCCTCAGTTATATATCTCTCCTTGACTCTCTCAAATCCTTGACCGTACACAGCTGGTCCCAGTCATGCTGTGACAGACAGGTTTTCAAAAACACACTGGAGCAGATTACAGGAACAGGAGGCCATTCAGCATTTTCAGCCTGTTCTATCATTTTATGAACATCATGGCTGACTTGCATCTCAACTCCATTCACTGCCTTTGCTCCATAACCTCTGATCTCAGTCTTTAAAACGTCAACCCACAGCTCTCTGGTGCAGATACAGAACTCCGGACCACGCTGTATGTGAAAGGGTCCAGATTTCACACCTGAACTGCCTGGCACTAATTCTGGAGCTAGACTCCTCCACAAGAAGATGGAGTTTCCTTCCTGACTCCCTACCAACTCCGTTAATTATCTTACTCCAAAATTAGGTCAACATGCAACCCTCTAACTCAGAGGAATGGAAGCCAGCTCTGTACAACATGTCCTCATCATTGAGCCCTCTAAATCCCAGTATCATTCTGCTGAATCTGCATTTTTATTCGTTCATGGGACGTGGGTGTCACTGGCTAGACCAGCATTTATTGCCCATCCCTAATTGCCCTTGAAGTGGTGGTGAGCTGCCTTCTTGAACCGTTGCAGCCCATGTGGTGTATATTGCGCCCCCTTGAAGGCCAAGATATCCTTTGAGGTTTGACCCAACTGCAGGGCTTCACTTCTTGCCCTTAGGTAAACATTCTATTAACCTTAACACAGAAGCAAAATACTGCAAATGTTGGAATCCCGAAATTAAAACATTCATATAAATATTGGGAATACTCAGCAGGTCAGACAGCCTCTGTAGAGAGAAAAAACAGAGTTGACATTTCAGGCCAATGAAAGTCCCACATCTTAAACATTACCTCTTTGACCTGTCCACAGAGTAGATCCACTGAGTATTTCCAGCATTTTTTTGTTCTTACTCCAACAGCCTGTTACTTTTTGCAATGCACTAGAAGATGGTTAGAGTTAATGTAATCAAACCTTCACAAGATGGGGCAGGGTGAATGGATCAAAGCAAAAATATAACAAACAAAATGCTGCATGCTGGACAGGGACGATCCTTTAAAAACAGCCAGCAAGTGGAAACCCCAAGCGAATGGACACTCTGCTGGTCCAATTGGATGAATTTACAATTCCTGCCAGGTTATAAATCATGAAGAAAGTCAGATCCAGGCAGAGGAGTGAGAATATTCCCAGCTTCCAGCTGTTGCCTGGATGAACTCCCAATCGGACTAGTTCACATTTCAAGGCGCTGCAATCCTCAGGAGAATGCCAGAGTGAGCATCCCAAGCACTTCGGAGCTTCTTGGGAGTTTTTGAGAGAAAGCCCAGTGTCTAAGATATTTTAAATGATGAAGCACGGAGATCTCAGTCCAAAAGTATTAGGAACACTCAGCTCTTCATGTAGGGAGAGAAAAGAGAGAGATTGCTGTCCTGATCTTGGAACCGTTTAATAACACGATCAGCAACCCAGGCTAAAAAGATAAAACGCAGAATCTTAACAGCACAGGAGGAGGCCATTCAGCCCATCGTGACTGCACCAGCTCTCCAAATGAGCATTATAACCTAGTGCCATTGCCCTGCCTTTTCCCCGTAACTCTACACATTGTTTCCATTTAAATAATTATCCAACGCCCTCTTGAATGCTTCGATTGAACCTGCCTCCCCCACACTTCCAGGCAGCGCATTCCAGACCCAAACCACTCGTTGTGTGAAAAAGCTTTTTCTCACGTTACATTTGCTTATTTTGCAAATCACTTCAAATCTGTGTCCTCTCGTTCTCAATCCATTGATAAGTGGGAACAGCTTCTCCCTATCTACTCTGTCCAAACCCCTCATGATTTTGATCATCTCTATCAAATCTCCTCTCAGCCTTCTCCTCTCCAAGGAGAACAGTCCCAACCTTTCCAATCTATCCTCATAGCTGAAGTGTCTCATCCCTGGAACCATTCTCGTAAACCTCTCCTGCACTCTCTCCAATGTGTTCACATCCTTCCTATTGTGTGGCACCCAGAACTATACACAATATTCCAGCTGAGGTCTAACAAGAGTCTTATATAAATTCAGCATAACCTCCCTGTTCTTGTACTCTATGCCCCTATTAATAAAGCCCAGGATACTATATGCTTTATTCACTGCCCTGTCCACCTGTCCTGCATCAGTCGATGATCTATGCACATATACACCCAGGTCCCTCTGCTCCTGCACACCCTTTAAAGTTGTACCCATTATTTTATATTGTCTGTCTATGTTCTTCCTACCAAAATGCATCACCTCACACTTCTCCACACTGAACTCCATCTTCCACCTACTTGTCTATGTCCTTTTGTCTATGCTCCTCACAGTTTCACCTCCTGGCTTCTAAACCAATGATGTGGATTGTTCCTAAATCTGTGAGACAGTGACTGTGGGGCAGTGACTCAGAATCACTTTGATTAAAATGGCCCAGATGGGACACCACATCATTATGTAAAACTGACATTGAAATAAAGGCAGGAGTTTGGCTCTGTTGCTCTGGATTGTGTTCCCAAACAAATTCACATTGTGCACATGTTTCAACGAACAGGGTTCCTGCACAACCTCTGCGCAAGTTAGTGAGACTGAGCGTCACCTGCTCACAAACCTATGCCTTCACTGTACAAATGGCATCTAGTTGTGCACCAGCCTCTCAGGATCCAACAATAGAAGTGCAGAATATAAATGTTAAACATGCAGAAGATAAATAATAAACAAAGCAGATTACTTCAATGATTTTTGAAATCTATTCCGTACCTATCCTGGGAGTGTTCGATGGGGACGGTGTAGAGGGAGCTTTACTCTGTATCTAACCCCGTGCTGTACCTGTCCTGGGAGTGTTTGATGGGGACAGTGTAGAGGGAGATTTACTCTGTATCTAACCCTGTGCTGTACCTGTCCTGGGAGTGTTTGATGGGGACAGTGTAGAGGGAGATTTACTCTGTATCTAATACCGTGCTGTACCTGCCCTGGGAGTGTTTGATGGGGACAGTGTAGAAGTAGCTTTACTCTGTATCTAACCCTGTGCTGTACCTGCCCTGGGAGTGTTTGATGGGGACAGTGTAGAAGTAGCTTTACTCTGTATCTAACCCCGTGCCGTACCTGCCCTGGAAGTGTTTGATGGGGACAGTGTAGAGGGAGATTTACTCTGTATCTAACCCCGTGCTGTACCTGTCCTGGAAGTGTTTGATGGGGACAGTGTAGAAGTAGCTTTACTCTGTATCTAACCCTGTGCTGTACCTGCCCTGGGAGTGTTTGATGGGGACAGTGTAGAAGTAGCTTTACTCTGTATCTAACCCCGTGCCGTACCTGCCCTGGAAGTGTTTGATGGGGACAGTGTAGAGGGAGCTTTACTCTGTATCTAACCCCGTGCTGTACCTGTCCTGGGAGTGTTTGATGGGGACAGTGTAGAGGGAGCTTTACTCTGTATCTAACCCCGTGCTGTACCTGTCCTGGGAGTGTTTGATGGGGACGGTGTAGAGAGAGCTTTACCCTGTATCTAACCCTGTGCTGTACCTGTCCTGGGAGTGTTTGATGGGGACAGTGTAGAAGTAGCTTTACACTGTATCTAACCCCGTGCTGTACCTGTCCTGGGAGTGTTTGGTGGGGACGGTGTAGAGAGAGCTTTACTCTGTATCTAACCCCATGCTGTACCTGTCCTGGGAGTGTTTGATGGGGACGGTGTAGAGGGAGATTTACTCTGTATCTAACCCCGTGCTTTACCTGTCCTGGGAGTGTTTGATGGGGACAGTGTAGAGGGAGCTTTACTCTGTATCTAACCTCGTGCTGTACCTGTCCTGGGAGTGTTTGATGGGGGACAGTGTAGAAGTCGCTTTACTCTGTATCTAACCCCGTGCTGTACCTGTCCTGGGAAAGTTTGATGGGGATGGTGTAGAGAGAGCTTTACTCTGTATCTAACCCCGTGCTGTATCTGTCCTGGGAGCGTTTGATGGGGATTTCTGCTACTTGATGAACACAAAATGCAGCTGAACCAGAGCTGGTACACAGGCAGTGCCGGCCAATCAGAGAGGAAACATTACTCAGAAGTAGCCAAAGCCACTAAAAAGGCTAATCATCATCATAGAGAAGCCAACCTGTGTCACCATCAATCCTCCTGTCAGGCAGAGCCTCAGGGTGCATCTCATTGGAATGACAGCATCTCTGACAGTGCTGCACTGGGTTGGCACATGGGATTTGGTGCTGAAGTCTCAGGAGTGGATTTGGCGCTTTCTGACAGGAGAGCTATCACTACACCCAGAATCAAACAGAGAACACACATCACAGGAAGTGAAAATAAAATTGATAAAATGGTGTTTGTTAATGTTACTATGTTTGCAAACGATCCTGGTGGGAACCAGGCTGTGGCCCCGAATAACTTCACCTCAGACTCTGGGTGGGGCCAAGTAAAAACGCAGACATCTCCCAAGTGTTTACTCAGAACTTGTGCAGATAGAGTCTGACTGTTCTAGAAAGGGAGGGTGTGAACTCAGTCAGTGGATGTACAAAAACCACAGGACAGCTGACAGGACAAACCAATTCCAATTCAGAACAGATGACTGGCTGTTTGTACGCTGCAGGGCAGAGATCTGTTGAGTCCCAGGGAAGGGTGTTCCTGCCATGCAGAGATATTTAAAAGAAAAAGGGATTACTAGACCCAACAAGCCCAAGAATCTTTTTGTTCGATTAACTCTAACTGCAACATCCCACAATCCATTCTCCCTCTCCCTCTAGGATCACTTCTGCTTCCTGACCTCATTTGCTCAAATTAATGGTCTCCCTCGGCAACTCCCCCCACGACTCATGAGAAGTCCTCCATCCCATTCTCTCAGCTCCTTCGCCTCCGTCGCATCTGTTCTGATGATGCCACTTTCAAAAACAGTTCCTCTGACATGTCCTCCTTCTTCCTTAACCGAGGTTTTCCACCCACGGTCGTTGACAGGATCCTCAACCGTGTCCGGCCCATCTCCCGCGCATCCGCCCTCACACCTTCTCCTCCTTCCCAGAAACATGATAGGGTCCCCCTTGTCCTCACTTATCACCCCACCAGCCTCCGCATTCAAAGGATCATCCTCCGCCATTTCCGCCAACTCCAGCATGATGCCACCACCAAACAACGAAACACATCTTCCCTTCACCCCCCCACCCCGTTGGCATTCCATAAGGACCATTACCTCTGGGACACACTGGTCCACTCCCCCATCACCCCCTACTCCTCAACCCCCTCCCCATGCAATCGCAGAAGGTGCAACACCTGCCCCTTTACCTCCCCCCTCCTCACCGTCCAAGGGCCCAAACACTCCTTTCAAGTGAAGCAGCATTTCACTTGTACTTCCCTCAATTTAGTCTACTGCATTCACTGCTCCCAATGCGGTTTCCTCTACATTGGAGAGACCAAACGCAGACTGGGTGACCACTTTGCAGAACTCCTTCAGTCTGTCCACAAGCATTACCCAGACCTCCCTGTCACTTGCCATTTCAACACCCCACCCTGCTCTCATGCCCACGTGTCTGTCCTCGGCCTGCTGCAATGTTCCAGTGAAGCTCAACACAAACTGGAGGAACAGCACCTCATCTTCTGACTAGACACTTTACAGCCTTCCAGACTGAATATTGAGTTCAACAACTTCAGACCAGAAACTCTCTCCTCCATCCTCACCCCTTTTTACAGATTTAGCTAATATCACCATCAACACCCCTTCGACCTTTTGTCTATGATTTCTTTGTCAATCTCTCCTTTGCCTCCACCTATCGCTGGCCGTCTATCCAGCTCCACCTGTCCCACCCGCCCCCCCCTCCCAAACAGTATACATTTCACCACATTTCTACTTCTCTTAAGTTCTGATGAAGAGTCATATGGACTCGAAACGTTAACTCTGTTCCTCTCTCCACAGATGCTGTCAGACCTGCTGAGTGTTTCCAGCAATTTTTGTTTCAGATTTTCAGCATCCGCAGTATTTTCCTTTTATCGTTCAGGAGGAGGTTCTGCTCCATGTCCTTTCTGACTGTTACATGCTTTTAGCAAACTGTTAGCTTCATTTCCCAACAGCTTTAACGAAACTTTGGGAGGACTAAGCTCCCTCAATTCCTTACTTAAATATACAATCCTTCAGCACAATGAGTTTCTATTTTGCAAGATTGGAGATTATAAACATTGGTCGAGTTTATTAATGCAGCCGGTGAGAGGTCAGTACACAGGCATTCCCTTTCCGTTCGGATGTCCAAGGCTGGGACAGGGAGTGAAGGGCCCACAGTAGAAGTTTAGCTAATTTAGGGTTAGCTACTATAGAATCATACAGAAGGAGGCCATTTGGCCCATTCTTCTCCTTATTCTTTCATGGGATGTGAGGATCACTGGCAAGGCCAGCATTTGTTGCCCATCCCTAATTGCCCTTAAACTAACGTAGCTAGGTCATTTCAGAGGGCATTTTAAGAGTCAACCACATTGCTGTGGGTCTGGGGTCTTATGTAGGCCAGACCGGGTAAGGACAGCAGATTTCCTTCCCTAAAGGACATTAGTGAACCAGATGGGTTTTTATGACAATCGATGATAGTTTCATGGTCACCATAACTGAGGCTAGCTTTTTTGTTTTAAATATTCCAGATTTATTAACTGAATTCAAATTCTACAAGCTGTCATGGTGGGATTTGAACCCATGTCCTCCAGAGAACTAGCCCAGGTCTCTGAATTACTAGCCCAGTGTTATTACCACTATGCCACTGTCTTCCCATTTTGACCCCTGGAGCTTAGTTATGAGTCTATTATGCAGTATCTTACCATAGGCCTTTCAAAAATCCAACATCTTACACTTATTACATTAGCCTTGTCCGCTCTTTAATACTTCATAGAATCTAAATAATGAAAGCACACACAGGAAGCCCTTCAGCCCATCATGCTTGAACCAGGTCTCTATAAGAGTTACCCAATCATTCACACTCCCCCACTCTTTCCCCTGCAATATTTTCCCGTTCAAGTACTTATCCAACTCCCTTTTGAAAGTCATTTTTGACTCTTCTTGCAGCACGGTTAAGTAGCGCATTCCCAATCATAACAATTCACCCTGAAAGGGTAACTAATTTCTGTTTTTGCTATGGGAGCAGGTTTGTTCATCACTGCATCAAAATGTCAGAAGAAGAACAATTCAGCTTGTCTACTCTCACCTATTTACTAAAAGCCCCACATCCCTGACATCATCCTGGAAAACCTTGTCCGCACCCTGGCCCTTCCTCGAGAGCCCAGGATGAAACACAATCACTCCAGCTCAGCCCTAACCAGTGATTTATATAGACTTAGTGTAACTTTCTGCCTTTTTATTTATGCCCCTATTTCTAAAGCCCATTAATTATATTTTTTGGAAAGCTTAAAAGAAAATTTTAGGAAGGGAATGATCTCAACTTGTCCTGTCACAATCAAAAACTTGTGTGCTCCATTATTACATATTTTCAATACTCACATGCAAAAGAATATTCAGAAGCAGCTTTAGAAGTTTGGCCAGAGTTTTATACTTCTCTCCCAAATGACTGCAGGTCAGCTGGAGCTCTCAGTGAGTTTGGTAGATTTTTGTTGTGTGAGAGAATTTGAATCGAGATATGGAACAAGCACAGAGGGAGTTGAGGTACAGATGATCGACCATGGTCTAACCTGAAGACCAGAACAGGCTTGAGGGGCTGAGTGGCCTCCTCCTGTTTCTGTGCAGATTTACAGTATCTGTCGCTGATCTCCCTGAAAGGAAACCAGAAGCCTTATTCAAACTGTTGCCCAATGATTTATATTAGGATGCTCAAACGATAGACACAGATTATTTTCACTGGCAAGTAATTGAAGAGGGAAAAGGACACATTCAAGATAAGAACCGGATACACAAAAGGGACAAATTAAAGGCAATTCTTGTCCCACAGTTGTTGAAACGTGGGCTATTTTGCCACTATACCAATTGCTGAACCAATTAGAAAACTCAACAAAAGACATTGAACAATGACAGAAGAATGCAGCAGCCTCAATGGTGAGCAAGGAAACAGGCCATTGTGCTAAAGTTAGGCCCCTTGAGACAGATTTTACAAAGTGGACATGAATGGACTTTTCATCAGCTAAATTTGTGTTTGTGTGCCTCACCCCTCCCACCAGCAGAATTTCTTAATTATCCCCTTGGTCCAAATTAAAATCAATTGTTTTTTCCTTTTACTTAACATCGCAAGCCCTCGGCACAGGAGAGCATCATCACTGAAAATGCTGCATAAGCAAGAGATAAACCAACACCAAAATTAAGTTACAAAACAAGGTGGATATTTGGCAGATCACGGCTTATCCCTTTGGCACATTAGCTCATACACAGAAAGACTTTAGAAAAACCTTTCCGGGAGACCAATCGCAAAAGTCAACATGAGCACAGACTCCAGGATATTAATATCCAGGAATGGACTATTCAACCCGATCAACCATAGCCTAGGAAGTGCCAAGCTGCCTGTGTCCACTGTTCTGCACTATGCTCACTCAGTGTTTACACCTCAAATTATTTCAGGAAGAAGCCAAAATCTTAAAAAAGGTCTTATGCAAGGGGCTCAAATTTCCTTTTTAAACTGGCAGTGGGGGGGGTTAATAAATTTGAACACATTGAACACATGGAATAGTAACCAACTACAGAAGGTGCACACACACATGCACACTCCTAGTCTAGGGGATACCCATTTACTCAAAATATTTTCACTCCTGGGGACTGATTACAGCTGGAAAGCTACGTGCAGTAGGTCACACCCACGCAACACACACAAATACAATCATTCATCTTGTGTGACTTCCTCAGGGGGGTGTTGGAGAAACAGAAGGTTTAACCAAATCCTGTCAAAAAAAAAAAACACTGGACCTTTTCACTGTTTGTTAATGTGAAGCCAGGATGCTATCGTCGGAGGCAGTTCACCAAATGGAGCCAGATGGAGCAGGGGCCATTCTGCACTCCTGGCGTGCTAATGCTTCCATCTTCTGATGGTCGGACAAATCCCGGTGCTGTCCGTCCCTTGTTTCTTTCTTTTTGCTGTTTAACCACAAAATGTGCCGGGAAAACGTTAGGCAGATTACTGGCTTGTGTTGTAGGCTGACCCAGGGAAGTCAGTGAGTTACACACAGGTGCCCTCAGTCCAGGACCTGGCTTCCAATCCAAACCAGTCTGCTGGGATTAAAAAAAGGAAGTCAAAATCAGCAAAGACAGACCCCATACTGAGACCAGCCCCACGCTGGTGTTCAGTCTCAAACTTGAATTGTGGGCATGGCTGAGAATTTATAAGTTGAGCAAATTTTAGATCCATTTTTATATACAAAACAGTGGCCGTAAACCAGGTCCGAGGGAGAACGGTTCACCCCAGTTTCCACACCCCCTACCAACAGCTCCACTATTGCAAAGAGGGAAATTTACCCATCGACTATTCTCAGGTTTAGTGAACACAGAGTTCAGTGGCTCTGTCCTAGACATTTCTAATAGATGCCTTTTGCCACAGATTAATATCCAAAAAACTACTACCATCGTGGTTAGAGTTCAGAAGATGGGAAGTGAGTTTGGGCCTTGTGGTGTGGAGTGATAACCAGCCCTCTGCAGCATCTGAAACTCAAAAAGCCGGCCAAGCACCTTTCATACCTCACGAGGTCAAAAAGTATTTTACAGACAATGAGGTACTTATACAGTTGCTCCTGTCATGTAGGAATTGCTAACTTGAGTACAGTAGCTGCAAAATAGTGAAATGCAATGTTTTAAGATCTATCTGAAAGGGCAGACAGGCTTTGGTTTAACATCTTATCCACAAGTTCGCACCCTCAGTATTGCACTGGGAGTGTCAGCCTACATTGTGCTAAAGTTTCTGGAACTCCCTCCCTAACAGCACTGTGGGTGTACCTACACCACATGGACTGCAGTGGCTCAAGAAGGCAGCTCACCACCACCTTCTCAAGGGCAATTAGGGATGAGCAATAAATGTTGATCCAGCCAGCGAAGCCCACATCCTGTGAATGCATAAAAACATAAGAAATAGGAGCAGGAGTAGGCCATTCAGCCCCTCGAGCCTGCTCTGCCATTCAATAAGATCATGGCTGATCTGACATGGCCTTAACTTCACTTTCCCATCTGCCCCCCACCCCCGCCCCATAAACCTTGACTCCCTTGTTGAGCAAAAATCTGTCTAACCCAGCCTTGAACCTCCGTTTGAAACGAGAGACCCCTTATTTTTAAACTGTGTCCCCTAGTGCTAGATTCTCTCACAAAGGGAAACATGCTCTCAGCATCTCCCCTGTCAAGTCCCCTCAGGGTCTGATAAGACCACCTCTCATTCTTCTAAACTCCAGTGAGTATCTGCCCAACCATCCCTTCCCATTCATTGGAGTAGGACTTGTACCTGGAACCTAACACACACCAAGGCACAGCTAACAACTAATTCATTTGTAATGTAGACTGCATTTCCAAGAATTAGGTGCTATAATGTTCCACATATGTGGAACTGAAGACAGTGCGGTGAGGGTAAATTTGACAACGTCATATTCTTAAACAGTTAACAAGAAAACTCGATCTCTGATGGCTCAGGAGGAGAGAATCAATAACAGGCGAGTTTATCTTTGAGGAGTGGCACAGCTCAGTCAAGTCTGTCTGTTACACACCCACAGCCAGAATGAGCCAGGCATTTCCTATTTAAGGTACAATCTGATCAGAACTGGAGCCAGTGCTTCAGGCACCCAGTCATTACCTCCTCAGGCTTAACCTGATCCTCAACTCTTACAAATAATCTATTGCATTTTCAGATTGAAGTTATCTTTCATATTACGTGATGTCTTGCAGTGTGTATTAGTCCACATTAAGACACAATTCCCTAGTAAGGGAGATCCCAAACAATAAAGTCCAGTTTAACAGTGACCATGTCAAGCCTGTTCTCAGAGCTGATCGATGCTGGGATTGGAGACACTGACCAAAATCATCAGCAATGATATCCACCCCCTCAAACCAGGAGGAGAATTTAAAAAATGGTTTGAGCATCTGATAGATTCCCCCAAACTGGCAAGGATTTTAAACAAACACATTTCAAAATGTTTCATGATCATAAGAAGACATTTAAGACACCCTGTTGTAGCCAGGCCTTAGGACACCAGAGAAGGACTGAAGGAATGTAATCGCTATATCTTTAAAAAAATGGGAGGAGAAGGATAAACCTAGCAGTTACAGGCCAATCAGTTTAAACTCAGTGTGATGGGGAAGCTTCTAGAAACAAAATAATCCAGGAGAAAGTTTAACAATAAAGGAAAGCCAGGGCAGAATTGTTCAGGCAAGTGGTGTTTATTGATGAGTACCAGACAGGGTAGGATGAAGCAGCCCATGTCCATAAGCAGCAAGACCTGGACGACATTCAGACTTGAGCAGATAAGTGGCAAGTAGCATTTGTGCCACACAAGTGTCAGGCAATGACCATCTTCAATAAGAGAGAATCTAACCAACGCCCCTTGATGTTCAATGGCATTACCATCACTGAATCCCCCACTCAACAACCTGGGGGTTACCATTGACCAGAAACTGAACTGGAACAGCCATATAAATACCATGGCTACAAGAGCAGGTCAGAGGCTGTGAATCATGTGGAGAGCAACTCCCCAAAGCCTGTCCACCACCAATAAGGCACAAGTCAGGAGTGGGATGGAATACACTCCACTTCCTGGATGAGTGCGGCTCCCACAACACTCAAGAAGCTCGACACCATCCAGGACAAAGCAGCACAAGCAGCCGCTTGATTAGCGCCCCATCCACAAACATTCACTCCCTGCACCACCGATGCACAGTAGCAGCAGTGTGTCCCATCTACAAGATGCACTGCAGGAATTCACCAAGGCTCCTTAGACAGCACCTTCCACACGACCACTACAATCTAGAAAGACAAGGGCAGCAGATAGATGGGAACACCAACACCTGGAAATTCCCCTCTAAGTCACTCACCATCCTGACTTGGAAATATATTGTCGTTCCTTCACTGTCACTGGGTCAAAATCCTGGGACTCCCTTCCTAACAGCACTGTGGGTGCACCTACACCACAGGGACTGCAGCGGCTCAAGAAGGCAGCTCACCACCACCTTCTCAAGGGCAATTAGGGATGGGCAATAAATGCTGGCCCAGCCAGCGAAGCCTACATCTCGTGAAAGATTAAATTAAAATATATAGTTGATGTTGTCTATATGGACTTTCAAAAGGGGTTTAATAAAGTCTCACATATGAGACTTGTTAGCAAAATTGAAGATTGTGAAATAAAAAAGGCAACAGCAGCATGGAAACAAAAGAGGCTTCTTCGAATTCTCTGCCTGAAGGCAGATCCTAGGCAATTATTCACCAAATCACAACAAAGTGCCTGGAGTTTTATTGCTGGGCAGGAGGAGGAGGCAGAATAGGCATTGTCACCAGTGCTGTTGGTGTCGATCTGATCCACACGCCAGCCATCTAGCCAACTGAGCTGACGGCACCCCCAAAAACTTGGTTAAAGTGATAGAAAATGGAGTTGTAGTGAATGGCTGTTTTTCAGACTAGAGCTGGGGGTGGGGGGGGGGTGCGGTTAATACAGTGAAGTTCTCCAGGGATCAGTGGTGGGACAATTGCTGTTTTTGATTTACATTAATAACTTGAACTGGGGGATACAGGCCACAATTTTGAAAATTGAAGCGAAACAAGGAGGACAATGAAGGACTTTGAGAGGACACCCAGGCTGCTGGAAAGGGCAGGCATTTGGCTGGAAAATCTGAGGTGATACATTTTGGTCAGAAAAATGAGGAGAAATAAGAATGTTAAATGATACAATTTTAAACAGGGCATAAAAATGGAGAGACCTGGGGTGATGCTGCTGTACAAATGTTTAAAGGGCAGGTTTTTAAAAAATATTTATTTGTCAAGGGATGTAAGCATCACTGGCTAGACCATAATATAAAAGCAAAAACTGTTACTGACCTCATCTCCTCTGGAGATTTTCCTCCCACAGCTTCCAATCCGATAGTCTCCCAACCTCGGACGGCACGCTTCTACCTCCTACCCAAAATCCACAAACAGAACTGTCCCAGCAGACCGATCATGTCAGCCTGTTCCTGCCCCATGGAACTCATTTCTTGCTATCTTGACTCCCTTCTCTCTCCCCTTGTCCAGTCTCTTCCCACCCACATCCGTGATTCCTCTGACACCCTACATCATATCAACAATTTCCAGTTCCCTGGCCCCAACCGCTTCCTCTTCACCATGGACGTCCAATCCCTCTACACCTCCATCCCCCACCAGGATGGTCTGAGGGCCCTTAGCTTCTTCCTTGAACAGAGGCCCGAACAATCCCCATCCACCGCTACTCTCCTCCGTCTGACCGAACTTGTTCTCACACTGAACAATTTCTCCTTCAACTCCTCTCACTTCCTCCAAATAAAAGGTGTGGCTATGGGTACCCGCATGGGCCCCAGCTATGCCTGTCTCTTTATGGGGTATATGGAACATTCCTTGTTCCAATCCTACTCCGGCCCCCTTCCACAGCTCTTTCTCCGGTACATCAATGATTACTTTGGTGCTGCTTCATGCTCTCGTCGGGACTTGGAAAAATTTATTAATTTTGCTTCCAATATCCACCCCTCCATCATTTTCACATGGTCCATCTCTGACACTTGTCTTCCCTTCCTTGACCTCTCTGTCTCAATCTCTGGTGATAGACTGTCCACCAATATCCATTACAAACCCACCGACTCCCACAGCTACCTTGACTACAGCTCCTCACACCCCGCTTCCTGTAAGGACTCCATCCCATTCTCTCAGTTCCTTCGCCTCCGTCGCATCTGTTCCGATGATGCTACCTTCAAAAACAGTTCCTCTGACGTGTCCTCCTTCTTCCTTAACCAAGGTTTTCTACCCACGGTCGTTGACAGGGCCCTCAACCATGTCCGGCCCATCTCCCGCGCATCCGCCCTCACACCTTCATCTCCCTCCCAGAAACATGATAGGGTCCCCCTTGTCCTCACTTATCACCCCACCAGCCTCCGCATTCAAAGGATCATCCTCCGCCATTTCTGTCAACTCCAGCATGATGCCACCACCAAACACATCTTCCCTTCACCCCCCTGGCGGCATTCCGTAGAGATTGTTCCCTCCGGGACACCCTGGTCCACTCCTCCATCACCCTCTACAACTCAACCCCCTCCCACTGCACCTTCCCATGCAACTGCAGAAGGTGCAACACCTGCCCCTTTACTTCCCCTCTCCTCACCGTCCAAGGGCCCAAACACTCCTTTCAAGTGAAACAGCATTTCACTTGCACTTCCCTCAGTTTAGTCTCCTGTATTCGCTGCTCCCAATGCAGTTTCCTCTACATTGGAGAGACCAAACGCAGACTGGGTGACCGCTTTGCAGAACACCTTCGGTCTGTCTGCAAGCATTACCCAGACCTCCCTGTCACTTGCCATTTCAACACTCCACCCTGCTCTCATGCCCACATGTCCGTCCTTGGCCTGCTGCATTGTTCCAGTGAAGCTCAACGCAAACTGGAGGAACAGTACCTCATCTTCCAACTAAGCACTTTACAGCCTTCCGGACTGAGTACTGAGTTCAACAATTATAGATCATGAGCTCTCTCCTTCATCCCCACCCCCTTTCCGATCCCCCCTTTTTTTTCCCCCCCCCAATAATTTATATAGATTTTTCTTTTCCCATCTATTTCCATTATTTTTAAATGTATTCCACCCATCAGTTATTTCACCCCACCCCCACTAGGGCTATCTGTACCTTTATAATCACATTCCTTAGATAATATCATCACCTTCAACACCTCTTTGTCCTTTTGTCTGTGACATCTTTTGGTTATCTCCACCTATCACTGGCTCTACTTGTCCCACCCCTCCCTTAAACCAGCTTATATTTCACCTCTCTTCTATTTTTACTTAGTTCTGTTGAAGAGTCATACAGACTCGAAATGTTAACTGTGACCCTCTCCGCAGATGCTGCCAGACCTGCTGAGTTTTTCCAGGTATTTTTATTTTTGTTTTTGTACTGGCTAGACCATCCCTAATTGCCCTTGTCCAGAGGGCAGTTAAGAGTCAACCACATTGCTGTGGGTCTGGAGTCACATATAGGCCAGACCATGTAAGGATGGTAGATTTCCTTCCCTAAAGGACATTAGTGAACCAGATGGGTTGTTGTAACAATCAACAATGGTTTCGTGGTCATCATTAGACTTTTAATTCTAGATTTTTTTAAAATTCAAATTTCACCATTTGCCATGTTGGGATTTGAGCCTGGGTCCCAGAGCAATACCCTGGGCCTATGCAATACCAGTCCAGTAACAATACCACTCTGCCACTGCCTCCCCAAAGCAGGTCATTAAGCATATAGGATCGTGGGCTTTATAAATAGGCCTGGATTTTCACTGAGTCATGGAAACTCCACCCCTTATCCAAAATAATGCCAGAACCCTGCGTCCAAAAGTCCCACCCCCATTCCCGACAGATCCTATTTTCGCTGCTTGGGAAAATTGGGCAGAGTGTGATTCATACATGGGGAAAACCCAGAACCCAGCAAGGCCATTTAAATAAAGTGCTGAATTCAAACAGACCCCAGTTTCACTGAAATGAGGGCCCTATCCCACAGTGATTTATGCTTTTTAAGACTGTGATGTTTGTAGAGGGTGGATAAGGTCTGTGGAGCTGTCATTCTGCCAAGTTATTGAAATCATACCCTTTAAATTAAAAAAAAAATCCTATTGTGTCTCTGTGCTTAAACGTTCAATAGCTGTTTGTTGACATAACCCAAAGGGTCATTATAGTACGATTACTGCGTGACTACTTCCACAACCTATCATTATCACAGTGGGGGGCTATAAGTTCACATTTTGACAGCTCCAAGGGTTTATTGAGGAATTAGTTGTCTTTGACATTGGGCTATGAATACAAATACTTGTTTTTAAACAAAGGGATTAAGTACTGAGGAGATTTAGATGTATTGAATAGACTATTATCAATGAAAGTGTTTTTTTTTAAAGTATATAATAGACATTTAGGGCAGAATCTTGCCCTTGGATGGGGGGCAGGCAGCTGACCCCCGCCACTGAAACAGGGCCCACCGCCATTTTGAGTGGGTGGACCAATTAAGGCCAACCCAGCGGCCTGCCCAACAGGAAATGCTATGCGCTCCCTGTGCGGGGAGGGAACCCCCAGCTGTCAAAGTGCGCTCTTTCACACATGCGCGCACTACTCCCTGAGACTAAGTCCTGTCTCAGGGAGATTCGTGAGAGGTAAGTCTAAAAATAGATAAATATTAAAATTATTAACATGTCCCCCTCATGTGACAATGTCACACGAGATGGGACACGTTAATAAAGAAACACACAAACTTTATTAATATTTTACGATGCAGACATGAAACCTCACCCCGCCGGCGGATGAAGTTTCATGAATAATCTGGAGCTCGCTGGGGTTCCTGGCCTATCCGCCAGCCTTAAGCTTGGCCAGGCAGGTCTTTAATTACTCTAATTACCCTGTCTATGGCCTCAGTTGGCCATTGACAGGTCAGAGGGCGGACAGCTGATTTTGCTGTTTGCCCCCCATCCTGAAAATTTAACTGGACCGGGATGAGTCAGGGATTCCTCCCAAAGTCATCCCATGTCATTTTCCCCTCAGCGAGCGGGCCCTGCCCCCAAATCTCCCAGGGGAAAATCCTGGCCTTAGAATTTTATTTCGTCTCAGCTTGACTCCTAAGGTCTGCCTATGGTGAATACTGGATGAGTTGGCACAGAGGCTGTAAGGACCAAGGGTGATGGGTGGGTGGTGTTGGGGGCTCATGTGTCAACATGAGCTGGCACTAAGTAAGCATAGGGCAGGGCCATTGAAATGAGTGGGGGCATAGGTTTTGATGGAGGTTATGAGGGGCTATGGGTGGGGGAACAGGTTGCCATGAGTTGGCATGGATGGGCATGGAGAGTAGGTGCGATGTGTGAAGTTTAAAGGGCTTAATATTCAAACACACAACTGCGACAAAGCCCCAGAGCACTGAGATGGGGCTGTTAAACAGCCCCAAGGACTGTCCCCAAGCTGTCTCCAAGTGTGGGAAGTCTAACTCCAGCATACACCAGCCCATGCGGAATGAAGATCCTGTTGTTTGGGGCACCATAGCCCCCAGGAGGTGGGTGCGGTGAGCCGGGAAATGTTCTGATTCTGTTTGTCCACCTGGGGAGCAAGAATCCAGTCTGTCGAGGTGATGAATGCAGGTTCAGTAGCAGAGTTCAGCAGGAAATTTGATAGATATATGTGAAGGATTCGCCAGCTGCCGGGATATGGGAAAAGAGTAGGGACGTAGGGATAACTGGATTGCTGTCACAGATATAATAGATCGAATGGCCTCCTTGTGCTGGACAATTCGATTATTCTAATCCTTGATCAGACAATATCTGGAGAACCAAAACAAAAACAAAAATAGCTGGAAAAACTCAGCAGGTCTGACACCATCGGCGAAGAGGAACACAGTTAACAGTCCGAATGACTCGAATTCTGATGAAGACAATGAGGACTCGAAACATTAACTGTGTTCCTCTCCGCAGATGCTGTCAGACCTGCTGAGTTTTTCCAGGTATTTTTGGTTTTGTTTTGGATTTCCAGCATCCACAGTTTTTTGCTATTATCTGGAATACTCTGTTCAGCTCCGGGCTGCACCACCCTACCTCCTTGTTTTCATATCTTCAGAGCCTTCCCTTGGAGAACAATATGAAATGATCAATCAGTTGGAAAGGCTGGGAAATGAACCCCACGCCCCCTACCCCCACAAAGCCCACACTTCCGAGTATCCAACCCGATGTCAATCTGGAATTCTGATTTCCATTCACTAGGGCTGTCCTGGTTTCAATCGTGGAATCTCCCGATTCAGCTCCATGGTAGCATTCTGCCCCTAAGAGCTCCATCCAAAATGTCCTCCTGGAAGTGACACATGACAGGATCGCAAACTCTGCTCCACATTCTCAATCACACAAAGTCCCACTCCGGCCTGTGCTCACTGATCCACACCAGCTCCCATTCTAGCAACGTCTTGATTTTAAAATTCTCATCAGTGATTGCTAATCCCTTCACTGTTTCACCCCCTCCACATCTCTGTAACCATCAGCCCCACAACCTTCATATCTCTGCTCTCCTATCACTCTGGATTCTCGCACATTTTTGTGGTTTAAAGTTCAAGAATTTCCTCCCTAAACTTTTCTTCCTGTAAGACACTCTATAAAACTTAGCTCTTTGACTAAACTTTTAATCACCTTTCCAAATATTTCATGTGGCTCAGTGTCAAGTTTATTTACTAACTCTCCTGTGAAATTCCTTAGGACATGTCATCATATCATGCAAGTTATTGTTGTGATCGCAACATGATTCAAACACACCATCTGATCAGGAGCCACATGTGATCATTCTGAACGAGGTCTGCCACAAGTGTGTCACCAGATGCTGTCCATGCCCCCAGGTAAATACTTCAGTGGTGTTGAGGTAAGAACTGGGGCTACACAAGTGACAGTGAGCTTCACTAGGGTAACAGCAGCACCCCCACCCTACCTCCTTCAGGGGCACTCTGCAAAGCCCCTAGGGTAACTGAGCATATACAAGGTACCAGCCTACAACAGACCCTTCCCCACCCCTGTGGCACTGTGTCCAGTCATGGGGCAACAGTGACCTTGTCTGGAGTATCACACCAACACCCCATCTTCTTGGGATTATAGCCCCAAGTTTCAATAGGTACCAGCATACCATCCACCACATCCCATCCTCCCCCCACCATATTGAAAATTTATTGTAATGAGAGCAATCAGCAGAGTCTTCAGAATTGCTGATCAAGAAAACAGATACAATTGTGAACCATTTAGTCTTTGTCCTCTGGCCTTTATAAAGTTGTATCACACAGAGACACCCAAGGGCTCCAAAGCTTCTCCCTGGCAGCAAAGGCCAGTGTTGTTTAATCATTCCACTTTGTTGCTCAGGAGTTATTTGATGTTTCTACTCTGTGAGATTAATGATAAAATAGAATCCAATTACACCTCTTGTATGAAATAATTATATTGAATAATGTCATGCACTCAGACAGGAGAAAGTCTTCTACTGAATGGAAAAGATCTTGTGCAGTTTAAATAATCGTCACCACACAGGGCATTCCAAAGCACTTTGCAGCAATGACCTTCTCTTGAAGCGTGGTCACTGCAGTGAAACAGGCAGCTCCGATTTCTTTTTAAAAATCCGGTAAACCATGAAGCTTGCCGAAGCTCTTTCCGGCTCTCAACAACTGTAAGGTTTTTTTGAAAAGACCATTAACTGTCAGTTAAAGTGTCAGTTGCTGAGAGCAGGAACTGACAGTGGAGCAGTGATTGGAGGATCAGCAGACATGGGAAAGACAGAGCTGCTCCTCCAATCACAGATCCAGTCTCTCCCATGCTGGATATATGCAAGCTCTTCCTTCCGTTCTTTGATTTCTGGTGATTGGTTTCCCAGTGGCTCTGTGCTGTCTGTTTCCCTCTCCCTCATGCTGATTGCTAGTCGGCCTTTGCAGACCAAGGAACTTCATTTTATGTATGAAAAAGAAATGAACAAGTTATAACGTATGAAAGGTCTGCAGGTGTGAAAACCTTGCTGAGGGCTTTCTTTTGAAGCCTTCATGTGACCTGTCTTTGAAGTTGCCCAGACCTGTTGACTACAATCTACTGGGGAAACCAATGAGACAAGACTGTTCATTCAGTGCTCGAGTCATCATTGCTCTAACTCCTCCAATCACAGGCTCCCTCCGTCCTGCTCTTGCCATCCTCCAGAGGCAGACAATCTATGATTGGAGGAGCAGCTAGGGCAAGAGAGAGAGGGAACCTGTGATTGGAGGAGCAGCAAGGGCAAGAGAGAGAGAGAGAGAGGGAACCTGTAATTGGAGGAGCAGCAAGGGCAAGAGAGAGAGAGGGAACCTGTGATTGGAGGAGCAGCAAGGGCAAGAGAGAGAGAGAGAGAGGGAACCTGTGATTGGAGGAGCTGGGGCAGTTAATCTGGCCGTTCCTACTGGCCGCCATGCAGCAGTCTTTCAGCTGCACTGGATGATTTATGACAGCATTTTCTGTTTGGACTCCCAGGACGATAAGAACAGGAGTGAATCTCCTCTGGTAATGAGGTTGGAACAGGCCTGACCCAGCCATCATCTGGGTCTGCAGCACCAGTCACTCCCAGGGAACCGGGACTTCCCTTCTAACCATACCGGTTATCTTGTCAGCGTGTCCGTGGAGCGAGGAGGGAGCTCAGGGAGCAGCCAGTGACTGGGACCGACCCCTGTCCTGCTCCAATCCCTCCCTCACTTCTACAACTCTCCAACATTACACAATGTGATCTGCAGAATGGAAACGGTTTATCTTTTCTATAGAAAACAGATGGTCAAAATATATAACGAAATCTTGCAATTTGCGTTACAAGTGTTGAACCTTTCCCCCAAATTTGAATTTGACTGTGGACTGAACGCACAGTCTCATTGCACCAAACCTACACAGTGACAATGTGCAAAAGATGTTAACGAGGAACTCACCAAGAATCAGTGTTATCGTCTGCATAGTGGTATAAATAATAATGGGATCTTTTCCTATCAAATCAGCAATATCACATGACACAAAGTAAAATGGGTACTCTCGAGTTTAACAGTCAGAGTGGGATCACCTATAGGGCACACACAAACTTTACACTGCATTACATCAATGCTGCGCTGAACAGGAATGACCTATGCTGCTTATATAATCAAATACCAACAATGGGCATTATCATTTTACTAGGACCTTTCTGTGATTGTTTGGTGAATCTTGAAAGAGGAAAAATAACATGCACGATTGAGGGGGAAGGCGGGGAGGGGGGAGAGACGATAAGGGGCCCAGGAACAGGAGAAGCACCATGGCCCATAGTTTCTCTCCCTGGCTCTGCCCACCCAGTCCCTGGGGTAACAGTGCTCAGTCAGCATGTGGGAAGATCATTTTATCCAGCGAGAGAAAATAGCTCGGTACAGTGTCTCTCTGCCCAGACACAGGCTGTGACAGTCTCTCCAGCTCGGTACAGTGTCTCTCTGCCCAGACACAGACTGTGACAGTCTCTCCAGCTCGGTACAGTGTCTCTCTGCCCAGAGACAGCCTGTGACAGTCTCTCCAGCTCGGTACAGTGTCTCTCTGCCCAGAGACAGCCTGTGACAGTCTCTCCAGCTCGGTACAGTGTCTCTCTGCCCAGAGACAGCCTGTGACAGTCTCTCCAGCTCGGTACAGTGTCTCTCTGCCCAGACACAGCCTGTGACAGTCTCTCCAGCTCGGTACAGTGTCTCTCTGCGCAGACACAGCCTGTGACAGTCTCTCCAGCTCGGTACAGTGTCTCTCTGCGCAGACACAGGCTGTGACAGTCTCTCCAGCTCGGTACAGAGACTCTCTGCCCAGACACAGGCTGTGACAGTCTCTCCAGCTCGGTACAGAGACTCTCTGCCCAGACACAGGCTGTGACAGTCTCTCCAGCTCGGTACAGAGACTCTCTGCCCAGACACAGACTGTGACAGTCTCTCCAGCTCGGTACAGTGTCTCTCTGCCCAGACACAGGCTGTGACAGTCTCTCCAGCTCGGTACAGTGTCTCTCTGCCCAGAGACAGACTGTGACAGTCTCTCTAATCCTATCTTCCTATAATTATAGTCAGGTTAAAAGTAGAAACTGAAAAGTAAAACTGCTCTAAACACATGGAGGAAGCTCAGAAATAGATAATCGTAAAACAAGCCAAACTTAAATACAGGACACGAACTTCATCCTTTTCACAAATTCCTAACTCTGGGAGAGCCCAATCCCAGCTGGAAAGTTTCATCCTTTGTCCTTTCTGAAATTGTGCACAGTTCACCACTAGCACAGTCCTAAACAATACCAGTTACCTTATAATAGGCCAACTGTAAGTAGTTATAGACGATCCGCCTCTGGAACTCATGTGCAACCTCCTCACTGACCCTGTACATGGAAGCTGGACCCATTCTCTGTGATTCACACTCCTGGATACAATGGGCTCTTCTCATGATCACTGCAAAGAAGATTAGATTGGGCTCGGCTGCTTCCTGGAACTCGTTCTCCTTCTCACACTGCAGCCGGCACTGGATTTTAATGTTCCTCTGCTGTGTGTAGCTGCGAGTCGCCTCTTCCATGTAGTAAATAACACCTTGCCAGTCATTTCTGTAATACGCCTGGATTCCTTCCTCATAGAGCAGGTCAAAAGGTTTCAACGTCTCCTGACTCTCCAGGGAGCAGCATAAACAGACAGAGAGAATGATCAGGAATGTTCCAATCATTGCTTCTCCCCCACTCTCACTCACTCTATAAACTGCTTCTGATTCTGTGCAGCTTGTTAAATATACCACTGAGCCCAAACCAAATCAACTCCGAGAAATGGATGCAATTCAGGCCAATTAATCATTTCCAGATGGAAGCTGTTCAGTGCTCCCAGGCAGGATTCCCTGCACTACATTCCCGACTGGGAATTTTATTATCATAAGAATCGCTTTCTAAAACAGCGAGAAAATGTGACAGAGCAATACGTCAAGGGAAGAAGGGAAGGGAAAATATCATTTGGGGGTGGGGGTGGCAAGCTCAGGTCAATGGGAAGTGTTTTTAAGAAGCTTTTTCACTGTGAATGAGCCCCAGAGAGAGAGTCTCTGGGTTGGATTACCAGTCACTGATAGTGAGGGGATGGGGAATGTGGATAAGATGCTGGGGGTGCAGACCAGAATCATCAGAATCAGAGTGAAAACAACACCAGGGTTTTTCTTGCAGGGGAGGGGGCTTATTTAGAATTTCTTTAAATGTAAAACAGGCACCAATTTATTTTTCAATTCAAATGTGTTTTCTTCAGTGTCTGATGGATTTAGAATCTAGAAATTTAACCGCACGGTATCTGTTTTTCAAACACTAAACCTCCCAAACCTTTAACCAGGCAGACAGGAATGATCCAATCACTGTGAGCTGGAGGTATATTGCCAGCTCTGTTGGTGTAGGCAAAAAAATGTGTCCAGATCGCACACCTAAACACATCCAAACTCCATGGACTACTCCCTCAACCATCATGGTCTTAACGACCATACCCCACCCGCAAACACTGCCATTAAGCCCTTCCCATTCCACTGACCACTGCAATGACTTCGATCAGGAGATGGAGATGAATGTATCTAAGTTTGCTGATGATACAATGCTAGGTGGGAAGTTAAGCTGTGGGGAGGTGTTATGACATAGCAGATGATATATACCAGGTGGATCAAATCCATGAGGGGAACTTGGTCACTCGGTTGCAATTGTTTCGCAATTTGCATTTTATTTTGAGAAGCATGCCCTGAATTCAGAAATAATAAAGGCTATCGCACCTTCAGAGGTGTTTAGAAAACTAATTTAAACATTTATTAACAAAAGAAAAGATTTCAAGCACATACAAAGGTCCACAAATTACTACTGTAATAACTCCTAAAGCCCCTAATTAATCTGGTTTCCATGTTAAGGCAACAGTAAAAAACAAATAGATTTAACCAGATCCAGGTGAAGTTACATAGTGCCATGGACAGCAGAATTCAGAGTGAGTTTTCTCAGCTTCGGTTTCTGTAAACAGCAACATGATGCACTGAGGCTGGAGGCTTTTCACACTTGTGTTAGATCTTAGAATGCCCTCTCCTCTTACACATAACCTTCTCTCCTTTATATATGTTTCTCCCTTTTTAATGCAGATTCCATTGTTCCCATATATTTTTGCAACTTAACTTTTCTCATAATATAAAACTTTCATAGTATTAATTTTATCAATAAACTTTGGGAAAACTAAACACACTGTTTGGCTTAGTTTCTTCTGACTAGGTATAACATCTTATCATTTCTTTGAAATTCAAACTACCCTAATTTATCTATAAATGCAAATTTACCTCACACCTCATATTCTAAAACTTCAGCCATGTTTACATATTTAGCATTTTAAACCTAGTTTCTTGTTGATGACTCAAAGCCTCCAGACCCGCTGTCTCCAATTCAATTACATCCCACACACACACATACACAAAAACTATCCAAATCCCACTATTAACCTACCTTTACGATAAATCACGATGATATGAAGAGAATTATTTATTTTCATGAGAGGAAGACACAGAGATGCTGCAAAGTGATGTAGACAGGTTAGGGGACTGGGAACCAAGGTGGCAGATGCAGCATGATATAGGGACCTGTGAGGTTATTCTCTTTGGTCATAAGAATAGAAAAGCAGAATATGTTTTAAAAGGTGAGAAACTTGTAAGTGTTGATGCTGAAAGAGACTTGGGTGTGCTTGTACAAGGAATGGAGGAGGTGAGCATGCAGGTGCAGCTAGCAATTAGGAAGGCAAATGGCGTGTTGGTCTTTATTGCAAGGGGATTGGAGTACAAGAATAAAGAAGTCTTGCTACAGTTGTACATGGTTTTGGTGCTCCCACATCTGGAATACTGTGTGTAGTTTTGGTCTCCACATTTAAAAAAGGATATACTTGCATAGGAGGTGGTACAGCTAAGGTTCACTAGATTGGTCCCTGGGATGAGGGAGTTGTCCTGTGATGAAAGGTTGAGTAAATTGGGCTTATTCTTCTAAACTCCAGAGAACGTGAAAACCTACAAGATTCTGAGGGGCTTGATAGGATGGATGCCGAGAGACTGTTCCCGCTGGTCGGGGAATCTAAAACTCGGGGGCTCAGTCTCAGGGTAAGGGGCTGAACATTTAGGACAGAGATGAGGAGGAATTTCTTCATACAAAGGGTTGTGAATCTTTAGAATTTTCTACCCCAGAGGGTTGTGGATGCTCCGTCGTTGAATATATTTAAGGCTGGGATAAACACATTTTTGGTTTCTTGGGGAATTAAGGGATAGGGGGAGTGGGTAGGAAAGTGGGGTTGGAGCCCAGGATCAGCCATGATTGTGCTGAATGGCAGAGCGAGCTCGCTGGGCTGTGTGGTCCACGCTTGCTCCTATTTCTCATGTTCTTATGTACTCATGCCTCGCAGCCAACGCTACCTCCCAATTAAAGCCACTGTTTCCCTTTCTACCTGATTTCCCCACTTCAATGAATAATGTGAGGGTCGTTGCTGAAGTCATCAGATCCGATCTTCAGCTCCCCTTCAGTGGCAGGCGGTAGCTGGGAACACGTGTGAGCCTCCCGCAGGTAACTGATTCAATAGGAATGAAGCCTCAAGGCTAATATCACAGACTCAGATCAATATCACAGATTCCTTGGAGCAATGTCACAACTTCTCTGTGACTGGTGAGAGTGACTGCCCTTGACATCAAGGCAGCATTTCACCGAGTGTGGCATCAAGGAGCACTAGCAAAACTGGAGTCAATGGGAATCAGAGGGAAAACTCTCCACTGGTTGGAGTCATACCTAGCAGAAAGGAAGATGGTTGTGGTTGTTGGAGATCAGTCATCTCAGTTCCAGGACATCACTGCAGGAGTTCCTCAGGATAGTGTCCTCGGCCCAACCATCTTCAGCTGCTTCATCAATGACCTTCCTTCCATCATAAGGTCAGAAGTGGGGATGTTCACTGATGATTGCACAATGTTCAGCACCATTCATGACTCCTCAGATACTGAAGCAGTCCATGTCCAAATGCAGCAAGACCTGGACAATATCCAGGCTTAGGCTGACAAGTAGCAAATAACATTTGCGACACACAAGTATCAGGCAATGACCATCTCCAACAAGAGAGAATCTAACCATCGCCCCTTGATATTCAATGGCATCACCATCACTGAATACCCCACTATCAACATCCTGGGGAGTTACCATTGACCAGAAACTGAACTGGACTAGCCATATAAATACTGTGGCTACAAAAGCAGGTCAGAGGCTAGGAATCATGCAGCAAATAACTCACCTCCTGACTCCCCAAAGCCTGTCCACCATCTACAAGGCACAAGTCAGGAGTGTGATGGAATACTCCCCACTTGCCTGGATGAGTGCAACTCCAAAAATGCTCAAGAAGCTCAACACCATCCAGGACAAAGCAGCCCGCTTGACTGGCACCCCATCCACAAACATTCACTCCCTCCACCACCGACGCACAGTAGCAAGAGTGTGTACCATCTACAAGATGCATTGCAGGAATTCACCAAGGCTCCTTCCACAGCACCTTCCAAGCCCACAACTGCTACCACCTAGAAGGACAAATGGGAACACCACCACCTGGAAGTTCCCCTCCAAGTCACTCACCTTTCTGACTTGGAAATATATCGCCGTTCCTTCACTGTCGCTGGGTCAAAATCCTGGAACTCCCTTCCTAACAGCACTGTGGGTGTACCTACACCACATGGACTGCAGCGGTTCAAGAAGGCAGCTCAGCACCACCTTCTCAAGGGCAACTAGTGATGGGCAATAAATGTGGCTTAGCCAGCGAAGCCCACATTCCTTGAATGAATATTTAAAAAATCATAGACTTCTCGGACCAATATTGCAGGCCTCTGAGGCCTATCTATTCAGGCACTTGGCTTGTTTTCAACGTGCTCATTTATGAGCAATGCTCAAATTGCTAGACCTAGTTATCTGAGGATTTAATTAGCTTTCATTATCAACAACTAATAAATCCAATGTAGAATTCAGGAGAAACCTCTTTACCTAGAGGGTGGTGAAAAGCTGAAACTCAGTACCACAGGGGGTTGCTGAAGTGAATGGTATGGATATATTTAAGGGGAATTTAGATACACAGACAAGGGAGAAGGGAATAGAAGCACATGTTGCTAGGGTGAGGTGAAGTAGGATAGGAGTAAACTCCTGTGAGGTATAAGCACCATCTTAACCAGTTGGGTCCAATGGCCAGTTTGTATTCTGTAGGTTCTATGTAATATAATAGTGCAGTGATTATTTCATTTGTAATTCAGAAAACAAGAGCCTAAATTTCACTATGGAAACTTGAGGAGTTGAATTCTGCTTTTGAAAACCTGGAAATAAAAAGCTGGGTCTCAGTAAAACTGACAATGAAACTATTAGAAAAACCAAAATGCTTCATTATTCTCCCCTGGGGAAGGAAACCTGTCATCCTTCCCCATTTTGGGTTATATGTGACTCCAGTCACACACCAACATTGATGACTCTGATCTGCTCTCTGAAGTGACTCAGCAAATTTGGCTATTTCACATCCACCCAGGTGAAGGCTCACTTTCCCTGGGCATCTAGAGATGGGTAATAAATGCCAGTGATGCCCACATCCTGAATACTCACATTCAGGCAATGGTGCCCCCCTCCAACCCCCACCCCCAGCCTGATGGAGACCAGCTCTTCCTTCTATCAGTGTTGTATTTGCCAAAAGGTTGCAGCTTCAGATGTTATCGTTGGCGGTTACTCCTCTTCAAAGGAAGAATGCACAATTGTAAATCACCTTATCACAGTCTCAGAACATCTCAAAGCACCATTATGGCCCATTAATTATTACTGTTTCTGTATAAGCTCATTTTTACCCAGCAAGTTCGCACACACGTTAATGATCGGTTAATCTGTTCTTTGTGAAGATGGTTAAAGTTTCCCTCTGCTTCACTCTTGGTCATGTACAGTTGGACAGATGCCCTCTGTTGTCCTGCTCCTTATCCAAATGCCTCTACTATTTATGTGAGCCTAGAGTCAGCAAGCTATTTGACCATGGGACACGTGCCTGTTCAGTTGACCCTGTTACACACGCTCTCTCTGACAGGAGGGCTAATGACCAGGAGACGGAGCCTTAGCTCATTTTCCTCTATCCATGCTCATGGTATTATAGCTTCAAACAGTCGACCTTCCAGGACAGTTAAACTCACACCACAATAAGGACGGGTCTTTTAGTCTGTAAAACCCGGTACCTCCTGGGAACCTCAGGCTCGAATCTCATCGTCCTGCAGAGACTGTACTGGTCACTGGGTGGGAGATGGGAGGGCGGTGGAGAGAGCGGGAATGTTTTTTACTTGGTCTTGTGTGTGTGTGTGTGTGTGTGTGTGTGTGTGTGTGTGTGTGTGTGTGTGTGTGTGTGTGTGTGTGTGTGTGTGTAAGGTCCCATTTATTGTCCATCCACTCGTATTTCAATAGCACCTTTCTCCACCTCAAGGTTAACCAAAGCTTCCTTATAACCAATGGGATACTGCTGAAGTGTTGTTAGGACCCACACCAGCCAATCTGCACACAGAGAGGACCCACAAACAGAATCGCAGAATTTTTACAGTACAGAAGGAGGCCATTCAGCCCATTGAGTCTGCACTGGCTCTCTGAAAGAACATTTTACCTAGTCCTGCTTCCCTGCCTTATCCCTGTAACCTTGCACATTCTCTCTTTTCAGGTAACAATCCAAATTCCCTTTTGAATACCTCGATCGAACCTGCCTCTACCACCCTTTCAGGAAGTTTGTTCCAGACTCCAAACATCCTCTGGATGAAAAAAAATTTCCTCACATCATACTTACTCCTTTTGCAAATTATTTTAAATCTGTGCCCTTTAGCTCTAGATGTTCTCTTGAGTGGGAACAGTTTCTCACTATTTACCCTGTCCATACCCCTCAGGATCTTGAATACCTTGATCAAGTCTCCTCTCAGTCTTCTTATCTTCAAGGAAAAGAGTCTCATACTCTCCGATCTATCCTCATAGCTACAGTTCTTTATCCCTGGAATCATTCTAGTGAATCTCCTCTGTACTCTCCCCAATGCCTTCACTCCTTCCTCAGGTATCGTGCCCAGAACTGGACGCAGTACTCCAGATGAGAACCAACTAGTGTCTTATACAAGTTCAACGTGACCTCCCTACTCAATGCTCCTATTAATAAAGCCTGAGATACTATATGCTTTATTGACTGATCTCTCAACATGCCCTGTCACCAAGTTTGTCCTTCATTATGAAACAGTAGATGAACATCTTGGAACAGTTCAACAAGCAGACACTCTCTCCAGCAAAGAAGTGGATGAGAACAGCTCCATATCCTGACATTGTAGCAGCTCTGCTAACGTGGTTCAAGGCAGCGCAAGCAGTAGTGGCTCACTACCGTCTACAAGGTGTGCTAAAGGAGTTCACCAAGGCTCCTTAGACAGCACCTTCCAAATCCATGACCTCTACCATCTAGAAGGACAAGGGCAGCAGATAGATGGGAACACCACCACCTGGAAGTTCCCCTCCAAGTCACTCACCATCCTGACTTGGAAATATATCGCCGTTCCTTCACTGTCGCTGGGTCAAAATCCTGCAACTCCCTTCCTAACAGCACTGTGGGTGTACCTACACCACATGGACTGCAGCGGTTCAAGAAGGCAGCTCACCACCACCTTCTCAAGGGCAATTACGGATGGACAATAAATACTGGCCTAGCCAGCGAAGCCCACATCCTGTGAATGAATAAATAAAAGGCTTGGCAACATCTGTGGAGAGAGAAACAGTCACTGTTTCGAGTTGAATGTGATCTTCTTCAGAACTGAAGGGAGGTGGAAATGTTCAAGACTATCCTCATTGCAGTTGACAATGTTTCCAATCTTCCAGTTTATCTATACACGCCCAGTCTCTCTCTCTCTCTCTATCTCCACTGCTCTATGGCCTCTCTCTCTCTCTCTCTTCATTGCTCTACAGGCTGTCTCTCCTCGCTTTCTGCTGTTTATGGGCTCTCTCTCTGTCTCCCTGTCTTTCTGTCTCCCTGTCTTTCTGTCTCTCTGTCTCTCTGTCACTCTCTCTGTCTCTCTCTCTGTCTCTTTCTCTCTCTGCTGTTATGGGCTCTTTCTGTCTGTCTGTCTGTCTTTCTGTATCTCTCTCCACTGTTTATGGGCTCTCTCTCGTTCTCTGTCTTGTTCTCTTTCTGTCTATGAATGCCCGCAGCTTTATGGGCTCCCAGTGAAAAGTCTCTTGCTCAAAAATCCTAAATCTGCATCCCCTCGTCCTTATCGGCCAATGGGAACAACTTTTCCTTGTCTACCTTATCCAATCCTGTGCACACCTCGATCAAATCCCCCCTCAATCTCCTTCGCTCTAAGGAGAACAGCCCCAGTTTCTCCAAACCTAACCTAGTAGCTAAAATCCCTCATCCCTGGAACTATTTTGATAACTCTGCACCCTCTAAAGTATCTCCCATTGGCTGGAATGTTATGTGGAGGGGGTGGTCTACACCCCTCACCTCCCCCGCCCACCACACCACTTGGCCAGAAAGCCGCTACCTGATTTTATGGCCATTAGGCCGTTAAGTGGCTCATGGGTCCTAGCTTCCACCCATGTAGAGGAGGAAGACCTGCCTCCATGAGCTGCCAGCCAATCAGATGGCCAGCAGCTCACCGCTCCCCCATGAGGATTGTGATTGGAGGCTGGACACTAAGGTCAGTGAGGCGGCCCCATCACCCCAGTGGGGGACAGCAATTGGGCGGCGGGGGTTGGGTGTCCGGCTGGAGTCACTGCTGGGGGGGGCTTCATTGGGGTTGGGGAGGCTGAACAGGAACCCCCACTCCCTTTGCCTTTTGGGACGGCGGGACTGACATATGAGGAGAGATTGAGTCGATTAGGATTATATTCACTGGAGTTCAGGAGAATGAGGGGGGATCTCATAGAAACCTATAAAATTCTAACAAGACTAGACAGGGTAGATGCAGGAAGGATGTTCCTGATGGTGGGGGAGTCCAGAACCAGGGGTCACAGTCTGAGGATATGGGGTAGACCATTTAGAACTGAGATGAGGAGAAACATCTTCACCCAGTGAGTGGTGAGCCTGTGGAATTCACTACCACAGAAAGTAATTGAAGCCAAAACATTGTATGTTTTCAAGAAGGAGTTAGATATAGCTCTTGGGGGCGAAAGGGATCAAAGGGTATGGGGAGAAAGCGGGAGCAGGCTGTTGAGTTGGATGATCAGCCATGATCATAATGAATAGCGGAGCAGGCTCAAAGGGCTGAATGGCCTCCTCCTCCTAGTTTCTATGTTTCTATGTTCCAAGATGTCTATGTTGGTTAATCTCTCCCACCCGCTACTCTATCCCAGACCTTCCCTTTTGTTCTGCATCCCCCTCTCTCCTTTCAACTGTACAAAACCCACCACATTTCTACCTCCCTCCGGCTCTGGAGAAGAGTCATTTCGACTCGAAACGTGAACTCTGTTTCTCTCTCTACAGGCGTTTCCAAAACCTGCTGAGCATCTCCAGCATCTTCTGCTTTTAATTCCCATTTCCAGCATTTAGCTTTTATTTTGACCTTGGCAGCTTTGCTCACAATTTACTTTTAAAATCGACCTTCCTGAACCCCAAAAGGCAGCTTCCTGCCCCCCCACTCAAGGGTCAGCGTATCACAGAACACAGAGCATCTGCCCCCGCATGGACTCTCTCAGCTTCCCTTGTCTCACCCTCCACCAGGATGAAGCACCTGAGGCCGTGTGCTCAACACACTCACCACCGGCCCAGGTAGGAGCTGCTCGATACTGAGTGACCCTCCCCACCCCACCCACCCACCCCACCCCACACCACCCCAATGTGGTGAAGTTTCCGCCCTCTGCCTGGTATCACGGAACACAGACAAAACGAACGCCCTGAAGGAGTTTCTCCACTAGCCGGGGCACCTGGCGTAGTGACAGGGTCACTTGCAAACACAGCAAAGCCGGCGGGAGACACTGAAAGTACCAGCAGAGAAAGAGTCAAATCCCAACCCCCCAGCCCCCACCCCCCTCAGCAAACGGGGCATTAAAGCCCATCGGGTAGATGATTTGAAGGTTTGTGTCGATCCACATCGGCAGCAAAAAAATTCAGCAGAAGCAGCAGCAACAGCAAAACCAATGCTCCCCCTGGTGGCCAAACTCCACCGGAGTTAAACCCGGAACCTGGCCCCAGGGTTTTCCACTGGTCGAGCGGGTCACACGTCCCCACCCGAGCGAGCGAGCGAGCGTCAGACGATGCGGGATTGCGTTGGGCGAGCGTCCCGATGTCTTCGGGCGCTGGCGCGATGTTTCGGTCGGCAGCTGCGTGTGGGAGTCGGCAGTGCTCCCGCCGACAATTAAAAGGCCCCATTCAGGCCTTGAAAGCGACAATGGAATTGAATTTTTTATGCTGCCAGTCTGACCTCACGGCCGGCGGACAGGTGAAAAGGCCAAGCGGCCTTTGGAGATTTTGTCAAACCTCCTCCACCGGCCGGGACGAGGTTTCGATCCATCGTTAAAAAAAAAATTTGACATTTTCAAACTAATTTCTAACCTTTTTAAATTCTTACTTTTTAATTTATTTTTCAAAATCCTCATCGCCCTGAGGCAGCTCTGTTCCCCGGGGAGATTTTCCTCTGTGTAACCGCGTACACATGCGGGAAGTTCCCCACTCGCCCTCCTCTGCCCCCCCTCACACAAGCAGTGCCCAGCGCTGCAGCACGTGTTTCACGCTGGGTGGGCATTCATTGCCCCCCCCCACCCCGGTGTGAAATCACAGTAGCAGCTCGAACGCGGGCAGATGTTGGCTTCCCAACTTCTTGAGCAAGAGCGGGACCCCCAGCCCCCCCACCCCTGCCAAGCCTGCCCGACGAGGGCAAAATTCCTGGCCCCGAACTCGCTAAAAGCAGGAGAGCTGGGATTACGTGTCCTCTTGTGCTTTTCTCGCTCCCTTCACTTGGCGGCCCTGCCTTCAGCTGCCTCAAGGCTCTGGAGTTCCCTCCCTAACCCTCCCCATCTCTCACTCCTCATTTCAAACACTCCTTAAAACCCACCACTTAGGCCCAGTTTGCTGTCACCTGTCATAGTATCTCCTTCTTTAATTCATTGTCACTTAGTCATAGTATCATAGAGTTATACAACACTGAAACAGGCCCTTCGGCCCATCATGTCCGTGCCGGCCATCAAGCCCCTATCTATTCTAATCCCATTTTCCAGCACTTGGCCTGTAGCCCTGTGTGCTGAGGTGTTTCAGGTGCTCATCTAAATACTTCTTACATGTTGTGATGGTTCCTGCCTCTACCACCCCCTCAGGCAGCGAGTTCCAGATTCCAACCACCCTCTAGGTGAAAAAAACATTCCTCAAATCCCCTCTAAACCTCCAGCCCCTTACCTTAAATCTATGCCCCCTGGTTATGACACCTCCACCAGGCGAAAAGTTTCTTTCTATCTACCCTATCTGTGCCCCTCATAATTTTGTTTACCTCTATCCGGTCCCCCCTCAGCCTTCTCTGCTCAAAGGAAAACAACTCCAGCCTATCCAGTCTCTCTTCATAGCTGAAACGCTCCAGCCCAGGCAGCATCCTGGTGAATCTCCTCTGCACCCTCTCCAGTGTATTCACATCCTTCCTATAGTGCGGTGGCCAGAACTGCACACAGTACTCCAGTTTTATACAGTTCCAGCATAACCTCCCTGCTTTTGTATTCAATGCCTCAACTAATAAAGGCAAGTATCCTATATGCCTTCTTAAGCACCTTATCTACCTGTGCCACTGACTTCAGGGATCTATGGACATGTACACCAAGGTACCTCCGATCCTCTGTACTTCCTAGGGTCCTACCATTCATTGTGTATTCCCTTGCTGTGTTAGTCCTCCCAAAATGCATCACCTCACACTTTTCAGGATTAAATTCCATTTGCCACTGCTCTGCCCATCTGACCAGCCTGTCTATATCCTCCTCTAATCTAAGACTTTCCTCCTCGCTACTTACCACACCACCAATTTTCGTGTCATCTGCAAACTTACCGATCAGACCTCCTACATTCATGTCTAGATCATTAATGTACACTACAAACAACAAGGGACCCAGCACCGAACCCTATGGTACACCACTGGACACAGGCTTCCAATCACAAAAGCAACCTTCGACCATCACCCTCTGCCTCCTGCCACTATGCCAGGGTCACTCAGCTCCTGACCTCATTACAGTCTTGAGTCAAACATGGACAAAAGAGCTGAACTTCCGAGGTGAGGTGAGAGTAACTGCCCTTGACTTCAAGGCATCACTTGACCAAGTGTGTCATCAAGGAGCCCTAGCAAAACTGGAGTCTATTGGAATCAGGGGGAAAACTCTTCATTAGTTGGAGTCATACCTAGCACAAAGGAAGATGGTTGTGATTGTTGGAGGTCAGTCATCTCAGCTCCAGGACATCACTGCAGGAATCCCTCAGGGTAGTGTCCTCGGCCCAACCATCTTCAGCTGCTTCATCAATGACCTTCCTTCCATCATAAGGTCAGAAGTGGGGATGTTCGCTGATGATTGCACAATGTTCAGCATCATTTGCGACTCCTCAGATACTGAAGCAGTCCATGTCCAAATGCAGCAAGACCTGGACAATATCCAGGCTTGGGCTGACAAGCGGCAAGTAACATTCTCATCACACAAGTGTCAGGCAATGACCATCTCCAACAAGACGGAATCCAACCATCACCCCTTGATGTTCAATGGCATTACCATCACTGAATCCCCCACTATCAATATCCTGGGGGTTACCATTGACCAGAAACTGAACTGGACTAGCCATATAAATACTGTGGCTACAAGAGGCTAGGAATCATGCAATGAGTAACTCACCTCCTGACTCCCTAAAGCCTGTCCACCATCTACAAGTGTGATGGAATACTCTCCACTTGCCTGGATGAGTGCAGCTCCCATAACACTCAAGAAGCTCAACACCATCCAGGACAAAGCAGCTGCTTGATTGGCACCACATCCACAAACATTCACTCCCTCCACCACCAACGCACAGTAGCAGTAGTTTTTTTTAAACGTGTCCATAGGGCATGGTCATCACTGGCCTATTACCCATCCCCTTGTTCAGATGGCATTTGAGAGTCAACCACATTGCTGTGGGTCAGACCAGATAAGGACAGCAGATTTACTTCCCTAAAGGACATTAGTTTCATGGTCATCATCAGACTTATAATTCCAGCTTTTTCATTGATTTCAACTTCCACCATGGATTTGAACCTGGGTCCAGGAGCATTAACCCTGGGTCTTTGGATTACTTGTGACAATCCCACTGTACCACTGCCACCCCCAGGTTGTGGCAGCAGTGTGTAACATCTACAAGATGCACTGCAGGAACTCACCAAGGCTCTTTAAACAGCACCTTACAAGCACATGATCACTACCATCTTGAAGGACAGGGGCAGGGACAGCAGATAGATGGGAACACCACCACCTGGAAGTTCTCCTCCACGTCACTCACCATCCTGACTCAGAAATATATCACCGTTCCTTCACTGTCGCTGGATCAAAAACCTGGAACTCCCTCCCTAACAGCACTGTGGGTGTACCTACACCACATGGACTGCAGCGGTTCAAGAAGGCAGCTCACCACCACCTTCTCAAGGGCAACTAGGGATGAACAATAAATGCTGGCCCAGCCAGTGAAGCCCACATCCTGTGAATGAATAAAAAAAACCTGAATGTAACCTCAACTCCACATTCCTGCCTAACCCCGATCACCTTTTACCTCCTCGCTAATCAAGAATCCATCTAGCTGTGCCTTAAAAATATTCAAAGACTCTGCTTCCACCACCTTTTGAGGAAGAGAGTTCCAAAGACTCGCAGCCCCCGGTGAGAAAATATTTCTCCTCACCTTTCTTAGATCAGTGAGCGCTTATTTTTAAACAGTGACCCCTAGTCCTAGATTCTCCCACAAGAGGAAACATCCTCCCCATGTCTACCCTGTCAAAATCCCTCAGGATCTTAAAGGTTTCAATTAACTCACCTCTTACTCTTCTAGATTCCAGTGGATACAAGCTTAACCTGTCTGACCTTTCCTCAAAAGACAACCCGCCCATTCCTGCTATTATTCTAGTAAACCTTCCCTAAACTGTATCTAATGCATTTACATCTTCAGTCACAACATGGCAGACAATGTGTGCCAGGTGGTCCAAATCTACAAGGGAAATTTAATACCATAAGACCATAAAACATAGGAGCCGAAATCAGGCCATTCGGCCCATCGAGTCTGCTCCGCCATTCAATCATGGCTGATAAGTTTCTCAACCCCATTCTCCCGCCTTCTCCCTGTAACCTTTGATCCCCTTACCAATCAAGAACCTATCAATCTCGGTCTTAAATACACTCAATGACCTGGCCTCCACAGCCTTCTGTGGCAATGAATTCCATAGATTCACCACTCTCTGGCTAAAGAAGTTTCTCCTCATCTCTGTTCTAAAAGGTCTTCCCTTTACTCTGAGGCTGTGCCCTCAGGTCCTAGTCTCTCCTACTAATGGAAACATCTTCCCCACGTCCACTCTATCCAGGCCTTTCAGTATTCTGTAAGTTTCAATCAGATCCCCCCTCATTCTTCTAAACTTCATCGAGTATAGACCCAGGGTCCTCAAACGTTCCTCATATGTTAAGCCTTTCATTCCTGGGATTGTTCTCGTGAACCTCCTCTGGACCCTCTCCAGGGCCAGAACATCCTTCCTGAGATAAGGAGCACAAAATTGCTCACAATATTCTAAATGTGGTCTGACCAGAGCCTTATAAAGCCTCAGCAGCACATCCCTGCTTTTATATTCTAGTCCTCTCAAAATAAATGCCAACATTGCATTTGCCTTCCTAACTACTGACTCAACCTGCAAGTTAACCTTAAGAGAATCCTGGACTAGGACTCCCAAATCCCTTTGCACTCCAGATTTCTGAATTCTCTCCTCATTTAGAAAATAGTCTATGCCTTTATTCTTCCTACCAAAGTGCATGACCTCACACTTCCCCACATTGTATTCCATCTGCCACTTCTTTGCCCATTCTCCTAACCCGTCTAAATCCTTCTGCAGCCTCCCCGCCTCCTCAATACTACCTGTCCCTCCACCTGTCTTTGTATCATCTACAAACTTAGCTAGAATGCCCTCAGTTCCTTCATCTAGATCATTAATGTATAAAGTGAAAATTGTGGTCCCAACACTGACCCCTGCGGAACTCCACTAGTCACCGGCCGCCATCCTGAGAATGACCCCCTTATCCCCACTCTCTGCCTCCTGCCAGACAGTCAATCTTCTATCCATGCTAGTACCTTGCCTCTAACACCATGGGCTCTTATCTTACTGAGCAGCCTCCAGTGCTGCACCTTGTCAAAGGCCTTCTGGAAGTCCAAGTAGATAACATCCATTAGCTCTCCTTTGTCTAACCTACTCGTTACCTCCTCAAAGAATTCTAACAGATTTGTCAGGCATGACCTCCCCTTGATGAAACCATGCTGACTTTGCCCTATCTTACCATGCACTTCCAAGTATTCTGAAATCTCATCCTTAATAATGGACTCTAAAATCTTACCAACGACCGAGGTCAGGCTAATCGGCCTGTAATTTCCTGTCTTTTGCCTCACTCCCTTCTTAAACAGGGGGGGTACATTAGTGATTTTCCAGTCCTCTGGGACCCTCCCTGTCTCCAGTGATTCCTGAAAGATCACCACTAATGCCTCCACTATCTCTTCAGCTATCTCCCTCAGAACTCTGGGCTGTAATCCATCTGGTCCAGGTGATTTATCCACCTTCAGACCTTTCAATTTTCCTAACACCTTCTCCTTGGTAATGGCCCCCATACTCACCTCTGCCCCCTGACTTTTTTGAACTATGGGGATGTTACTCGTGTTTTCCACTGTGAAGACTGACACAAAGTACCTATTCAGTTCCTCTGCCATTTCTTTGTTCCCCACTACTACTTCTGCAGCGTCATTTTCCAACGGCCCAATGTCCACTTTTGCCTCTCTCTTACCCTTTATATATCTAAAAAACTCTTGCAATCTTCTTTTATATTACTGGCTAGTTTACCCTCATATTTAATCTTCTCCCTCCTTATTTCTTTTTTAGTTGTCCTCTGTTGGTCTTTGTAGGCTTCCCAATTCCCTCGTTTCCCACTGCTCTTCGCCGCATTGTATGCTCTTTAGCTTTTATGCTGTCCCTGACTCCCCTTGTCAGCCATGGTTGCCTCGTCCTCCCTTTAGTATGCTTCTTCTTCCTAGGGATGAATTTTTGCTGTGTCTCGCAAATTACTCCCAGAAACTCCTGCCATTGCTGTTCCACTGTCTTTCCTGCTAGGCTCATCTCCCAGTCAATTCTGGCCAGCTCCTCCCTCTTGCCTCTGTAGTTGCCTTTATTCAACTGTAATACCGTTACATCTGATTCCAGCTTTTTCCTCTCAAATTGCAGGGTAAATTCCATCATATTATGGTCACTTCCTCCTAAGGGTTCCTTCACCTTAAGCTCCCTTATCAAATCTGCCTCATTACACATCACTAAATCTAGAATTGCCTCTTCCCTAGTGGGCTCCACCACAAGCTAGTCCAAAAATCCATCTCGTAGACATTCCACAAATTCCTTTTCTTGGGATCCACTACCAACCTGATTTTCCCAGTCTACCTGCATATTGAAATCCCCCATGATCACTGTAACCTTGCCTTTCTTACACGCCTTTTCTATCTCCTGGTGTATCTTGTGCCCCACACCCTGGCTACTGTTCGGAGGCCTGTACATAACTCCCATTATGGTTTTTTCACCTTTGCGGTTCCTCAACTCTACCCACACAGATTCTACATCATCTGACCCTACATCGTTTCTTGCTATCGATTTAATTTCATTTCTTACTAACAAAGCAACCCCACCCCCTCTGCCAACCTGCCTATCTTTTCGATAGGGTGTATATCCTTGGATATTTAGCTCCCAGTCCTGATCCCATTGCAGCCATGTCTCTGTGATGCCCACCACATCATACCTGCCAATTTCAATCTGCGCCACATTTACCTTATTTCGTATACTGTGTGCATTCAGATCCAACACCTTCAGTCCTGTATTTCCTGTCCCCTTTCTCATTGTCGTCCCTTTATCTGATGTGCTTGAAGTTAGATTCCTAGCCCTTTCCAAACACTCTGTCCTAATTTGTGTTCTGGAGACTTTAATAAGCTCTCCTGGGCTTTCCTTTCTTTTCAGTTTTTTCATAATTTTCCATGAAGTTGAATCCACCCCCCCACACGCTAACCCGCTGCTGTGTTTCCCATTAGTTATACTTCTTGGAGTTTTACCCTTCCCTCCCTTCCCCACTTTCTAGTTTAAAGTCCTGTTGACCACCCTATTTACCCTTTTCGCTAGAACATTGGTCCCAGATCGGTTCAGGTGGAGACCATCCCAACGGTACAGATCCCTCCTGTTCCAATACTGATGCCAGTGCCCCACGAAATGGAACCCCTCTTTCCCACACCACTCCTTTTGCCACATGTTTACTTCCCTCATTCTCGAGTCCCTATGCCAATTTGCACGTAGATTGGGTAGTAATCCGGAGATTATAACCCTTGAGGACCTGTTCTTTAATTGAATTCCTAGTTCCTGATAATCCCCAAACAGGTCCTCTTTCCTAGTCTTACCTATGTTATTTGTCCCGACGTGGACCACAACAACTGGATCCTCCCCCTCCCTCTCCAATATCCTTTCAAGCCGGTCAGAGATGTCCCTCACCCTGGCACCTGGCAGGCAACATACCATGCGGGACTCTCGATCCTGCTTACAAAGGATGCTATCAATTTCCCTAATTATAGAATCCCCTACAACTACTGTTTGTCTTTTTGCTCCCCCCTCTTGAATGGCCTCCTGTGTCATTGTGCCATGGTCAGCTGGCTCATCCTCCCTACAGCCCTGTTCCTCATCCACACAGGGAGCAAGTACCTCGTACCTGTTGGACAAGGTCAAGAGCTGAGGCTCCTCTGTTCCTGAACACAGGATCCCTCTACCTGCCTCACTTGCAGTCACACCCTGCTGACCCTGACCACTGACTGAATTTGAGGTACTTAATCTACCGGGTGTGACCACCTCCTGAAACAAAGCGTCCAGGTAACTCTTCCCCTCCCGAATGTGCCGCAGCATCCGGAGCTCGGACTCCAGCTCATCAATTCTGAGCCGGAGTTCCTCCAGCACCAACACTTGCTGCAGATGTGGTCACTGCGGCTCGCAATGGGATCTGCCAGCTCCCACGTCAAACAGCTACAACACATCACCTGCCCAGCCATCTCGACTTAGATAATTAATTTATTAATTAACTTTGCAGAGTTTTTTTTCAAATTTGGTGCAAATTTCCTACCAACCAATCAGGTCACAGCTTTCCTGTGATGTCACTTTTTCAGTTTTGGCTTCAGTTACTCTGTGCCCCGAGGTCACCGTTCAGGTGCTCCTCCCTCCGAGCCTGCTCCCTGGAGACAAGGCTGCCAATCCCCGAGGTAAGGTAGATTTATACTCATCGCTCCGGTGCTCCTCCCTCTGAGTCTGCTCCCTGAATACAAGGCTGCAAATCCCCGAGGTAAGCTAGATATATACTTACCGCTCCGGTTCTATTCCCTCTGAGTCTGCTCCCTGGAGACAAGGCCGTGAATCCCTGAGTTAAGCTAGATTTGTACTCACCACTCCGGTACTCCTCCCTCCGAGTCTGCTCCCTGGGGTTTTGCAAGTTTTGCAATTTTTATTCATTACGAGAAGATATGTGCACTGAATTCAGAAGCAATGAGTCCACTAAGGCCTTTAGAGATTTAAAAAATAAATTAACTTATTTATCAACGAAATAAAAGATTTCAAGCACATACATAAGACTACAATTGCTTACTCATATAAAAAAATCCTAAAACCCCTAATTGTTCTGAGTCCCAGTTACACAATCCCTTTAAGGCAACAGTCCAACTCAAACAGACTCACTCACTCAAACAGACTCATTCACTCAAACAGACTCACTCACTCAAACAGACTCACTCACTCAAACAGACTCATTCAAACACACACTCACTCACTCACTCACTCAAACAGACTCACTCAAACACACAGTCACTCTCTTTCACTCACACACAGGCTCACACACACAAACTCACTCACGCACAGACATTCACTCACTCACTCATACAGTTTCACTCAATCACACACACAGATTCGCTCACTCACACACACATAGACTCACTCAAACACAGTCACTCTCTTTCACTCACGCACAGGTTCACACACACACAAACTCACTCACACACACACACACTCACTCACTCACACACAGACTGACTCACTCACACACACAGTCACTCTCTTTCACTCACACACAGGCTCACACACACACACACACAAACTCACTCACTCACACAGCCTCACCCACTGTCCACCTGAGCCTGGGAGGTTTGGTCATCTTACCAGCAAGGAGGAATTCAGGATGCTGTGAAGAGATGCGTGTCCTCCCTCTGCCGTCTCGGAGACTCCAGTGTATATATGTTTCTTTGTGTGTTCCAATAGCATTACTCAATAATCTCCCAGTGACAATCCCACAAGTCCATCATCTCCCAGTGACAATACCACTACTCCGTCATCTCCCAGGGACCATACCACTACTCCATAATCTCCAAGTGCCAATAACACTACTCAATCATCTCCCAGTGACAATACCACTACTCCATCATCTCCCAGTGCCAATACCGCTACTCCATCATCTCCCAGTGACAATACCACTACTCGATCATCTCCCAGTGACAATAACACTACTGCATCATCTCCCAGTGACAATACCACTACTTCACCATCTCCAAGTGACAATACCAATACCCCAACATCTCCCAGTGCCAATACCACTACTCCAACAACTCCCAGTAACAATAACACTACTCCATCAACTCCCAGTGACAATACCACAACTCCAACATCTCCCAGTGACAATACCATTACCCAATCATCTCCCAATGAAAATACCACAGCTCCATCATCTCCCAGTGACAATACCACTACTTCACCATCTCCAAGTGACAATACCACTACTCCAACATCTCCCAGTGCCAATACCACTACTCCAACAACTCCCAGTAACAATACCACTACTCCATCAACTCCCAGTGACAATACCACAACTCCAACATCTCCCAGTGACAATACCATTACCCAATCATCTCCCAAAGAAAATACCACAGCTCCATCATCTCCCAGTGACAATAACGCTACTCCATCACCTCCCAGTGACAATACCACTACTCCGCCATCTCCCAATTCCAATGCCACTACACCATCATCTCCTAGAGACAATACCACTACCCCATCATCTCCCAGTGACAATACCACTACTCAGTCATCTCCCAGTATCCTTACCACTCCTCCATCATCTCCCAGTGACAATACCACTACTGCATCATTTCCAATGACAATACCACTATTCCATCATCTCCCAGTGTGAGTAACAGTACTCCATCATCTCCTAGTGACAATACCAAGAATCCATCATCTCCAAATGACAATACCAATATTCCATCATCTCCCAGTGACAATACCACTACTCCATCATCGCCCAGTGACGATACCACTACTCCAACATCTCCAAGTGACAATACCATTACCCAATCATCTCCCAGTGACAATAACACTAATCCATCATCTCCCAGTGCCAATAACACTACTCAATCATCTCCCAGTGACAATACCACTAGTCCATCATCTCCCAGTGACAATACCACTACTCCATCATCTCCCATTGACAATACCACTACTCCATCATCTCCCAGTGACAATACCACTACTCCATCATCTCCCAGTGAAAATAACACTATCCAATCATCACCGAGTGACAATACCACTACTCCATCATCTCCCAGTGCCAATAACACTACTCAATCATCTCCCAGTGACAATACCACTACTCCATCATCTCCCAGTGCCAATAACGCTACTCCATCATCAGCCAGTGACAATACCGATACTCAATCATCTTCCAGTGAAAATACACTACACCATCATCTGCCAGTGACAATGCCAGTACTCCATAATCTCCAAGTGCCAATAACACTACTCAATCATCTCCCAGTGACAATACCACTACCCATCATCTCCCAGTGAAAATAACACTACTCCATCACCTCCCAGTGACAATACCACTACTCCGTCATCTCCCAATTCCAATACCACTACACCATCATCTCCTAGAGACAATACCACTACCCCATCATCTCCCAGTGACAATACCACTACTCAGTCATCTCCCAGTATCCTTACCACTACTCCATCATCTCCCAGAGACAATACCACTACTGCATCATTTCCAGTGACAATACCACTACTCCATCATCTCCCAGTGACAATACCGCTACTGCATCATTTCCTGTGACAATACCACTACTCCATCATCTCCCAGTGACAATACCACTATTCCATCATCTCCCAGTGTGAGTAACAGTACTCCATCATCTCCCAGTGACAATACCAAGATTCCATCATCTCCAAGTGACAATACCAATATTCCATCATCTCCCAGTGACAATACCACTACTCCATCATCGCCCAGTGACGATACCACAACACCAACATCTCTCAGTGACAATACCATTACCCAATCATCTCCCAGTGACAATAACACTAATCCATCATCTCCCAGTGCCAATAACACTACTCAATCATCTCCCAGTGACAATACCACTAGTCCATCATCTCCCAGTGACAATACCACTACTTCATCATCTCCCAGTGACAATACCACTACTCCATCATCTCCCTGTGAAAATAACACTACCCAATCATCTCCGAGTGACAATACCACTACTCCATCATCTCCCAGTGCCAATAACACTACTCAATCATCTCTCAGTGACAATACCACTACTCCATCATCTCCCAGTGCCAATACCGCTACTCCATCATCACCAAGTGACAAAACCGATACTCAATCATCTTCCAGTGACAATACACTACACCATCATCTCCCAGTGACAATGCCAGAACTCCATCATCTCCCAGTGACAATAGGACTACCCAATCATCTCCAAGTGACAATACCACTACCCAATAATCTCCCAGTGACAACATAACTGCTCCATCATCTCCCCGTGAGGATTTCACTACTCCATCATCTCCCAGTGACAATATCACTGCTCCAACATCTCCCAGTGACAATACAACTACTCCATCATCTCCCAGTGACAATACAACTATTTCATCATCTCCCAGTGACAATACCACTACTCCATCATCTTCCAGTGAAAACACCACTACCCCATCATCTCCCAGTGACAATATCGTTACTCCATCACCACCCAGTGACAATACCACTACTCCGTCATCTCCCAATTCCAATACCGCTACACCATCAACTCCTAGAAACAATACCACTACCCCATCATCTCCCAGTAACAATACCACTACTCAGTCATCTCCCAGTATCCTTACCACTACTCCATCATCTCCCAGTGACAATACCACTACTGCATCATTTCCCACTGACAATAACACTACTCCATCATCTCCCAGTGACAATACCACTATTTCATCATCTCCCAGTGTGAGTAACACTACTCCATCATCTCCCAGTGACAATACCAATATTCCATCATCTCCAAGTGACAATAACAATATTCCATCATCTCCCAGTGACAATACCACTACTCCATCATCTCCCAGTGACAATACCACTACCCAAAAATCTCCCAGTGACAATACCACTACTCCATCATCTCCCAGTGACAATACCACTACTCGATCATCTCCCAGTGACAATAACACTACTGCATCATCTCCCTGTGACAATACCACTACTTCACCATCTCCAAGTGACAATACCACTACTCCAACATCTCCCAGTGACAATACCACTACTCCGTCATCTCCCAGTGCCAATACCACTACTCCAACAACTCCCAGTCACAATGCCACTATTCCATTAACTCCCAGTGACAATACCACTACCCAATCATCTCCCAGGGACAGTACCACTACTATATCAACTCCCAGTAACAATACCACTACTCCAACAACTCCCAGTGACAATACCACAACTCCAACATCTCCCAGTGACAATACCATTACCCAATCATCTCCCAATGAAAATACCACAGCTCCATCATCTCCCAGTGACAATACCACTACTCCATCATCTCCCAGTGACAAAACCACTACTCTATCAACTCCCAGTGACAATACCACTACCCAATCATCTCCCAGTGACAATACCACAACTATAACAGCTCCCACTGATAATACCACTACTCCATCATTGCCCAGTGACAATACCACAACTCCTACATCTCTCAGTGATAATACCATTACCCAATCATCTCCAAGAGACAATACCACTACTCAATCATCTCCCATTGACAATACCATAACTCCATCATCCCCCAGTAACAATAACACTACTCCATAATCTCCCAGTGAAAATACCACTACCCAATAATCTCCCAGTGGCAATACCACTACTCCATCATCTCCCAGTGACAATACAACTATTCCATCATCTCCCAGTGACAATACCACTACTCCATCATCTTCCAGTGAAAACACCACTACCCCATCATCTCCCAGTGACAATACCCCTACTCCATCACCTCCCAGTGACAATACCACTACTCCGTCATCTCCCAATTCCAATACCACTACACCATCATCTCCTAGAGACAATACCACTACCCCATCATCTCCCAGTGACAATACCACTACTCAGTCATCTCCCAGTATCCTTACCTCTACTCCATCATCTCCCAGTGACAATACCACTACTGCATCATTTCCAGTGACAATACCACTACTCCATCATCTCCCAGTGACAATACCACTATTCCATCACCTCCCAGTGTGAGTAACAGTACTCCATCATCTCCCAGTGACAATACCAAGATTCCATCATCTCCAAGTGACAATCCCAATATTCCAACATCTCTCAGTGACAATACCATTACCCAATCATCTCCCAGTGACAATAACACTAATCCATCATCTCCCAGTGCCAATAACGCTACTCAATCATCTCCCAGTGACAATACCACTACTGCATCTTTTCCCAGTGACAATACCACTACTCCATCATCTCCCAGTGACAATACAACTATTCCATCATCTCCCAGTGACAATACCAATATTCCATCATCTCCAAGTGACAATAACAATATTCCATCATCTCCCAGTGACAATACCACTACTCCATCATCTCCCAGTGACAATACCACTACCCAAAAATCTCCCAGTGACAATACCACTACTCCATCATCTCCCAGTGACAATACCACTACTCGATCATCTCCCAGTGACAATAACACTACTGCATCATCTCCCTGTGACAATACCACTACTTCACCATCTCCAAGTGACAATACCACTACTCCAACATCTCCCAGTGACAATACCACTACTCCATCATCTCCCAGTGCCAATACCACTACTCCAACAACTCCCAGTGACAATGCCACTATTCCACTAACTCCCAGTGACAATACCACTACCCAATCAGCTCCCAGGGACAGTACCACTACTATATCAACTCCCAGTAACAATACCACTACTCCATCAACTCCCAGTGACAATACCACAACTCCAACATCTCCCAGTGACAATACCATTACCCAATCATCTCCCAATGAAAATACCACAGCTCCATCATCTCCCAGTGGCAATACCACTACTCAATCGTCTCCCAGTGACAATACCACTACTCCATCATCTCCCAGTGACAATACCGCTACTCCATCATCTCCCAGTGACAATACACTACCCAATCATCTCCCAGTAACAATACCACTACCCAATAATCTCCCAGTGAAAATAGAACTGCTCCATCATCTCCCCATGAGGATTTCACTACTCCATCATCTCCCAGTGACAATATCACTGCTCCATCGTCTCCCAGTGACAATATCAATACTCCGTCACCTCCCAGTGACAATACAACTACTCCATCATCTCCCAGTGACAATACAACTATTCCATCATCTCCCAGTGACAATACCACTACTCCATCATCTTCCAGTGAAAACACCACTACCCCATCATCTCCCAGTGACAATACCGCTACTCCATCACCTCCCAGTGACAATACCACTACTCCATCATCTCCCAATTCCAATACCACTACACCATCATCTCCTAGAGACAATACCACTACCCCATCATCTCCCAGTGACAAACCACTACTCAGTCATCTCCCAGTATCCTGACCACTACTCCATCATCTCCCAGTGACAATACCGCTACTGCATCATTTCCTGTGACAATACCACTACTCCATCATCTCCCAGTGACAATACCACTATTCCATCATCTCCCAGTGTGAGTAACAGTACTCCATCATCTCCCAGTGACAATACCAAGGTTCCGTCATCTCCAAGTGACAATACCAATATTCCATCATCTCCCAGTGACAATACCACTACTCCATCATCGCCCAGTGACGATACCACAACTCCAACATCTCTCAGTGACAATACCATTACCCAATCATCTCCCAGTGACAATAACACTAATCCACCATCTCCCAGTGCCAATAACACTACTCAATCATCTCCCAGTGACAATAACACTAGTCCATAATCTCCCAGTGACAATACTACTACTCCATCATCTCCCATTGACAATACCACTACTCCATCATCTCCCAGTGACAATACCAATACTCCATCATCTCCCAGTGAAAATAACACTACCCAATCATCTCCAAGAGACAATACCACTACTCCATCATCTCCCAGTGCCAATAACACTACTCAATCATCTCCCAGTGACAATACCGCTACTCCATCATCACCAATGACAAAACCGATACTCAATCATCTTCCAGTGACAATACACTACACCATCATCTCCCAGTGACAATGCCAGTACTCCATCATCTCCCAGTGACAATAGGACTACCCAATCATCTCCAAGTGACAATACCACTACCCAATAATCTCCCAGTGACAATAGAACTGCTCCATCATCTCCCCGTGAGGATTTCACTACTCCATCATCTCCCAGTGACAATATCACTGCTCCAACATCTCCCAGTGACAATACAACTACTCCATCATCTCCCAGTGACAATACAACTATTCCATCATGTCCCAGTGATAATACCACTACTCCATCATCTTCCAGTGAAAACACCACTACCCCATCATCTCCCAGTGACAATATCATTACTCCATCACCTCCCAGTGACAATACCACTACTCCGTCATCTCCCAATTCCAATACCACTACAACATCAACTCCTAGAGACAATACCACTACCCCATCATCTCCCAGTAACAATACCAGTACTCAGTCATCTCCCAGTATCCTTACCACTACACCATCATCTCCCAATGACAATACCACTACTGCATCATTTCCCACTGACAATACCACTACTCCATCATCTCCCAGTGACAATACCACTACTTCATCATCTCTCAGTGTGAGTAACACTACTCCATCATCTCCCAGTGGCAATACCAATATTCCATCATCTCCAAGTGACAATAACAATATTCCATCATCTCCCAGTGACAATACCCCTACTCCATCATCTCCCAGTGGCAATACCAATATTCCATCATCTCCAAGTGACAATAACAATATTCCATCATCTCCCAGTGACAATACCATTACCCAATCATCTCCCAGTGACAATAACACTAATCCATCATCTCCCAGTGCCAATAACGCTACTCAATCATCTCCCAGTGACAATACCACTACTGCATCTTTTCCCAGTGACAATACCACTACTCCATCATCTCCCAGTGCCAATAGCACTATTTCATCATCTCCCAGTGTGAGTAACACTACTCCATCATCTCCCAGTGACAATACCAATATTCCATCATCTCCAAGTGACAATAACAATATTCCATCATCTCCCAGTGACAATACCACTACTCCATCATCTCCCAGTGACAATACCACTACCCAAAAATCTCCCAGTGACAATACCACTACTCCATCATCTCCCAGTGACAATACCACTACTCGATCATCTCCCAGTGACAATAACACTACTGCATCATCTCCCTGTGACAATACCACTACTTCACCATCTCCAAGTGACAATACCACTACTCCAACATCACCCAGTGCCAATACCACTACTCCAACAACTCCCAGTGACAATGCCACTATTCCACTAACTCCCAGTGACAATACCACAACTCCAACATCTCCCAGTGACAATACCATTACCCAATCATCTCCCAATGAAAATACCACAGCTCCATCATCTCCCAGTGGCAATACCAATACTCAATCGTCTCCCAGTGACAATACCACTACTCCATCATCTCCCAGTGACAATACCGCTACTCCATCATCTCCCAGTGACAATACACTACCCAATCATCTCCCAGTAACAATACCACTACCCAATAATCTCCCAGTGAAAATAGAACTGCTCCATCATCTCCCCATGAGGATTTCACTACTCAATCATCTCCCAGTAACAATATCACTGCTCCATCATCTCCCAGTGACAATATCTATACTCCGTCACCTCCCAGAGACAATACAACTACTCCATCATCTCCCAGTGACAATACAACTATTCCATCATCTCCCAGTGACAATACCACTACTCCATCATCTTCCAGTGAAAACACCACTACCCCATCATCTCCCAGTGACAATACCGCTACTCCATCACCTCCCAGTAACAATACCACTACTCCATCAACTCCCAGTGACAATACCACAACTCCAACATCTCCCAGTGAAAATACCATTACCCAATCATCTCCCAATGAAAATACCACAGCTCCATCATCTCCCAGTGGCAATACCACTACTCAATCATCTCCCAGTGACAATACGACTACTCCATCGTCTCCCAGTGACAATACCGCTACTCCATCATCTCCCAGTGACAATACACTACCCAATCATCTCCCAGTAACAGTACCACTACCCAATAATCTCCCAGTGAAAATAGAACTGCTCCATCATCTCCCCATGAGGATTTCACTACTCCATCATCTCCCAGTGACAATATCACTGCTCCATCATCTCCCAGTGACAATATCAATACTCCGTCACCTCCCAGTGACAAAACAACTACTCCATCATCTCCCAGTGACAATACAACTATTCCATCATCTCCCAGTGACAATACCACTACTCCATCATCTTCCAGTGAAAACACCACTACCCCATCATCTCCCAGTGACAATACCGCTACTCCATCACCTCCCAGTGACAATACCACTACTCCGTCATCTCCCAATTCCAAAACCACTACACCATCATCTCCTAGAGACAATACCACTACCCCATCATCTCCCAGTGACAAACCACTACTCAGTCATCTCCCAGTATCCTGACCACTACTCCATCATCTCCCAGTGACAATACCACTACTGCATCATTTCCAGTGACAATACCACTACTCCATCATCTCCCAGTGACAATACCACTATTCCATCATCTCCCAGTGTGAGTAACAGTACTCCATCATCTCCCAGTGACAATACCAAGATTCCATCATCTCCAAGTGACAATATCAATATTCCATCATCTCCCAGTGACAATACCACTACTCCATCATCGCCCAGTGACGATACCACAACTCCAACATCTCTCAGTGACAATACCATTACCCAATCATCTCCCAGTGACAATAACACTAATCCATCATCTCCCAGTGCCAATAACACTACTCAATCATCTCCCAGAGACAGTAACACTAGTCCATCATCTCCCAGTGACAATACCACTACTCCATCATCTCCCATTGACAATACCACTACTCCATCATCTCCCAGTGACAATACCACTACTCCATCATCTCCCAGTGAAAATAACACTACCCAATCATCTCCGAGTGACAATACCACTACTCCATCATCTCCCAGTGCCAATAACACTACTCAATCATCTCCCAGTGACAATACCGCAACTCCATCATCACCCAGTGACAAAACCGATACTCAATCATATTCCAGTGACAATACACTACACCATCATCTCCCAGTGACAATGCCAGTACTCCATCATCACCCAGTGACAATAGGACTACCCAATCATCTCCAAGTGACAATACCACTACCCAATAATCTCCCAGTGACAATAGAACTGCTCCATCATCTCCCCGTGAGGATTTCACTACTCCATCATCTCCCAGTGACAATATCACTGCTCCAACATCTCCCAGTGACAATACAACTACTCCATCATCTCCCAGTGACAATACAACTATTCCATCATGTTCCAGTGACAATACCACTACTCCATCATCTTCCAGTGAAAACATCACTACCCCATCATCTCCCAGTGACAATATCATTACTCCATCACCTCCCAGTGATAATACCACTACTCCGTCATCTCCCAATTCCAATACCACTACATCATCAACTCCTAGAGACAATACCACTACCCCATCATCTCCCAGTAACAATACCAACACTCAGTCATCTCCCAGTATCCTTACCACTACACCATCATCTCCCAATGACAATACCACTACTGCATCATTTCCCACTGACAATACCACTACTCCATCATCTCCCAGTGACAATACCACTATTTCATCATCTCCCAGTGTGAGTAACACTACTCCATCATCTCCCAGTGCCAATACCAATATTCCATCATCTCCAAGTGACAATAACAATATTCCATCATCTCCCAGTGACAATACAACTACACCATCATCTCCCAGTGACAATACCACTACCCAAAAATCTCCCAGTGACAATACCACTACTCCATCATCTCCCAGTGACAATACCACTACTCGATCATCTCCCAGTGACAATAACACTACTGCATCATCTCCCTGTGACAATACCACTACTTCACCATCTCCAAGTGACCATACCACTACTCCAACATTTCCCAGTGACAATACCACTACTCCATCATCTCCCAGTGCCTATACCACTACTCCAACAACTCCCAGTGACAATGCCACTATTCCATTAACTCCCAGTGACAATACCACTACCCAATCATCTCCCAGGGACATTACCACTACTATATCAACTCCCAGTAACAATACCACTACTCCATCAACTCCCAGTGACAATACCACAACTCCAACATCTCCCAGTGACAATACCATTACCCAATCATCTCCCAATGAAAATACCACAGCTCCATCAACTCCCAGTGACAATACCACTACTCCATCATCTCCCAGTGAAAGTACCACTACCCAATCATCTCCCAGTGACAATACCACTACCCAATCATCTCCCAGTGACAATACCACTACTATAACAACTCCCACTGATAATACCACTACTCCATCATCGCCCAGTGACAATACCACAACTCCTACATCTCTCAGTGATAATACCACTACTCAATCATCTCCCAGTGACAATACCACTACTCCATCATCTCCCAGTGACAATACCGCTACTCCATCATCTCCCAGTGACAATACACTACCCAATCATCTCCCAGTGACAATACCACTACCCAATAATCTCCCAGTGAAAATAGAACTGCTCCATCATCTCCCCATGAGGATTTCACTACTCCATCATCTCCCAGTGACAATACCACAACTCCTAAATCTCTCAGTGATAATACCACTACTCAATCATCTCCCAGTGACAATACCACTACTCCATCATCTCCCAGTGACAATACCACAACTCCTACATCTCTCAGTGATAATACCATTACCCAATCATCTCCCAGAGACAATACCACTACTCAATCATCTCCCATTGACAATACCACAACTCCATCATCTCCCAGTGACAATACCACTACTCCATAATCTCCCAGTGAAAATACCACTACCCAATCATCTCCCAGTGTAAATACCACTAGTCCATCAACTCCCAGTGCCAATAACATTACTCAATAATCTCCCAGTGACAATACCACAAGTCCATCATCTCCCAGTGACAATACCACTACTCCATCATCTCCCAGGGACAATACCACTACTCCATAATCTCCAAGTGCCAATACCACTATTCCATCATCTCCCAGTGTGAGCAACAGTACTCCATCATCTCCCAGTGACAATACCAAGATTCCATCATCTCCAAGTGACAATACCAATATTCCATCATCTCCCAGTGACAATACCACTACCCATCATCTCCCAGTGTAAATAACACTACTCCATCACCTCCCAGAGACAATACCACTACTCCGTCATCTCCCAATTCCAATACCACTACACCATCATCTCCTAGAGACCATACCACTACCCCATCATCTCCCAGTGACAATACCACTACTCAGTCATCTCCCAGTATCCTTACCACTACTCCATCATCTCCCAGTGACAATACCACTACTGCATCATTTCCAGTGACAATACCACTACTCCATCATCTCCCAGTGACAATACCACTATTCCATCATCTCCCAGTGTTAGCAACAGTACTCCATCATCTCCCAGTGACAATACCAAGATTCCATCATCTCCAAGTGACAATACCAATATTCCATCATCTCCCAGTGACAAAACCACTACTCCATCATCGCCCAGTGACGATACCACAACTCCAACATCTCTCAGTGACAATAACATTACCCAATCATCTCCCAGTGACAATAACACTAATCCATCATCTCCCAGTGCCAATAACACTACTCCATCATCTCCCAGTGACAATACCACTACTCCATCATCTCCCAGTGAAAATAACACTACTCAATCATCTCCCAGTAACAATAACAATACGCCATAATCTCCCAGTGAAAATAGCACTACCCAATCATCTCCCAGTGTAAACACCACTAATCCATCAACTCCCAGTGCCAATAACATTACTCAATAATCTCCCAGTGACAATACCACAAGTCCATCATCTCCCAGTGACAATACCACTACTCCATCATCTCCCAGGGACAATACCACTACCCATCATCTCCCAGTGAAAATAACACTACTCAATCACCTCCCAGTGACAATACCACTACTCCATCATCTCCCAGTGCCAATACCGCTACTCCATCATCTCCCAGTGACAATACCACTACTCCGTCACCTCCCAGTGAAAATACAACTACTCCATCATCTCCCAGTGACAATACAACTATTCCAAAATCTCCCAGAGATAATACCACTACTCCATCATCTTCCAGTGAAAACACCACTACCCCATCAACTCCCAGTGACAATACCACTACTCCATCACCTCCCAGTGACAATACCACTACTCAGTCATCTCCCAATTCCAATACCACTACACCATCATCTCCTAGAGACAATACCACTACCCCATCATCTCCCAGTAATAATACCACTACTCAGTCATCTCCCAGTATCCTTACCACTACTCCATCATCTCCCAATGACAATACCACTACTGCATCATTTCCAGTGACAATACCACTACTCCATCATCTCCCAGTGACAATACCACTACCCAATAATCTCCCAGTGACAATACCACTACTCCATCATCTCCCAGTTACAATACCACTGCCCAACCATCTCCCAGTGACAAAACCACAACTCCATCATCTCCCAGTGACAATACCACTACTCGATCATTTCCCAGTGACAATACCAATTCTGCATCATCTCCCAGTGACAATACCACTACTCCATCATCTCCCAGTGCCAATACCACTACCCCAACAACTCCCAGTGACAATACCACTATTCCATTAACTCCCAGTGACAATACCACTACCCAATCATCTCCCAGTGACAATACCACTACTCCATCATCTCCCAGTGACAATACCACTACTCCATCATCTCCCAGAGAGAATAGCACTCCCCAATCATCTCCCAATGACAATACCACTACTCCATTATCTCCCAGTGACAATACCACTATTCCATCACCTCCCAGTGGAAATACCACTACCCAATCATCTCCTAGCGACAATACCACTACTCCATCATCTCCCAGGGACAATACCACTACCCATCATCTCCCAGTGAAAATAACACTACTCAATCACCTCCCAGTGACAATACCACTACTCCATCATCTCCCAGTGCCAATACCGCTACTCCATCATCTCCCAGTGACAATACCACTACTCCGTCACCTCCCAGTGAAAATACAACTACTCCATCATCTCCCAGTGACAATACAACTATTCCAAAATCTCCCAGAGATAATACCACTACTCCATCATCTTCCAGTGAAAACACCACTACCCCATCAACTCCCAGTGACAATACCACTACTCCATCACCTCCCAGTGACAATACCACTACTCAGTCATCTCCCAATTCCAATACCACTACACCATCATCTCCTAGAGACAATACCACTACCCCATCATCTCCCAGTAATAATACCACTACTCAGTCATCTCCCAGTATCCTTACCACTACTCCATCATCTCCCAATGACAATACCACTACTGCATCATTTCCAGTGACAATACCACTACTCCATCATCTCCCAGTGACAATACCACTACCCAATAATCTCCCAGTGACAATACCACTACTCCATCATCTCCCAGTTACAATACCACTGCCCAACCATCTCCCAGTGACAAAACCACAACTCCATCATCTCCCAGTGACAATACCACTACTCGATCATTTCCCAGTGACAATACCAATTCTGCATCATCTCCCAGTGACAATACCACTACTCCATCATCTCCCAGTGCCATTACCACTACTCCAACAACTCCCAGTGACAATACCACTATTCCATTAACTCCCAGTGACAATACCACTACCCAATCATCTCCCAGTGACAATACCACTACTCCATCATCTCCCAGTGACAATACCACTATTCCATCACCTCCCAGTGAAAATACCACTACCCAATCATCTCCTAGTGACAATACCACTACTCCATCATCTCCCAGTGAAAATAACACTACCCAATCATCTCCTAGTGCCAATACCACTGCTCCATCATCTCCCAGTGACAATACCATTACCCAATCATCTCCCAGTGACAATACCACTAATCCATCATCTCCAAGGGCCAATACCACTACTCAATCATCTCCCAGTGACAATACCACTACTCCATCATTTCCAAGGGCCAATACCACTACTCAATAATCTCCCATTGACAATACCAATACTTCATCATCTCCCAGTGACAGTACCACTCCTCTATCAACTCCCAGTAACAATACCACTACTCCATCATCGCCCAGTGACAATAGCACAACTCCAACATCTCACTGTGACAATACCATATACCCAATCATCTGCCATTGACAATACCACTACTCCATCATCTCCCAGTGACAATACCACTACTCCATCATCTCCCAGTGTAAATACCACTAATCCATCAACTCCCAGTGCCAATAACATTACTCAATAATCTCCCAGTGACAATACCACAGGTCCATCATCTCCCAGTGACAATACCACTACTCCATCATCTCCCAGGGACAATACCACTACTCCATAATCCCCAAGTGCCAATAACACTACTCAATCATCTCCCAGTGACAATACCACTACCCATCATCTCCCAGTGAAAATAACACTACTCAATCACCTCCCAGTGACAATACCACTACTCCATCATCTCCCAGTGCCCATACCGCTACTCCATCATCTCCCAGTGACAATACCACTACTCCGTCACCTCCCAGTGACAATAAAACTACTCCATCATCTCCCAGTGACAATACAACTATTCCATCATCTCCCAGAGACAATACCACTACTCCATCATCTTCCAGTGAAAACACCACTCCCCCATCAACTCCCAGTGACAATACCACTACTCCATCACCTCCCAGTGACAATACCACTACTCAGGCATCTCCCAATTCCAATACCACTACACCATCATCTCCTAGAGACAATACCACTACCCCATCATCTCCCAGTAATAATACCACTACTATAACAACTCCCACTGACAATACCACTACTCCATCATCGCCCAGTGACAATAGCACAACTCCTACATCTCTCAGTGATAATACCATTACCCAATCATCTCCCAGAGACAATACCACTACTCAATCATCTCCCATTGACAATACCACAACTCCATCATCTCCCAGTAACAATAAAACTACTCCATAATCTCCCAGTGAAAATACCACTACCCAATCATCTCCCAGTGTAAATACCACTAATCCATCAACTCCCAGTGCCAATAACATTACTCAATAATCTCCCAGTGACAATACCACAAGTCCATCATCTCCCAGTGACAATACCACTACTCCATCATCTCCCAGTGAAAATAACACTACTCAATCACCTCCCAGTGATTATACCACTACTCCGTCACCTCCCAGTGACAATAAAACTACTCCATCATCTCCCAGTGACAATACAACTATTCCATCATCTCCCAGAGACAATACCACTACTCAGGCATCTCCCAATTCCAATACCACTACACCATCATCTCCTAGAGACAATACCACTACCCCATCAACTGCCAGTAATAATACCACTACTCAGTCATCTCCCAGTATCCTTACCACTACTCCATCATGTCCCAGTGACAATAACACTACTGCATCATTTCCAGTGACAATACCACTATTCCATCATCTCCCAGTGTGAGTACCACTACTCGATCATCTCCCAGTGCCAATACCAATATTCCATCATCTCCCAGTGACAATACCTCTACTCCATCATCTCCCAGTGACAATACCACTACCCAATAATCTCCGAAAGACAATACCACTACTCCATCATCTCCCAGTTACAATACCAATGCCCAACCATCTCCCAGTGACAAAACCACAACTCCATCATCTCCCAGTGACAATACCACTGCTCGATCATCTCCCAGTGACAATACCAATACTGCATCATCTCCCTGTGACAATACCACTACTTCATTATCTCCAAGTGACAATACCACTACTCCAACATCTCCCAGTGACAATACCACTATTCCATCATCTCCCAGTGCCAATACCTCTACTTCAACAACTCCCAGTGACAATACCACTATTCCATTACCTCCCAGTGAAAATACCACTACCCAATCATCTCCTAGTGACAATACCACTACTCCATCATCTCCCAGTGACAATACCACTACTCCATCATAGCCCAGTGACGATTCCACAACTCCAACATCTCTCAGTGACAATACCATTACCCAATCATCTCCCAGTGACAATACCGCTACTCCATCATTTCCAAGGGCCAATACCACTACTCAATGATCTCCCATTGACAATACCAATACTTCATCATCTCCCACTGACAGTACCACTACTATATCAACTCCCAGTAACAATACCACTACTCCATCATCGACCAGTGAAAATAGCACAACTCCGACATCTCACTGTGACAATACCATTTACCCAATCATCTGCCATTGAAAATACCACTACTCCATCATCTCCCAGTGTAAATACCACTAATCCATCAACTCCCAGTTCCAATATCATTACTCAATAATCTCCCAGTGACAATACCACAAGTCCATCATCTCCCAGTGACAATACCACTACTCCGTCATCTCCCAGGGACAATACCACTACTCCATAATCTCCAAGTGCCAATAACACTACTCAATCATCTCCCAGTTACAATACCACTACCCATCATCTCCCAGTGAAAATAACACTACTCAATCACCTCCCAGTGACAATACCACTACTCCATCATCTCCCAGTGCCAATACCGCTACTCCATCATCGCCCAGTGACAATACCACTACTCGATCATCTCCCAGTGACAATAACACTACTGCATCATCTCCCAGTGACAATACCACTACTTCACCATCTCCAAGTGACAATACCACTACTCCAACATCTCCCAGTGCCAATACCACTACTCCAACAACTCCCAGTAACAATACCACTACTCCATCAACTCCCAGTGACAATACCACAACTCCAACATCTCCCAGTGACAATACCATTACCCAATCATCTCCCAATGAAAATACCACAGCTCCATCATCTCCCAGTGACAATACCACTACTCCATCATCTCCCAGTGAAAGTACCACTACCCAATCATCTCCCAGTGTCAATACCACTAATCCATCATCTCCCAGTGGCGATAACACTACTCAATCAACTCCCAGTGACAATACGACTACTCCATCATCTCCCAGTGACAATACCACTACTCCATCATCTCCCAGTGACAATACCACTACTCTATCAACTCCCAGTGACAATACCACTACCCAATCATCTCCCAGTGACAATACCACTACTATAACAACTCCCACTGACAATACCACTACTCCATCATCGCCCAGTGACAATAGCACAACTCCTACATCTCTCAGTGATAATACCATTACCCAATCATCTCCCAGAGACAATACCACTACTCAATCATCTCCCATTGACAATACCACAACTCCATCATCTCCCAGTAACAATAACACTACTCCATAATCTCCCAGTGAAAATACCACTACCCAATCATCTCCCAGTGTCAATACCACTAATCCATCAACTCCCAGTGTCAATAACATTACTCAATAATCTCCCAGTGACAATACCACAAGTCCATCATCTCCCCGTGACTATACCACTACTCAATCACCTCCCAGTGACAATACCACTACTCCATCATCTCCCAGTGCCAATACCGCTACTCCATCATCGCCCAGTGACAATACCACTACTCGATCATCTCCCAGTGACAATAACACTACTGCATCATCTGGCTGTGACAATACCACTACTTCACCATCTCCAAGTGACAATACCACTACTCCAACATCTCCCAGTGCCAATACCACTACTCCAACAACTCCCAGTAACAATACCACTACTCCATCAACTCCCAGTGACAATACCACAACTCCAACATCTCCCAGTGACAATACCATTACCCAATCATCTCCCAATGAAAATACCACAGCTCCATCATCTCCCAGTGACAATACCACTACTCCATCATCTCCCAGTGAAAGTACCACTACCCAATCATCTCCCAGTGTCAATACCACTAATCCATCATCTCCCAGTGACAATACCACTACTCTATCAACTCCCAGTGACAATACGACTACTCCATCATCTCCCAGTGACAATACGACTACTCCATCATCTCCCATTGACAATAGCACTACTCCATCATCTCCCAGTGACAATACCACTACTCTATCAACTCCCAGTGACAATACCACTACCCAATCATCTCCCAGTGACAATACCACTACTATAACAACTCCCACTGACAATACCACTACTCCATCATCGCCCAGTGACAATAGCACAACTCCTACATCTCTCAGTGATAATACCATTACCCAATCATCTCCCAGAGACAATACCACTACTCAATCATCTCCCATTGACAATACCACAACTCCATCATCTCCCAGTAACAATAACACTACTCCATAATCTCCCAGTGAAAATACCACTACCCAATCATCTCCCAGTGTAAATACCACTAATCCATCAACTCCCAGTGCCAATAACATTACTCAATAATCTCCCAGTGACAATACCACAAGTCCATCATCTCCCCGTGACAATACCACTACTCAATCACCTCCCAGTGACAATACCACTACTCCATCATCTCCCAGTGCCAATACCGCTACTCCATCATCGCCCAGTGACAATACCACTACTCGATCATCTCCCAGTGACAATAACACTACTGCATCATCTGGCTGTGACAATACCACTACTTCACCATCTCCAAGTGACAATACCACTACTCCAACATCTCCCAGTGCCAATACCACTACTCCAACAACTCCCAGTAACAATACCACTACTCCATCAACTCCCAGTGACAATACCACAACTCCAACATCTCCCAGTGACAATACCATTACCCAATCATCTCCCAATGAAAATACCACAGCTCCATCATCTCCCAGTGACAATACCACTACTCCATCATCTCCCAGTGAAAGTACCACTACCCAATCATCTCCCAGTGTCAATACCACTAATCCATCATCTCCCAGTGCCAATAACACTACTCAATCAACTCCCAGTGACAATACGACTACTCCATCATCTCCCAGTGACAATACGACTACTCCATCATCTCCCATTGACAATAGCACTACTCCATCATCTCCCAGTGACAATACCACTACTCTATCAACTCCCAGTGACAATACGACTACTCCATCATCTCCCAGTGACAATACGACTACTCCATCATCTCCCATTGACAATACCACTACTCCATCATCTCCCAGTGACAATACCACTACTCTATCAACTCCCAGTGACAATACCACTACCCAATCATCTCCCAGTGACAATACCACTACTATAACAACTCCCACTGACAATACCACTACTCCATCATCGCCCAGTGACAATAGCACAACTCCTACATCTCTCAGTGATAATACCATTACCCAATCATCTCCCAGAGACAATACCACTACTCAATCATCTCCCATTGACAATACCACAACTCCATCATCTCCCAGTAACAATAACACTACTCCATAATCTCCCAGTGAAAATACCACTACCCAATCATCTCCCAGTGTAAATACCACTAATCCATCAACTCCCAGTGCCAATAACATTACTCAATAATCTCCCAGTGACAATACCACAAGTCCATCATCTCCCCGTGACAATACCACTACTCAATCACCTCCCAGTGACAATACCACTACTCCATCATCTCCCAGTGCCAATACCGCTACTCCATCATCGCCCAGTGACAATACCACTACTCGATCATCTCCCAGTGACAATAACACTACTGCATCATCTGGCTGTGACAATACCACTACTTCACCATCTCCAAGTGACAATACCACTACTCCAACATCTCCCAGTGCCAATACCACTACTCCAACAACTCCCAGTAACAATACCACTACTCCATCAACTCCCAGTGACAATACCACAACTCCAACATCTCCCAGTGACAATACCATTACCCAATCATCTCCCAATGAAAATACCACAGCTCCATCATCTCCCAGTGACAATACCACTACTCCATCATCTCCCAGTGAAAGTACCACTACCCAATCATCTCCCAGTGTCAATACCACTAATCCATCATCTCCCAGTGCCAATAACACTACTCAATCAACTCCCAGTGACAATACGACTACTCCATCATCTCCCAGTGACAATACGACTACTCCATCATCTCCCATTGACAATAGCACTACTCCATCATCTCCCAGTGACAATACCACTACTCTATCAACTCCCAGTGACAATACCACTACCCAATCATCTCCCAGTGACAATACCACTACTATAACAACTCCCACTGACAATACCACTACTCCATCATCGCCCAGTGACAATAGCACAACTCCTACATCTCTCAGTGATAATACCATTACCCTATCATCTCCCAGAGACAATACCACTACTCAATCATCTCCCATTGACAATACCACAACTCCATCATCTCCCAGTAACAATAACACTACTCCATAATCTCCCAGTGAAAATACCACTACCCAATCATCTCCCAGTGTAAATACCACTAATCCATCAACTCCCAGTGCCAATAACATTACTCAATAATCTCCCAGTTACAATACCACAAGTCCATCATCTCCCAGGGACAATACCACTAATCCATAGTCTCCAAGTGCCAATAACACTACTCAATCATCTCCCAGTGACAATACCACTACCCATCATCTCCCAGTGAAAATAACACTACTCAATCACCTCCCAGTGACAATACCACTACTCCATCATCTCCCAGTGCCAATACCGCTACTCCATCATCTCCCAGTGACAATACCACTACTCCGTCACCTCCCAGTGACAATACAACTATTCCATCATCTCCCAGTGACAATACAACTATTCCATCATCTCCCAGAGACAATACCACTACTCCATCATCTTCCAGTGAAAACACCACTACCCCATCAACTCCCAGTGACAATACCACTACTCAGTCATCTCCCAATTCCAATACCATTACACCATCATCTCCTAGAGAGAATACCACTACCCCATCATCTCCCAGTAATAATACCACTACTCAGTCATCTCCCAGTATCCTTACCACTACTCCATCATCTCCCAGTGACAATACCACTACTGCATCATTTCCAGTGACAATACCACTACTCCATCTTCTCCCAGTGACAATACCACTATTCCATCATCTCCCAGTGTGAGTATCACTACTCGCTCATCTCCCAGTGCCAATACCAATATTCCATCATCTCCCAGTGACAATACCTCTACTCCATCATCTCCCAGTGACAATGCCACTACCCAATAATCTCCCAGTGGCAATACCACTACTCCATCATCTCCCAGTTACAATACCACTGCCCAACCATCTCCCAGTGACAAAACCACAACTCCATCATCTCCCAGTGACAATACCACTGCTCGATCATTTCCCAGTGATAATACCAATACTGCATCATCTCCCTGTGACAATACCACTACTTCATTATCTCCAAGTGACAATACCACTACTCCAACAACTCCCAGTGACAATACCACTATTCCATTAACTCCCAGTGACAATACCACTACCCAATCATCTCCCAGTGACAATACCACTACTCCATCATCTCCCAGTGACAATACCACTACTCCATCATCTCCCAGAGACAATCGCACTACCCAATCATCTCCCAATGACAATACCACTACTCCATTATCTCCCAGTGACAATACCACTATTCCATCACCTCCCAGTGAAAATACCACTACCCAATCATCTCCTAGTGACAATACCACTACTCCATCATCTCCCAGTGAAAATAACACTACCCAATCATCTCCCAGAGCCAATACCACTGCTCCATCATCTCCCAGTGACAATACCATTACCCAATCATCTCCCAGTGACAATACCACTAATCCATCATCTCCAAGGGCCAATACCACTACTCAATCATCTCCCAGTGACAATACCACTACTCCATCGTTTCCAAGGGCCAATACCACTACTCAATAATCTCCCATTGACAATACCAATACTTCATCATCTCCCAGTGACAGTACCACTACTATATCAACTCCCAGTAACAATACCACTACTCCATCATCGCCCAGTGACAATAGCACAACTCCAACATCTCACTGTGACAATACCATATACCCAATCATCTGCCATTGACAATACCACTACTCCATCATCTCCCAGTGAAAATACCACTACTCCATCATCTCCCAGTGTAAATACCACTAATCCATCAACTCCCAGTGCCAATAACATTACTCAATAATCTCCCAGTGACAATACCACAAGTCCATCATCTCCCAGTGACAATACCACTACTCCATCATCTCCCAGGGACAATACCACTACTCCATAATCTCCAGGTGCCAATAACACTACTCAATCATCTCCCAGTGACAATACCACTACCCATCATCTCCCAGTGAAAATAACACTACTCAATCACCTCCCAGTGACAATACCACTACTCCATCATCTCCCAGTGCCAATACAACTACTCCGTCACCTCCCAGTGACAATACCACTACTCCATCATCTCCCAGTGACAATACCACTACTCCGTCACCTCCCAGTGACAATACAACTACTGCATCATCTCCCAGTGACAATACAACTATTCCATCATCTCCCAGTGACAATACCACTACTCCATCATCTTCCAGTGAAAACACCACTACCCCATCAACTCCCAGTGACAATACCACTACTCCATCACCTCCCAGTGACAATACCAGTACTCAGTCATCTCCCAATTCCAATACCACTACACCATCATCTCCTAGAGACAATACCACTACCACATCATCTCCCAGTAATAATACCACAACTCAGTCATCTCCCAGTATCCTTACCACTACTCCATCATGTCCCAGTGACAATCCCACTACTGCATCATTTCCAGTGACAATACCACTACTCCATCATCTCCCAGTGACAATACCACTATTCCATCATCTCCCAGTGTGAGTACCAGTACTCGATCATCTCCCAGGGCCAATACCAATGTTCCATCATCTCCCAGTGACAATACCTCTACTCCATCATCTCCCAGTTACAATACCACTGCCCAACCATCTCCAAGTGACAATAACACTACTCTATCAACTCCCAGTGACAATACCACTACCCAATCATCTCCCAGTGACAATACCACTACTATAACAACTCCCACTGACAAATACCACTACTCCATCATCGCCCAGTAACAACAGCACAACTCCTACATCTCTCAGTGATAATACCATTACCCAATCATCTCCCAGAGACAATACCACTACTCAATCATCTCCCATTGACAATACCACAACTCCATCATCTCCCAGTAACAATAACACTACTCCATAATCTCCCAGTGAAAATACCACTACCCAATCATCTCCCAGTGTAAATACCACTAATCCATCAACTCCCAGTGTCAATAACATTACTCAATAATCTCCCAGTGACAATACCACAAGTCCATCATCTCCCAGTGACAATACCACTACTCCATCATCTCCCTGTGACAATACCACTACTTCACCATCTCCAAGTGACAATACCACTACTCCAACATCTCCCAGTGCCAATACCACTACTCCAACAACTCCCAGTGACAATACCACAACTCCAACATCTCCCAGTGACAATACCATTACCCAATCATCTCCCAATGAAAATACCACAGCTCCATCATCTCCCAGTGACAATACCACTACCCAATCATCTCCCAGTGTCAATACCACTAATCCATCATCTCCCAGTGCCAATAACACTACTCAATCAACTCCCAGTGACAATACGACTACTCCATCATCTACCAGTGACAATACCACTACTCCACCATCTCCCAGTGACAATACCACTACTCTATCAACTCCCAGTGACAATACCACTACCCAATCATCTCCCAGTGACAATACCACTACTATAACAACTCCCACTGACAATACCACTACTCCATCATCGCCCAGTGACAATAGCACAACTCCTACATCTCTCAGTGATAATACCATTACCCAATCATCTCCCAGAGACAATACCACTACTCAATCATCTCCCATTGACAATACCACAACTCCATCATCTCCCAGTAACAATAACACTACTCCATAATCTCCCAGTGAAAATACCACTACCCAATCATCTCCCAGTGTAAATACCACTAATCCATCAACTCCCAGTGCCAATAACATTACTCAATAATCTCCCAGTGACAATACCACAAGTCCATCATCTCCCAGTGACAATACCACTACTCCATCATCTCCCAGGGACAATACCACTAATCCATAATCTCCAAGTGCCAATAACACTACTCAACCATCTCCCAGTCACAATACCACTACCCATCATCTCCCAGTGAAAATAACACTACTCAATCACTTCCCAGTGCCAATACCGCTACTCCATCATCTCCCAGTGACAATACCACTACTCCGTCACCTCCCAGTGACAATACAACTATTACATCATCTCCCAGTGACAATACAACTATTCCATCATCTCCCAGAGTCAATACCACTACTCCATCATCTTCCAGTGAAAACACCACTACCCCATCAACTCCCAGTGACAATACCACTACTCAGTCATCTCCCAATTCCAATACCACTACACCATCATCTCCTAGAGACAATACCACTACCCCATCATCTCCCAGTAATAATACCACTACTCAGTCATCTCCCAGTATCCTTACCACTACTCCATCATCTCCCAGTGACAATACCACTACTGCATCATTTCCAGTGACAATACCACTACTCCATCATCTCCCAGTGACAATACCACTATTCCATCATCTCCCAGTGTGAGTATCACTACTTGATCATCTCCCAGTGCCAATACCAATATTCCATCATCTCCAAGTGACAATACCTCTACTCCATCATCTCCCAGTGACAATGCCACTACCCAATAATCTCCCAAAGGCAATACCACTACTCCATCATCTCCCAGTTACAATACCACTGCCCAACCATCTCCCAGTGACAAAACCACAACTCCATCATCTCCCAGTGACAATACCACTACTCGATCATTTCCCAGTGATAATACCAATACTGCATCATCTCCCTGTGACAATACCACTACTTCATTATCTCCAAGTGACAATACCACTACTCCAACATCTCCCAGTGACAATACCACTACTCCATCATCTCCCAGTGCCAATACCACACCTCCAACAACTCCCAGTAACAATACCACTATTCCATTAACTCCCAGTGACAATACCACTACCCAATCATCTCCCAGTGACAATACCACTACCCCATCAACTCCCAGTGACAATACCACTACTCAGTCATCTCCCAATTCCAATACCACTACACCATCATCTCCTAGAGACAATACCACTACCCCATCATCTCCCAGTAATAATACCACTACTCAGTCATCTCCCAGTATCCTTACCACTACTCCATCATCTCCCAGTGACAATACCACTACTGCATCATTTCCAGTGACAATACCACTACTCCATCATCTCCCAGTGACAATACCACTATTCCATCATCTCCCAGTGTGAGTATCACTACTTGATCATCTCCCAGTGCCAATACCAATATTCCATCATCTCCAAGTGACAATACCTCTACTCCATCATCTCCCAGTGACAATGCCACTACCCAATAATCTCCCAAAGGCAATACCACTACTCCATCATCTCCCAGTTACAATACCACTGCCCAACCATCTCCCAGTGACAAAACCACAACTCCATCATCTCCCAGTGACAATACCACTACTCGATCATTTCCCAGTGATAATACCAATACTGCATCATCTCCCTGTGACAATACCACTACTTCATTATCTCCAAGTGACAATACCACTACTCCAACATCTCCCAGTGACAATACCACTACTCCATCATCTCCCAGTGCCAATACCACACCTCCAACAACTCCCAGTAACAATACCACTATTCCATTAACTCCCAGTGACAATACCACTACCCAATCATCTCCCAGTGACAATACCACTACCCCATCAACTCCCAGTGACAATACCACTACTCAGTCATCTCCCAATTCCAATACCACTACACCATCATCTCCTAGAGACAATACCACTACCCCATCATCTCCCAGTAATAATACCACTACTCAGTCATCTCCCAGTATCCTTACCACTACTCCATCATCTCCCAGTGACAATACCACTACTGCATCATTTCCAGTGACAATACCACTACTCCATCATCTCCCAGTGACAATACCACTATTCCATCATCTCCCAGTGTGAGTATCACTACTTGATCATCTCCCAGTGCCAATACCAATATTCCATCATCTCCAAGTGACAATACCTCTACTCCATCATCTCCCAGTGACAATGCCACTACCCAATAATCTCCCAAAGGCAATACCACTACTCCATCATCTCCCAGTTACAATACCACTGCCCAACCATCTCCCAGTGACAAAACCACAACTCCATCATCTCCCAGTGACAATACCACTACTCGATCATTTCCCAGTGATAATACCAATACTGCATCATCTCCCTGTGACAATACCACTACTTCATTATCTCCAAGTGACAATACCACTACTCCAACATCTCCCAGTGACAATACCACTACTCCATCATCTCCCAGTGCCAATACCACACCTCCAACAACTCCCAGTAACAATACCACTATTCCATTAACTCCCAGTGACAATACCACTACCCAATCATCTCCCAGTGACAATACCACTACTCCATCATCTCCCAGTGACAATACCACTACTCCATCATCTCCCAGAGACAATCGCACTACCCAATCATCTCCCAATGACAATAGCACTACTCCATTATCTCCCGGTGACAATACCACTATTCCATCACCTCCCAGTGAATATACCACTACCCAATCATCTCCTAGTGACAATACCACTACTCCATCATCTCCCAGTGAAAATAACACTACCCAATCATCTCCTAGTGCCAATACCACTGCTCCATCATCTCCCAGTGACAATACCATTACCCAATCATCTCCCAGTGACAATACCACTAATCCATCATCTCCAAGGGCCAATACCACTACTCAATCATCTCCCAGTGACAATACCACTACTCCATCATTTCCAAGGGCCAATACCACTACTCAATAATCTCCCATTGACAATACCAATACTTCATCATCTCCCAGTGACAGTACCACTACTATATCAACTCCCAGTAACAATACCACTACTCCATCATCGCCCAGTGACAATAGCACAACTCCAACATCTCACTGTGACAATACCATATACCCAATCATCTGCCATTGACAATACCACTACTCCATCATCTCCCAGTGACAATACCACTACTCCATCATCTCCCAGTGTAAATACCACTAATCCATCAACTCCCAGTGCCAATAACATTAATCAATAATCTCCCAGTGACAATACCACAAGTCCATCATCTCCCAGTGACAATACCACTACTCCATCATCTCCCAGGGACAATACCACTACTCCATAATCTCCAAGTGCCAATAACACTACTCAATCATCTCCCAGTGACAATACCACTACCCATCATCTCCCAGTGAAAATAACACTACTCAATCACCTCCCAGTGACAATACCACTACTCCATCATCTCCCAGTGCCAATACCACTACTCCGTCACCTCCCAGTGACAATACCACTACTCCATCATCTCCCAGTGACAATACCACTACTCCGTCACCTCCCAGTGACAATACAACTACTCCATCATCTCCCAGTGACAATACAACTATTCCATCATCTCCCAGAGACAATACCACCACTCCATCATCTTCCAGTGAAAACACCACTACCCCATCAACTCCCAGTGACAATACCACTACTCCATCACCTCCCAGTGACAATACCACTGCTCAGTCATCTCCCAATTCCAATACCACTACACCATCATCTCCGAGAGACAATACCACTACCCCATCATCTCCCAGTAATAATACCACTACTCAGTCATCTCCCAGTATCCTTACCACTACTCCATCATGTCCCAGTGACAATACCACTACTGCATCATTTCCAGTGACAATACCACTACTCCATCATCTTCCATTGACAATACCACTATTCCATCATCTCCCAGTGTGAGTACCAGTACTCGATCATCTCCCAGTGCCAATACCAATGTTCCATCATCTCCCATTGACAATACCTCTACTCCATCATCTCCCAGTGACAATACCACCACCCAATAATATCCCAGTGGCAATACCACTACTCCATCATCTCCCAGTTACAATACCACTGCCCAACCATCTCCCAGTGACAAAACCACAACTCCATCATCTCCCAGTGACAATACCACTGCTGGAACATCTCCCTGTGACAATACGACTACTTCATTATCTCCAAGTGACAATACCACTACTCCAACATCTCCCAGTGCCAATAACACTACTCAATCATCTCCCAGTGACAATACCACTACTCCATCATCTCCCAGTGCCAATACAACTACTCCATCATCTCCCAGAGACAATGCCACTACTCCATCATCTCCCAGTGACAGTAGCACTACCCAATCATCTCCCAGTGACAATACCACTACCAAAGCATCTCCCAGTGACAATACCACTACTCCACCATCTCCCAGTGACAATACCAGTACCCAATAATCTCCCAGTGAAAATAGAAATGCTCCATCATCTCCCCGTGACAATTTCACTATTCCATCATCTCCCAGTGACAATATCACTGCTCCATCATCTCCCAGTGACAATACAACTACTCCATCATCTCCCAGAGACAATACCAATGCTCAATCATCTTCCAGTGATAATGAACTACACCATCATGTCCCAGTGACAATGCCACTACTCCATCATCTCCCAGTGACTGTAGCACTACCCAATCATCTCCCAGTGACAATACCACTACCAAAGCATCTCCCAGTGACAATACCACTACTCCACCATCTCCCAGTGACAATACCACTACCCAATAATCTCCCAGTGAAAATAGAAATGCTCCATCATCTCCCCGTGACAATTTCACTATTCCATCATCTCCCAGTGACAATATCACTGCTCCATCATCTCCCAGTGACAATACCACTACTCCATCACCTCCCAGTGACAATACCACTACTCCGTCATCTCCCAGTGATAATAACACTACTCAGTCATCTCCCAGTATCCTTACCATTACTCCATCATCTCCCAGTGACAAAACCAGTACTGCATCATTTCCCAGGGACAATACCTCTACTCCATCATCTCCCAGTGACGATATCACTATTCCATCATCTCCCAGTGTGAGTACCACTACTCCATCATCTCCCAGTGACAATACCAATATTCCATCGTCTCCAAGTGACAATACCACTACTCCATCATCTCCCAGTGCCAATACCACTACTCCAACAACTCCCAGTGACAATACCACTATTCCATTAACTCCCAGTGACAATAGCACTACCCAATCATCTCCCAGTGACAATACCACTACCAAATCATCTCCCAGTGACAATGCCGCTACTCCACCATCTCCCAGTGACAATACCACTACCCAATAATCTCCCAGTGAAAATAGAACTGCTCCATCATCTCCCCGTGACAATTTCACTACTCCATCATCTCCCAGTGACAATATCACTGCTCCATCAACTCCCAGTGACAATAGCAATACTCCGTCACCTCCCAGTGACAATACAACTACACCATCATCTCCAAGTGACAATACAATTATTCCATTATCTCCTAGTGACAATACCACTACTCCATCATCTCCCAGTGCCAATACCACTAATCCAACAACTCCCAGTGACAATACCACTATTCCATTAACTCCCAGTGACAATACCAATACCCAATCATCTCAAAGTGACAATACCACTACTCCATCATCTCCCAGTGACAATACCACTACTCCATCATCTCCCAGAGACAATCGCACTACCCAATCATCTCCCAATGACAATACCACTACTCCATTATCTCCCAGTGACAATACCACTACTCCATAATCTCCCAGTGACAATACCACTACTCCATTATCTCCTAGTGCCAATACCACTACTCAATCATCTCCCATTGACAATACTACTACTCCATCATCTCCCAGTGACAATACCACTACTCCATCATCTCCCAGTGAAAATACCACTACCCAATCATCTCCGAGTGACAATACCACAACTCCATCATCACCCAGTGCCAATAACACTACTCAATCATCTCCCAGTGACAATACCACTACTCCATCATCTCCCAGTGCCAATACAACTACTCCATCATCTCCCAGAGACAATACCAATGCTCAATCATCTTCCAGTGATAATGCACTACACCATCATCTCCCAGTGACAATGCCACTACTCCATCATCTCCCAGTGACAGTAGCACTACCCAATCATCTCCCGGTGACAATACCACTACCAAATCATCTCCCAGTGACAATACCACTACTCCACCATCTCCCAGTGACAATACCAATACCCAATAATCTCCTAGTGACAATACCACTACTCCATCATCTCCCAGTGCCAATACCACTAATCCAACAACTCCCAGTGACAATACCACTATTCCATTAACTCCCAGTGACAATACCAATACCCAATCATCTCAAAGTGACAATACCACTACTCCATCATCTCCCAGTGACAATACCACTACTCCATCATCTCCCAGAGACAATCGCACTACCCAATCATCTCCCAATGACAATACCACTACTCCATTATCTCCCAGTGACAATACCACTACTCCATAATCTCCCAGTGACAATACCACTACTCCATTATCTCCTAGTGCCAATACCACTACTCAATCATCTCCCATTGACAATACTACTACTCCATCATCTCCCAGTGACAATACCACTACTCCATCATCACCCAGTGCCAATAACACTACTCAATCATCTCCCAGTGACAATACCACTACTCCATCATCTCCCAGTGCCAATACAACTACTCCATCATCTCCCAGAGACAATACCAATGCTCAATCATCTTCCAGTGATAATGCACTACACCATCATCTCCCAGTGACAATGCCACTACTCCATCATCTCCCAGTGACAGTAGCACTACCCAATCATCTCCCGGTGACAATACCACTACCAAATCATCTCCCAGTGACAATACCACTACTCCACCATCTCCCAGTGACAATACCACTACCCAATAATCTCCCAGTGAAAATAGAAATGCTCCATCATCTCCCCGTGACAATTTCACTATTCCATCATCTCCCAGTGACAATATCACTGCTCCATCATCTCCCAGTGACAATACCACTACTCCATCACCTCCCAGTAACAATACCACTACTCCGTCATCTCCCAGTGATAATGCCACTACTCAGTCATCTCCCAGTATCCTTACCACTACTCCATCATCTCCCAGTGACAAAACCACTACTGCATCATTTCCCAGGGACAATACCACTACTCCATCATCTCCCAGTGACAATTTCACTATTCCATCATCTCCCAGTGTGAGTACCACTGCTCCATCATCTCCCAGTGACAGTACCAATATTCCATCATTTCCAAGTGACAATAACACTACTCCATCACCTCCCAGTGCCAATACCACTACTCCAACAACTCCCAGTGGCAATACCACTATTCCATTAACTCCCAGTGACAATAGCACTACCCAATCAACTCCCAGTGACAGTACCATTACTATATCAACTCCCAGTAACAATACCACTACTCCATCAACTCCCAGTGACAATACCACATCTCCAACATCTCCCAGTGACAATACCATTACCCAATCGTCTCCCATTGAAAATACCACAGCTCCATCATCTCCCAGTGACAATACCACTACTCCATCATCTCCCAGTGAAAGTACCACTACCCGATCATCGCCCAGTGACAATACCACTAATCCATCATCTCCCAGTGCCAATAACACTACTCAATCAACTCCCAGTGACAATACGACTACTCCATCATCTCCCAGTGACAATACTGCTACTCCATCAACTCCCAGTGCCAATACCAATACTCCATCATCGCCCAGTGACAATACCACAACTCCTACATCTCTCAGTGACAATACCATTACCCAATTATCTCCCAGTGACAATACCACTACTCAATCATCTCCCATTGACAATACCACAACTCCATCATCTCCCAGTGACAATACCACTACTCAGTCATCTCCCAATTCCAATACCACTACACCATCATCTCCTAGAGACAATACCACTACCCCATCATCTCCCAGTAATAATACCACTACTCAGTCATCTCCCAGTTTCCTTACCACTACTCCATCATGTCCCAGTGACAATACCACTACTGCATCATTTCCAGTGACAATACCACTACTCCATCATCTCCCAGTGACAATACCACTTTTCCATCATCTCCCAGTGTGAGTACCACTACTCGATCATCTCCCAGTGCCAATACCAATATTCCATCATCTCCCAGTGACAATACCTCTACTCCATCATCTCCCAGTGACAATACAACTACCCAATAATCTCCCAGTGGCAATACCACTACTCCATCATCTCCCAGTTACAATACCACTGCCCAACCATCTCCCAGTGACAAAACCACAACTCCATCATCTCCCAGTGACAATACCACTGCTGGAACATCTCCCAATGACAATACCAATACTGCATCATCTCCCTGTGACAATACCACTACTTCATTATCTCCAAGTGACAATACCACTACTCCAACATCTCCCAGTGACAATACCACTACTCCATCATCTCCCAGTGCCAATACCACTACTCCAACAACTCCCAGTGACAATACCACTATTCCATTAACTCCCAGTGACAATACCACTACCCAATCATCTCAAAGTGACAATACCACTACTCCATCATCTCCCAGTGACAATACCACTACTCCATCATCTCCCAGAGACAATCGCACTACCCAATCATCTCCCTATGACAATACCACTACTCCATTATCTCCTAGTGCCAATACCACTACTCAATCATCTCCCATTGACAATACTACTACTCCATCATCTCCCAGTGACAATACCACTACTCCATCATCTCCCAGTGAAAATACCACTACCCAATCATCTCTGAGTGACAATACCACAACTCCATCATCACCCAGTGCCAATAATACTACTCAATCATCTCCCAGTGACAATACCACTACTCCATCATCTCCCAGTGCCAATACAACTACTCCATCATCTCCCAGAGACAATACCAATGCTCAATCATCTTCCAGTGATAATGCACTACACCATCATCTCCCAGTGACAATGCCACTACTCCATCATCTCCCAGTGACAGTAGCACTACCCAATCATCTCCAAGTGACAATACCACTACCAAATCATCTCCCAGTAACAATACCACTACTCCACCATCTCCCAGTGACAATACCACTACCCAATAATCTCCCAGTGAAAATAGAAATGCTCCATCATCTCCCCGTGACAATTTCACTATTCCATCATCTCCCAGTGACAATATCACTGCTCCATCATCTCCCAGTGACAATACCACTACTCCATCACCTCCCAGTGACAATACCACTACTCCGTCATCTCCCAGTGATAATGCCACTACTCAGTCATCTCCCAGTATCCTTACCACTACTCCATCATCTCCCAGTGACAAAACCACTACTGCATCATTTCCCAGGGACAATACCACTACTCCATCATCTCCCAGTGACAATTTCACTATTCCATCATCTCCCAGTGTGAGTACCACTGCTCCATCATCTCCCAGTGACAGTACCAATATTCCATCATTTCCAAGTGACAATACCACTACTCCATCACCTCCCAGTGCCAATACCACTACTCCAACAACTCCCAGTGACAATACCACTATTCCATTAACTCCCAGTGACAATAGCACTACCCAATCAACTCCCAGTGACAGTACCATTACTATATCAACTCCCAGTAACAATACCACAACTCCATCAACTCCCAGTGACAATGCCTCATCTCCAACATCTCCCAGTGACAATACCATTACCCAATCATCTCCCATTGAAAATACCACAGCTCCATCATCTCCCAGTGACAATACCACTACTCCATCATCTCCCAGTGAAAGTACCACTACCCGATCACCTCCCAGTGACAATATCACTAATCCATCATCTCCCAGTGCCAATAACACTACTCAATCAACTCCCAGTGACAATACGACTACTCCATCATCTCCCAGTGACAGTACTACTACTCCATCAACTCCCAGTGACAATACCACTACTCCATCATCGCCCAGTGACAATACCATTACCCAATTATCTCCCAGTGACAATACCACTACTCAATCATCTCCCATTGACAATACCACAACTCCATCATCTCCCAGTGACAATACCACTACTCCATAATCTCCCAGTGAAAATACCACTACCCAATCATCTCCCAGTGTAAATACCACTACTCCATCAACTCCCAGTGCCAATAACACTACTCAATCATCTCCCGGTGACAATACCACAAGTCCATCATCTCCCAGTGTCAATAACACTACTCAATCATCTCCCAGTGACAATACCACTACTCCATCATCTCCCAGTGCCAATACAGCTACTCCATCATCTCCCAGAGACAATACCGATGCTCAATCATCTTCCAGTGACAATACACTACACCATCATCTCCCAGTGACAATGCCACTACTCCATCATCTCCCAGTGACAAATGCACTACCCAATAATCTCCCAGTGAAAATAGAACTGCTCCATCATCTCCCCGTGACAATTTCACTACTCCATCATCTCCCAGTGACAATATCACTGCTCCATCAACTCCCAGTGACAATATCAATACTCCATCATCTTCCAGTGACAATACCAATACTCCGTCACCTCCCAGTGACAATACAAATACACCATCATCTCCAAGTGACAATACAATTATTCCATTATCTCCCAGTATCCTTACCACTACTCCATCATCTCCCAGTGAAAACACCACTACCCCATCATTTCCCAGGGACAATACCACTACTCCATCATCTCCCAGTGACAATTTCACTATTCCATCATCTCCCAGTGTGAGTACCACTACTCCATCATCTCCCAGTGACAGTACCAATATTCCATCATCTCCAAGTGACAATACCACTACTCCATCATCTTCCAGTGCCAATACCACTACTCCAACAACTCCCAGTGACAATACCACTATTCCATTAACTCCCAGTGACAATAGCACTACCCAATCAACTCACAGTGACAGTACCATTACTATATCAACTCCCAGTAACAATACCACTACTCCATCAACTCCCAGTGACAATACCACATCTCCAACATCTCCCAGTGACAATACCATTACCCAATCATCTCCCATTGAAAATACCATAGCTCCATCATCTCCCAGTGACAATACCACTACTCCATCATCTCCCAGTGAAAGTACCACTACCCGATCATCTCCCAGTGACAATACCGCTAATCCATCATCTCCCAGTGCCAATAACACTACTCAATCAACTCCCAGTGACAATACGACTACTCCATCATCTCCCAGTGACAATACTACTACTCCATCAACTCCCAGTGACAATACCACTACTCCATCATCTCCCAGTGACAATACTACTACTCCATCAACTCCCAGTGACAATACCCCTACTCCATCATCTCCCAGTGACAATACCACTACTTCATCATCTCCAAGTGACAATACCACTACTCCAACATCTCCCAGCGACAATACCACTACTCCATCATCTCCCAGTGCCAATAACACTACTCCAACAACTCCCAGTTTCAATACCACTATTCTATCAACTCCCAGTGACAATACCACTACCCAATCATCTCCCAGGGACAATACCACTACTGCATCATCTCCCTGTGACAATACCACTACTTCATCATCTCTAAGTGACAATACCACTACCCAATCATCTCCCAATGACAATAACACTACTCCATCATCTCCCAGTGACAATTCCACTACTCCATCATCTCCCAGTGAAAATACCACTACTCCATCAACTCCCAGTGACAATACCACTACCCAATGATCTCCCATTGAAAATACCACCACTCAATCATCTCCCATTCACAATACCACAACTCCATCATCCTCCAGTGACAATACCACAACTCCAACATCTCCCAGTGATAATACCACTACCCAATCATGTCCCAGTCACAATACCACTACTCCATCATCTCCCAGTGCCAATAACACTAGTCAATCATCTCCCAGTGACAATACCACTACTCCATCAACTCCCAGTGACAATAGCACTACCCAATCATCTCCCATTGACAATACCACTACTCCATCATCTCCCAGTGACAATACCACTACTCCATCATCTCCCAGTGAAAATACCACTACTCCATCAACTCCCAGTGACAATACCACTACCCAATCATCTCCCAGTGAAAATACCACTACTCAATCATCTCCCATTGACAATACCACAACTCCATCATCTTCCAGTGACAATACCACAACTCCAACATCTCCCAATGATAATACAATTACCCAATCATCTCCCATTGACAATACCACTAATCCATCATCTCCCAGTGACAATACCACTACTCCATCATCTCCCAGTGACAATAGCACTACCCAATCATCTCCCAATGACAATACCACAACTCCAACATCTCCCAGTTACAATACCATTACCCAATCATCTCCCAATGAAAATACCACAGCTCCATCATCTCCCAGTGACAATAACACTACTCCATCATCTCCCAGTGAAAGTACCACTACCCAATCATCTCCCAGTGTCAATACCACTAATCCATCATCTCCCAGTGCCAATAACACTACTCAATCAACTCCCAGTGACAATACGACTACTCCATCATCTCCCAGTGACAATACCACTACTCCATCATCTCCCAGTGACAATACCACTAACCAATCATCTCCCAGTTACAATACCACTGCCCAACCATTTCCCAGTGACAATACCACTACTCCATCATCTCCCAGTGACAATACCACTACTTCATCATCTCCAAGTGACAATATCATTACCCAATCACCTCCCAGTGACAATACCACTACTCCATCATCTCCCAGTGCCAATACCACTACACCAACACCTCTTGTGACAATACCACTAGTCCGTCAACTCCCAGTGACAATACCACTTCCCAATCATCTCCCAGTGACAATACCATTACTCAATCATCTCCCATTGACAATACCACAACTCCATCATCTCCCAGTGACAATACCAGTACTCCATCATCTCCCAGTGCCAATAACACTACTCAATCAACTCCCAGTGACAATACGACTACTCCATCATCTCCCAGTGACAATACCACTACTCCATCATCTCCCAGTGACAATACCACTACTCCATCATCTCCCAGAGACAATCGCACTACCCAATCATCTCCCTATGACAATACCACTACTCCATTATCTCCTAGTGCCAATACCACTACTCAATCATCTCCCATTGACAATACTACTACTCCATCATCTCCCAGTGACAATACCACTACTCCATCATCTCCCAGTGAAAATACCACTACCCAATCATCTCTGAGTGACAATACCACAACTCCATCATCACCCAGTGCCAATAATACTACTCAATCATCTCCCAGTGACAATACCACTACTCCATCATCTCCCAGTGCCAATACAACTACTCCATCATCTCCCAGAGACAATACCAATGCTCAATCATCTTCCAGTGATAATGCACTACACCATCATCTCCCAGTGACAATGCCACTACTCCATCATCTCCCAGTGACAGTAGCACTACCCAATCATCTCCCGGTGACAATACCACTACCAAATCATCTCCCAGTAACAATACCACTACTCCACCATCTCCCAGTGACAATACCACTACCCAATAATCTCCCAGTGAAAATAGAAATGCTCCATCATCTCCCCGTGACAATTTCACTATTCCATCATCTCCCAGTGACAATATCACTGCTCCATCATCTCCCAGTGACAATACCACTACTCCATCACCTCCCAGTGACAATACCACTACTCCGTCATCTCCCAGTGATAATGCCACTACTCAGTCATCTCCCAGTATCCTTACCACTACTCCATCATCTCCCAGTGACAAAACCACTACTGCATCATTTCCCAGGGACAATACCACTACTCCATCATCTCCCAGTGACAATTTCACTATTCCATCATCTCCCAGTGTGAGTACCACTGCTCCATCATCTCCCAGTGACAGTACCAATATTCCATCATTTCCAAGTGACAATACCACTACTCCATCACCTCCCAGTGCCAATACCACTACTCCAACAACTCCCAGTGACAATACCACTATTCCATTAACTCCCAGTGACAATAGCACTACCCAATCAACTCCCAGTGACAGTACCATTACTATATCAACTCCCAGTAACAATACCACAACTCCATCAACTCCCAGTGACAATGCCTCATCTCCAACATCTCCCAGTGACAATACCATTACCCAATCATCTCCCATTGAAAATACCACAGCTCCATCATCTCCCAGTGACAATACCACTACTCCATCATCTCCCAGTGAAAGTACCACTACCCGATCACCTCCCAGTGACAATATCACTAATCCATCATCTCCCAGTGCCAATAACACTACTCAATCAACTCCCAGTGACAATACGACTACTCCATCATCTCCCAGTGACAATACTACTACTCCATCAACTCCCAGTGACAATACCACTACTCCATCATCGCCCAGTGACAATACCATTACCCAATTATCTCCCAGTGACAATACCACTACTCAATCATCTCCCAGTGACAATACCACTACTCCATAATCTCCCAGTGAAAATACCACTACCCAATCATCTCCCAGTGTAAATACCACTACTCCATCAACTCCCAGTGCCAATAACACTACTCAATCATCTCCCGGTGACAATACCACAAGTCCATCATCTCCCAGTGTCAATAACACTACTCAATCATCTCCCAGTGACAATACCACTACTCCATCATCTCCCAGTGCCAATACAGCTACTCCATCATCTCCCAGAGACAATACCGATGCTCAATCATCTTCCAGTGACAATACACTACACCATCATCTCCCAGTGACAATGCCACTACTCCATCATCTCCCAGTGACAAATGCACTACCCAATAATCTCCCAGTGAAAATAGAACTGCTCCATCATCTCCCCGTGACAATTTCACTACTCCATCATCTCCCAGTGACAATATCACTGCTCCATCAACTCCCAGTGACAATATCAATACTCCATCATCTTCCAGTGACAATACCAATACTCCGTCACCTCCCAGTGACAATACAAATACACCATCATCTCCAAGTGACAATACAATTATTCCATTATCTCCCAGTATCCTTACCACTACTCCATCATCTCCCAGTGAAATCACCACTACCCCATCATTTCCCAGGGACAATACCACTACTCCATCATCTCCCAGTGACAATTTCACTATTCCATCATCTCCCAGTGTGAGTACCACTACTCCATCATCTCCCAGTGACAGTACCAATATTCCATCATCTCCAAGTGACAATACCACTACTCCATCATCTTCCAGTGCCAATACCACTACTCCAACAACTCCCAGTGACAATACCACTATTCCATTAACTCCCAGTGACAATAGCACTACCCAATCAACTCACAGTGACAGTACCATTACTATATCAACTCCCAGTAACAATACCACTACTCCATCAACTCCCAGTGACAATACCACATCTCCAACATCTCCCAGTGACAATACCATTACCCAATCATCTCCCATTGAAAATACCACAGCTCCATCATCTCCCAGTGACAATACCACTACTCCATCATCTCCCAGTGAAAGTACCACTACCCGATCATCTCCCAGTGACAATACCGCTAATCCATCATCTCCCAGTGCCAATAACACTACTCAATCAACTCCCAGTGACAATACGACTACTCCATCATCTCCCAGTGACAATACTACTGCTCCATCAACTCCCAGTGACAATACCACTACTCCATCATCTCCCAGTGACAATACTACTACTCCATCAACTCCCAGTGACAATACCCCTACTCCATCATCTCCCAGTGACAATACCACTACTTCATCATCTCCAAGTGACAATACCACTACTCCAACATCTCCCAGCGACAATACCACTACTCCATCATCTCCCAGTGCCAATAACACTACTCCAACAACTCCCAGTTTCAATACCACTATTCTATCAACTCCCAGTGACAATACCACTACCCAATCATCTCCCAGGGACAATACCACTACTGCATCATCTCCCTGTGACAATACCACTACTTCATCATCTCTAAGTGACAATACCACTACCCAATCATCTCCCAATGACAATAACACTACTCCATCATCTCCCAGTGACAATTCCACTACTCCATCATCCTCCAGTGACAATACCACAACTCCAACATCTCCCAGTGATAATACCACTACCCAATCATGTCCCAGTCACAATACCACTACTCCATCATCTCCCAGTGCCAATAACACTAGTCAATCATCTCCCAGTGACAATACCACTACTCCATCAACTCCCAGTGACAATAGCACTACCCAATCATTTCCCATTGACAATACCACTACTCCATCATCTCCCAGTGACAATACCACTACTCCATCATCTCCCAGTGAAAATACCACTACTCCATCAACTCCCAGTGACAATACCACTACCCAATCATCTCCCAGTGAAAATACCACTACTCAATCATCTCCCATTGACAATACCACAACTCCATCATCTTCCAGTGACAATACCACAACTCCAACATCTCCCAATGATAATACAATTACCCAATCATCTCCCATTGACAATACCACTAATCCATCATCTCCCAGTGACAATACCACTACTCCATCATCTCCCAGTGACAATAGCACTACCCAATCATCTCCCAATGACAATACCACAACTCCAACATCTCCCAGTTACAATACCATTACCCAATCATCTCCCAATGAAAATACCACAGCTCCATCATCTCCCAGTGACAATAACACTACTCCATCATCTCCCAGTGAAAGTACCACTACCCAATCATCTCCCAGTGTCAATACCACTAATCCATCATCTCCCAGTGCCAATAACACTACTCAATCAACTCCCAGTGACAATACGACTACTCCATCATCTCCCAGTGACAATACCACTACTCCATCATCTCCCAGTGACAATACCACTAACCAATCATCTCCCAGTTACAATACCACTGCCCAACCATTTCCCAGTGACAATACCACTACTCCATCATCTCCCAGTGACAATACCACTACTTCATCATCTCCAAGTGACAATATCATTACCCAATCACCTCCCAGTGACAATACCACTACTCCATCATCTCCCAGTGCCAATACCACTACACCAACACCTCTTGTGACAATACCACTAGTCCGTCAACTCCCAGTGACAATACCACTTCCCAATCATCTCCCAGTGACAATACCATTACTCAATCATCTCCCATTGACAATACCACAACTCCATCATCTCCCAGTGACAATACCAGTACTCCATCATCTCCCAGTGAAAATACCACTACCCAATCATCTCCCAGTGACAATACCAGTACTCCATCATCTCTGAGTGACAATAGCTCTACCCAATCACCTCCCAGTGACAATACCACTACTCGATCATCTCCCAGTGACAACACCAATACTGCATCATCTCCCTTTGACAATACCACTACTTCATTATCTCCAAGTGACAATACCACTACTCCAACATCTCCCAGCGACAATACCACTACTCCATCATCTCCCAGTGCCAATACCACTACTCCAACAACTCCCAGTGACAATACCACTACTCCATCATCTCCCAGAGAAAATCGCTCTACCCAGTCATCTCCCAATAACAATACTACTACTCCATAATCTCCCAGTGACAATACCACTATTCCATCATCTCCCAGTGAAAATACCACTACCCAATCATCTCCTAGTGAAAATAACACTACTCCATCATCTCCCAGTGACAATACCATTACCCAATAATCACGCAGTGACAATACCAATAATCCATCATCTCCAAGTGCCAATACCACTACTCAATCATCTCCCATTGACAATACCACTACTCCATCACCTCCCAGTGAAAATACCACTACTCCATCATTTCCAAGTGCCAATACCACTACTCAATAAACTCCCATTGACAATACCACTACTTCATCATCTCCCAGTGACAATAGCACTACCCAATCATCTCCCAGTGACAATACCACTACTCCATCATCTCCCAGTGAAAATAACACTATTCCATCAGCTCCCAGTGAAAATACCACTACCCAATCATCTCCCAGTGACAATACCACTACTCCACCATCTCCCAGTGACAATACCACTACCCAATAATCTCCCAGTGACAACTGAACTGCTCTATCATCTCCCCGTGACAATTTCACTGCTCCATCATCTCCCAGTGGCAATATCACTACTGCATCATTTCCCAGTGACAATACCACTGCTCCATCATTTCCCAGTGACAATACCACTACTCCATCATCTCCCAGTGAAAATACCACTACCCAGTCATCTCTCAGTGACAATAACACTACTCCATCATCTCCTAGTGAAAATAACAAACCCAAACATCTCCCAGTGCCAATACCACTACTCCGTCATCACCCAGTGGCAATACCACTATTCCATCATCTCCCAGTGAAAATACCACTACCCAATCATCTCCAAGTGACAATACCACTACTCCAACATCTCCCAGTGACAATACCACTACTCCATCATCTCCCAGTGCCAATACCACTACTCCAACAACTCCCAGTGACAATACCACTACTCCATCATCTCCCAGAGAAAATCGCTCTACCCAATCATCTCCCAATAACAATACTACTACTCCATAATCTCCCAGTGACAATACCACTATTCCATCATCTCCCAGTGAAAATACCACTACCCAATCATCTCCTAGTGAAAATAACACTACTCCATCATCTCCCAGTGACAATACCATTACCCAATAATCACGCAGTGACAATACCAATAATCCATCATCTCCAAGTGCCAATACCACTACTCAATCATCTCCCATTGACAATACCACTACTCCATCACCTCCCAGTGAAAATACCACTACTCCATCATTTCCAAGTGCCAATACCACTACTCAATAAACTCCCATTGACAATACCACTACTTCATCATCTCCCAGTGACAATAGCACTACCCAATCATCTCCCAGTGACAATACCACTACTCCATAATCTCCCAGTGACAATACCACTATTCCATCATCTCCCAGTGAAAATACCACTACCCAATCATCTCCCAGTGACAATACCACTACTCCACCATCTCCCAGTGACAATACCACTACCCAATAATCTCCCAGTGACAACTGAACTGCTCTATCATCTCCCCGTGACAATTTCACTGCTCCATCATCTCCCAGTGGCAATATCACTACTGCATCATTTCCCAGTGACAATACCACTGCTCCATCATTTCCCAGTGACAATACCACTACTCCGTCATCTCCCAATTCCAATACCACTACACCATCATCTCCTAGAGACAATACCACTACCCCATCATCTCCCAGTGAAAATACCACTACTCAGACATCTCCCAGTATCCTTACCACTACTCCATCATCTCCCAGTGACAATACCACTACTGCATCATTTCCAGTGACAATACCAATACTCCATCATCTTCCAGTGACAATATCACTACTCCATCATTTCCCAGAGACAATAGCACTACTCAGTCATGTCCCAATGTCAATACCACTACTCCATTATCTCCCAGTTACAATACCACTACTCCATCATCTCCCAGTGACAATACCACTACTTCATCATCTCACAGTGACAAAACCACTAATCCATCATCTCCAAGTGCCAATACAACTACTCAATCATCTCCCATTGACAATACCACTACTCCCTCACCTCCCAGTGACAATAGCACTACTCCATCATTTCCAAGTGACAATACCACTACCCAATAATCTCCCAATGACAATTCCACTACTCCATCATCTCCCAGTTACAATACCACGGCCCAACCATCTCCCAGTGACAAAACCACAACTCCATCATCTCCCAGTAACAATACCACTACTCGATCATCTCCCAGTGACAACACCAATACTGCATCATCTCCCTTTGACAATACCACTACTTCATTATCTCCAAGTGACAATACCACTACTCCAACATCTCCCAGTGACAATACCACTACTCCATCATCTCCCAGTGCCAATACCACTACTCCAACAACTCCCAGTGACAATACCACTACTCCATCATCTCCCAGAGAAAATCGCTCTACCCAATCATCTCCCAATAACAATACTACTACTCCATAATCTCCCAGTGACAATACCACTATTCCATCATCTCCCAGTGAAAATACCACTACCCAATCATCTCCTAGTGAAAATAACACTACTCCATCATCTCCCAGTGACAATACCATTACCCAATAATCACGCAGTGACAATACCAATAATCCATCATCTCCAAGTGCCAATACCACTACTCAATCATCTCCCATTGACAATACCACTAATCCATCACCTCCCAGTGAAAATACCACTACTCCATCATTTCCAAGTGCCAATACCACTACTCAATAAACTCCCATTGACAATACCACTACTTCATCATCTCCCAGTGACAATAGCACTACCCAATCATCTCCCAGTGACAATACCACTACTCCATCATCTCCCAGTGAAAATAACACTATTCCATCAGCTCCCAGTGAAAATACCACTACCCAATCATCTCCCAGTGACAATACCACTACTCCACCATCTCCCAGTGACAATACCACTACCCAATAATCTCCCAGTGACAACTGAACTGCTCTATCATCTCCCCGTGACAATTTCACTGCTCCATCATCTCCCAGTGGCAATATCACTACTGCATCATTTCCCAGTGACAATACCACTGCTCCATCATTTCCCAGTGACAATACCACTACTCCATCATCTCCCAGTGAAAATACCACTACCCAGTCATCTCTCAGTGACAATAACACTACTCCATCATCTCCTAGTGAAAATAACAAACCCAATCATCTCCCAGTGCCAATACCACTACTCCGTCATCACCCAGTGGCAATACCACTACTCCATCATCTCCCAGTGACTAAAGCACTACCCAATCATCTCCCAGTGACAATACCACTACTCCATCATCTCCCAGTGACAATACCACTACTCCATCATCTCCCAATGACAATACCACTACTGCATCATCTCCCTGTGACAATACCACTACTTCATCATCTCCAAGTGACAATACCACTATTCCAACATCTCCCAATGACAATACCACTACTCCATCATCTCCCAGTGCCAATACCAATACTCCAACAACTCCCAGTGACAATACCACTATTCCATCAGCTCCCAGTGACAATAACACTACCCAATAATCTCCCAGTGACAATAACACTACTCAATCATCTCCCAGTGACAATACCACTACTCCATCATCTCCCAGTGACAATACCACTACTCGATCAACTTCCAGTGACAATACCACTATCCAATCATCTCCCAGGGAAAACAACTTTACTCAATCATCACCCACTGACAGTACCACAACTCCATCATCTCCCTGTGACAATACCACAACTCCAACATCTCCCAGTGACAATAACATAACCCAATCATCTCCCATTTGCAATACCACTAATCCATCATCTCCCAGTGCCAATACCACTACTCAATTATCTCCCATTGACAATACCACTTCTCCATCATCTCCCAGTGACAATACCACTACTCTATCATCTCCAAGTGACAATAGGACTACCCAATCATCTCCTAGTGACAATACCACTACTGCACCATCTCCCAGTGACAATACCAATACCCAATAATCTCCCAGTGAAAATAAAACTGCACCATCATCTCCCAGTGACAATTTCACTACTTCATCATCTCCCAGTGACAATAGGACTACTCCGTCACCTCCCAGTAACAATACAACGACTCCATCATCTCCCAGGGACAATACCACTATTCTAGCATCCCCCAGTGACAATACCACTACTCCATGATCTCTCAGTGATAATACCAGTACTCAATCATCTCCCATTGACAATAGCACTATTCCATCATCTCCCAGTGAAAATACCAATACCCAATCATCTCCTAGTGACAATACCACTACTCCACCATCTCCCAGTGACAATACCACTACCCAGTAATCTCCCAGTGACAATAGACCTGCTCCATCATCTCCCCGTGACAAATGCCCTGCTCCATCATCTCCCAGAGACAATATCAGTACTGCATCATTTCCCAGTGACAATACCACTACTCCATCATCTCCCAGTGACAATACCACTACTGCATCATTTCCCAGTGACAATACCACTACTGCATCATCTCCCAGTGACAATACCACTATTCCATGATTTCCCAGTGTGAGTACCACTTCTCCATCATTTCCCAGTGACAATACCAATATTCCTTCATCTCCCAGTGACAATACCCCTAACCAATCATCTCCCAGTGACAATGCCACTACTCCAGCATCTCCCAGTGAAAATACCACTACCCAATCATCTCCCAGTGACAATACCACTACTCCATCATTTCCCAGTGAGAATAGCACTACTCCATCATCTCTGAGTGACAATAGCTCTACCCAATCATCTCCCAGTGACAATACCACTACTCCATCATCTCCCAGTGACAATACCTCTACCCAATCATCTCCCAGTGACAATACCACTACTGCATCATCTCCCAGTGACAATACCACTACCCAATAATCTCCCAGTGACAATACCACTACTCCATCTCCTCCCAGTTACAATACCACGGCCCAACCATCTCCCAGTGACAATACCACTACTCCATCATCTCCCAGTGACAATACCACTACTCCATCATCTCCCAATGACAATACCACTACTGCATCATCTCCCTGTGACAATACCACTATTTCATCAGCTCCCAGTGACAATACCACTACCCAATAATCTCCCAGTGACAATACCACTACTCCATCATCTCCCAGTGACAATACCACTAACCAATCATCTCCCAGTGACAATACTACTACTCCATCATCTCCCAGTTACAATACCACTGCCCAACCATTTCCCAGTGACAATACCACTACTCCATCATCTCCCAGTGACAATACCACTACTTCATCATCTCCAAGTGACAATATCACTACCCAATCACCTCCCAGTGACAATACCACTACTCCATCATCTCCCAGTGCCAATACCACTACACCAACACCTCCCAGTGACAATACCACTAGTCCGTCAACTCCCAGTGACAATACCACTTCCCAATCATCTCCCAGTGACAATACCATTACTCAATCATCTCCCATTGACAATACCACAACTCCATCATCTCCCAGTGACAATACCAGTACTCCAGCATCTCCCAGTGAAAATACCACTACCCAATCATCTCCCAGTGACAATACCAGTACTCCATCATCTCTGAGTGACAATAGCTCTACCCAATCACCTCCCAGTGACAATACCACTTCTCGATCATCTCCCAGTGACAATACCACTACTCCATCATCTCCCATTGACAATACCTCTACCCAATCATCTCCCAGTGAAAATACCACTACTCCATTTTCTCCCAGTGACAATACCACTACCCAATAATCTCCCAGTGACAATACCACTACTCCATCATCTCCCAGTTACAATACCACGGCCCAACGATCTCCCAGTGACAATACCACTACTCCATCATCTCCCAGTGATAATACCACTACTCCATCATCTCCCAATGACAATACCACTACTGCATCATCTCCCTGTGACAATACCACTACTTCATCATCTCCAAGTGACAATACCACTACTCCAACATCTCCCAGTGACAATACAACTACTCCATCATCTCCCAGTGCCAATACCAATACTCCAACAACTCCCAGTGACAATACGACTATTCCATCAACTCCCAGTGACAATACCACTACCCAATAATCTCCCAGTGACAATACCTCTGCTCCATCATCTCCCAGTGACAATAGCACTACCCAATCATCTCCCAGAGACAATACCACTACTCCATCATCTCCCAGTGACAATACCACTACCCAGTAATCTCCCAGTGACAATAGACCTGCTCCATCATCTCCCCGTGACAAATGCCCTGCTCCATCATCTCCCAGAGACAATATCAGTACTGCATCATTTCCCAGTGACAATACCACTACTCCATCATCTCCCAGTGACAATACCACTACTGCATCATTTCCCAGTGACAATACCACTACTGCATCATCTCCCAGTGACAATACCACTATTCCATGATTTCCCAGTGTGAGTACCACTTCTCCATCATTTCCCAGTGAGAATAGCACTACTCCATCATCTCTGAGTGACAATAGCTCTACCCAATCATCTCCCAGTGACAATACCACTACTCCATCATCTCCCAGTGACAATACCTCTACCCAATCATCTCCCAGTGACAATACCACTACTGCATCATCTCCCAGTGACAATACCACTACCCAATAATCTCCCAGTGACAATACCACTACTCCATCTCCTCCCAGTTACAATACCACGGCCCAACCATCTCCCAGTGACAATACCACTACTCCATCATCTCCCAGTGACAATACCACTACTCCATCATCTCCCAATGACAATACCACTACTGCATCATCTCCCTGTGACAATACCACTATTTCATCAGCTCCCAGTGACAATACCACTACCCAATAATCTCCCAGTGACAATACCACTACTCCATCATCTCCCAGTGACAATACCACTAACCAATCATCTCCCAGTGACAATACTACTACTCCATCATCTCCCAGTTACAATACCACTGCCCAACCATTTCCCAGTGACAATACCACTACTCCATCATCTCCCAGTGACAATACCACTACTTCATCATCTCCAAGTGACAATATCACTACCCAATCACCTCCCAGTGACAATACCACTACTCCATCATCTCCCAGTGCCAATACCACTACACCAACACCTCCCAGTGACAATACCACTAGTCCGTCAACTCCCAGTGACAATACCACTTCCCAATCATCTCCCAGTGACAATACCATTACTCAATCATCTCCCATTGACAATACCACAACTCCATCATCTCCCAGTGACAATACCAGTACTCCAGCATCTCCCAGTGAAAATACCACTACCCAATCATCTCCCAGTGACAATACCAGTACTCCATCATCTCTGAGTGACAATAGCTCTACCCAATCACCTCCCAGTGACAATACCACTTCTCGATCATCTCCCAGTGACAATACCACTACTCCATCATCTCCCATTGACAATACCTCTACCCAATCATCTCCCAGTGAAAATACCACTACTCCATTTTCTCCCAGTGACAATACCACTACCCAATAATCTCCCAGTGACAATACCACTACTCCATCATCTCCCAGTTACAATACCACGGCCCAACGATCTCCCAGTGACAATACCACTACTCCATCATCTCCCAGTGATAATACCACTACTCCATCATCTCCCAATGACAATACCACTACTGCATCATCTCCCTGTGACAATACCACTACTTCATCATCTCCAAGTGACAATACCACTACTCCAACATCTCCCAGTGACAATACAACTACTCCATCATCTCCCAGTGCCAATACCAATACTCCAACAACTCCCAGTGACAATACGACTATTCCATCAACTCCCAGTGACAATACCACTACCCAATAATCTCCCAGTGACAATACCTCTGCTCCATCATCTCCCAGTGACAATAGCACTACCCAATCATCTCCCAGAGACAATACCACTACTCCATCATCTCCCAGTGACAATACCTCTACCCAATCATCTCCCAGTTACAATAAAACTGCTCCATCATCTCCCAGTGACAATTTCACTACTCCACCATCTCCCTGTGACAATACGACTACTCCGTCACGTCCCAGTGACAATACAACTACTCCATCATCTCCCAGTGACAATACCACTATTCCATCATCTCCCAGTGACAATACCACTACTCCATGATCTCTCAGTGGTAATACCAGTAATCAATCATCTCCCAGTGACAAGACCATTACTCCATCATCTCCCAGTGCCAATATCGCTACTCCATCATCTCCCAGTCACAATACCAGTGCTCAATCATCTCCCAGTGACAATACCACTACACCATCATCTCCCAGTGAAAATGCCATTAATCCATCATTTCCCAGTGACAATAACACTACCCAATCATCTCCCAGTGACAATACCACTACTCCATCATCTCCCAGTGACAATTTCCACTACTTCATCATCTACCAGTGACAATACTTCTACTCCATCATCTCCCAGTGACAATACCACTATTCCATCATCTCCCAGTGAAAATACCACTACCCAATCATCTCTCAGTGACAATACCATTACTCCACCATCTCCCAGTGACAATACCACTACCCAATAATCTCCCAGTGACAATAGAACTGCTCTATCATCTCCCAGTGACAATACCACTACTCCTTCATCTCCCAGTGACAATACCACTATTCCATCATCTCCCAGTGACAATACCACTACTCCATCATCTCCCAGTGACAATACCCCTATTTCATGATCTCCCAGTGTGAGTACCACTACTCCATCATCTCCCAGTGATAATACCAATATTCCATCATCTCCCAATGACAATACCACTACTGCATCATCTCCCTGTGACAATACCACTACTTCATCATCTCCAAGTGACAATACCACTACTCCAACAACTCCCAGTGACAATACCATTATTCCATCAGCTCCCAGTGACAATACCACTACCCAATAATCTCCCAGTGACAATACCACTACTCCATCATCTCCCAGTGACAATATCACTAACCAATCATCTCCCAGTGACAATACCACTACTCCATCATCTCCCAGTTACAATACCACTGCCCAACCATTTCCCAGTGACAATACCACTACTCCATCATCTCCCAGTGACAATACCACTATTCCATCATCTCCCAGTGAAAATACCACTACCCAATCATCTCCCAGTGACAATACCATTACTCCACCATCTCCCAGTGACAATACCACTACCCAATAATCTCCCAGTGACAATAGAACTGCTCTATCATCTCCCAGTGACAATACCACTACTCCTTCATCTCCCAGTGACAATACCACTACTCCATCATCTCCCAGTGACAATACCCCTATTTCATGATCTCCCAGTGTGAGTACCACTACTCCATCATCTCCCAGTGATAATACCAATATTCCATCATCTCCCAATGACAATATCACTACTGCATCATCTCCCTGTGACAATACCACTACTTCATCATCTCCAAGTGACAATACCACTACTCCAACAACTCCCAGTGACAATACCATTATTCCATCAGCTCCCAGTGACAATACCACTAACCAATAATCTCCCAGTGACAATACCACTACTCCATCATCTCCCAGTGACAATACCACTAACCAATCATCTCCCAGTGACAATACCACTACTCCATCATCTCCCAGTTACAATACCACTGCCCAACCATTTCCCAGTGACAATACCACTACTCCATCATCTCCCAGTGACAATACCACTACACCAACACCTCCCAGTGACAATACCAGTACTCCATCATCTCCCAGTGAAAATACCACTACCCAATCATCTCCCAGTGACAATACCACTACTCCATCATCTCTGAGTGACAATAGCTCTACCCAATCATCTCCCAGTGACAATACCACTACTCCATCATCTCCCAGTGACAATACCACTACTCCATCATCTCCCATTGACAATATCTGTACCCAATCATCTCCCAGTGACAATACCACTACTCCATTTTCTCCCAGTGACAATACCACTACCCAATAGTCTCCCAGTTACAATACCACGGCCCAACCATCTCCCAGTGACAATACCACTACTCCATCAACTCCCAGTGATAATACCACTACTCCATCATCTCCCAGTGCCAATACCAATACTCCAACAACCTCCAGTGACAATACGACTATTCCATCGGCTCCCAGTGACAATACCACTACCCAATAATCTCCCAGTGACAATACCGCTACTCCATCATCTCCCAGTGACAATACCACTACTCCATGATCTCTCAGTGATAATACCAGTAATCAATCATCTCCCAGTGACAAGACCACTTCTCCATCATCTCCCAGTGCCAATACCGGTACTCCATCATCTCCCAGTCACAATAACAATGCTCAATCATCTCCCAGTGACAATACCACTACACCATCATCTCCCAGTGAAATTGCCACTAATCCATCATCTCCCAGTGACAATAGCACTACCCAATCATCTCCCAGTGACAATACCACTACTCCATCATCTCCCAGTGACAATTTCCACTACTTCATCATCTACCAGTGACAATACCACTACTCCATCATCTCCCAGTGACAATACCACTATTCCATCATCTCCCAGTGAAAATACCACTACCCAATCATCTCCCAGTGACAATACCACTTCTCCACCATCTCCCAGTGACAATACCAGTACCCAATAATCTCCCAGTGACAATAGAACTGCTCCATCATCTCCCCGTGACAATTTCACTGCTCTATCATCTCCCAGTGACAATATCACTACTGCATCATTTCCCAGTGACAATACCACTACTGCATCATTTCCCAGTGACAATACCACTACTCCATCATCTCCCAGTGACAATACCACTATTCCATCATCTCCCAGTGACAATACCACTATTCCTTGATCTCCCAGTGTGAGTACCACTACTCCATCATCTCCCAGTGATAATACCAATATTCCATCATCTCCCAGTGACAATACCAATACTCCATCATCGCCCAATGACAATACCACTAGTCCGTCAACTCCCAGTGACAATACCACTTCCCAATCATCTCCCAGTGACAATAACATTACTCAATCATCTCCCATTGACAATACCACAACTCCATTATCTCCCAGTGACAATACCACTAATCCATCAACTCCCAGTGCCAATAACATTACTCAATAATCTCCCAGTGACAATACCACAAGTCCATCATCTCCCAGTGACAACACCACTACTCCAACATCTCCCAGTGACAATACCGGTACTCCATCATCTCCCAGTCACAATAACAATGCTCAATCATCTCCCAGTGACAATACCACTACACCATCATCTCCCAGTGAAATTGCCACTAATCCATCATCTCCCAGTGACAATAGCACTACCCAATCATCTCCCAGTGACAATACCACTACTCCATCATCTCCCAGTGACAATTTCCACTACTTCATCATCTACCAGTGACAATACCACTACTCCATCATCTCCCAGTGACAATACCACTATTCCATCATCTCCCAGTGAAAATACCACTACCCAATCATCTCCCAGTGACAATACCACTTCTCCACCATCTCCCAGTGACAATACCAGTACCCAATAATCTCCCAGTGACAATAGAACTGCTCCATCATCTCCCCGTGACAATTTCACTGCTCTATCATCTCCCAGTGACAATATCACTACTGCATCATTTCCCAGTGACAATACCACTACTGCATCATTTCCCAGTGACAATACCACTACTCCATCATCTCCCAGTGACAATACCACTATTCCATCATCTCCCAGTGACAATACCACTATTCCTTGATCTCCCAGTGTGAGTACCACTACTCCATCATCTCCCAGTGATAATACCAATATTCCATCATCTCCCAGTGACAATACCAATACTCCATCATCGCCCAATGACAATACCACTAGTCCGTCAACTCCCAGTGACAATACCACTTCCCAATCATCTCCCAGTGACAATAACATTACTCAATCATCTCCCATTGACAATACCACAACTCCATTAACTCCCAGTGACAATACCACTAATCCATCAACTCCCAGTGCCAATAACATTACTCAATAATCTCCCAGTGACAATACCACAAGTCCATCATCTCCCAGTGACAACACCACTACTCCAACATCTCCCAGTGACAATACCATTACTCCATCATCTCCCAGTGACAATACCACTACTACATCATCTCCCAGTGACAATACCACTACTCCATCATCTCCCAGTGACAATACTACAACTCCAACATCTCCCAGTGACAGTACCATTACCCACTCATCTCCCAGTGACAATACGACTAATCCATCATCTCCCAGTGCCAGTACCACTGCTCAATCATCTCCCATTGACAATACCACTACTCCATCATCTCCCAGTGACAATACCACTACTCCATCATCTCCCTATGACAATACCACTACTTCATCATCTCCAAGTGACAATATCACTACCCAATCATCTCCCAGTGAAATACCACTACTCCATCATTTCCCAGTGCCAATACCACTACTCTAACACCTCCCAGTGACAATACCACTACTCCATCAACTCCCAGTGACATTACCACTTCCCAATCATCTCCCAGTGACAATACCACTAATCCATCATCTCCCAGTGCCAATACCACTGCTCAATCATCTCCCATTGACAATACCACTACGCCATCATCTCCCAGTAACAATACCACTACTCCATCATCTCCCAGTGCCAATAACACTACTCAATCATCTCCCAGTGATAATACCACTACTCCATCTTCTCCCAGTGAAAATAACTCTACCCTATCATCTCCCAGTGACAATAGCACTACCCAATCATCTCCCAATGACAATACCCCTACTCCATCATCTCCCAGTGACAATACCACTATTCCATCATCTCCCAGTGAAAATACCACTACCCAATCATCTCCTAGTGAAAATAACACTACTCCATCATCTCCCAGTGACAATACCATTACCCAATAATCACGCAGTGACAATACCAATAATCCATCATCTCCAAGTGCCAATACCACTACTCAATCATCTCCCATTGACAATACCACTACTCCATCACCTCCCAGTGAAAATACCACTACTCCATCATTTCCAAGTGCCAATACCACTACTCAATAAACTCCCATTGACAATACCACTACTTCATCATCTCCCAGTGACAATAGCACTACCCAATCATCTCCCAGTGACAATACCACTACTCCATCATCTCCCAGTGACAATACCACTATTCCATCATCTCCCAGTGAAAATACCACTACCCAATCATCTCCCAGTGACAATACCACTACTCCACCATCTCCCAGTGACAATACCACTACCCAATAATCTCCCAGTGACAACTGAACTGCTCTATCATCTCCCCGTGACAATTTCACTGCTCCATCATCTCCCAGTGGCAATATCACTACTGCATCATTTCCCAGTGACAATACCACTGCTCCATCATTTCCCAGTGACAATACCACTACTCCGTCATCTCCCAATTCCAATACCACTACACCATCATCTCCTAGAGACAATACCACTACCCCATCATCTCCCAGTGAAAATACCACTACTCAGACATCTCCCAGTATCCTTACCACTACTCCATCATCTCCCAGTGACAATACCACTACTGCATCATTTCCAGTGACAATACCAATACTCCATCATCTTCCAGTGACAATATCACTACTCCATCATTTCCCAGAGACAATAGCACTACTCAGTCATGTCCCAGTGTCAATACCACTACTCCATTATCTCCCAGTTACAATACCACTACTCCATCATCTCCCAGTGACAATACCACTACTCCATCATCTCACAGTGACAAAACCACTAATCCATCATCTCCAAGTGCCAATACAACTACTCAATCATCTCCCATTGACAATACCACTACTCCCTCACCTCCCAGTGACAATAGCACTACTCCATCATTTCCAAGTGACAATACCACTACCCAATAATCTCCCAATGACAATTCCACTACTCCATCATCTCCCAGTTACAATACCACGGCCCAACCATCTCCCAGTGACAAAACAACAACTCCATCATCTCCCAGTAACAATACCACTACTCGATCATCTCCCAGTGACAACACCAATACTGCATCATCTCCCTTTGACAATACCACTACTTCATTATCTCCAAGTGACAATACCACTACTCCAACATCTCCCAGTGACAATACCACTACTCCATCATCTCCCAGTGCCAATACCACTACTCCAACAACTCCCAGTGACAATACCACTACTCCATCATCTCCCAGAGAAAATCGCTCTACCCAATCATCTCCCAATAACAATACTACTACTCCATAATCTCCCAGTGACAATACCACTATTCCATCATCTCCCAGTGAAAATACCACTACCCAATCATCTCCTAGTGAAAATAACACTACTCCATCATCTCCCAGTGACAATACCATTACCCAATAATCACGCAGTGACAATACCAATAATCCATCATCTCCAAGTGCCAATACCACTACTCAATCATCTCCCATTGACAATACCACTACTCCATCACCTCCCAGTGAAAATACCACTACTCCATCATTTCCAAGTGCCAATACCACTACTCAATAAACTCCCATTGACAATACCACTACTTCATCATCTCCCAGTGACAATAGCACTACCCAATCATCTCCCAGTGACAATACCACTACTCCATCATCTCCCAGTGACAATACCACTATTCCATCATCTCCCAGTGAAAATACCACTACCCAATCATCTCCCAGTGACAATACCACTACTCCACCATCTCCCAGTGACAATACCACTACCCAATAATCTCCCAGTGACAACTGAACTGCTCTATCATCTCCCCGTGACAATTTCACTGCTCCATCATCTCCCAATGGCAATATCACTACTGCATCATTTCCCAGTGACAATACCACTGCTCCATCATTTCCCAGTGACAATACCACTACTCCATCATCTCCCAGTGAAAATACCACTACCCAGTCATCTCTCAGTGACAATAACACTACTCCATCATCTCCTAGTGAAAATAACAAACCCAATCATCTCCCAGTGCCAATACCACTACTCCGTCATCACCCAGTGGCAATACCACTACTCCATCATCTCCCAGTGACAAAAGCACTACCCAATCATCTCCCAGTGACAATACCACTACTCCATCATCTCCCAGTGACAATACAACTACTCCATCATCTCCCAATGACAATACCACTACTGCATCATCTCCCTGTGACAATACCACTACTTCATCATCTCCAAGTGACAATACCACTATTCCAACATCTCCCAATGACAATACCACTACTCCATCATCTCCCAGTGCCAATACCAATACTCCAACAACTCCCAGTGACAATACCACTATTCCATCAGCTCCCAGTGACAATAACACTACCCAATAATCTCCCAGTGACAATAACACTACTCAATCATCTCCCAGTGACAATACCACTACTCCATCATCTCCCAGTGACAATACCACTACTCGATCAACTTCCAGTGACAATACCACTATCCAATCATCTCCCAGGGAAAACAACTTTACTCAATCATCACCCACTGACAGTACCACAACTCCATCATCTCCCTGTGACAATACCACAACTCCAACATCTCCCAGTGACAATAACATAACCCAATCATCTCCCATTTGCAATACCACTAATCCATCATTTCCCAGTGCCAATACCACTACTCAATTATCTCCCTTTGACAATACCACTTCTCCATCATCTCCCAGTGACAATACCACTACTCTATCATCTCCAAGTGACAATAGGACTACCCAATCATCTCCTAGTGACAATACCACTACTGCACCATCTCCCAGTGACAATACCAATACCCAATAATCTCCCAGTGAAAATAAAACTGCACCATCATCTCCCAGTGACAATTTCACTACTTCATCATCTCCCAGTGACAATAGGACTACTCCGTCACCTCCCAGTAACAATACAACTACTCCATCTTCTCCCAGGGACAATACCACTATTCTATCATCCCCCAGTGACAATACCACTACTCCATGATCTCTCAGTGATAATACCAGTACTCAATCATCTCCCAGTGACAATACCACTACTCCATCATCTCCCAGTGCCAATACCGCTACTCCATCATCTCCCAGTGACAATACCAATACTCAATCATCTCCCAGTGACAATACCACTACTCCATCATCTCCCAGTGCCAATACCGCTACTCCATCATCTCCCAGTAACAATAGCACTACCCAATCATCTCCCAGTGACAATACCAAAACTGCATCATCTCCCAGTGACAATACCACTACTTCATCATCTACCAGTGACAATACCACTACTCCATCATCTCCCAGTGACAATAGCACTATTCCATCATCTCCCAGTGAAAATACCACTACCCAATCATCTCCTAGTGACAATACCACTACCCAGTAATCTCCCAGTGACAATAGACCTGCTCCATCATCTCCCCGTGACAAATTCCCTGCTCCATCATCTCCCAGTGACAATATCAGTACTGCATCATTTCCCAGTGACAATACCACTACTGCATCATCTCCCAGTGACAATACCACTATTCCATGATTTCCCAGTGTGAATACCACTTCTCCATCATTTCCCAGTGACAATACCAATATTCCTTCATCTCCCAGTGACAATACCCCTAACCAATCATCTCCCAGTGACAATGCCACTACTCCAGCATCTCCCAGTGAAAATACCACTACCCAATCATCTCCCAGTGACAATACCATTACTCCATCATTTCCCAGTGAGAATAGCACTACTCCATCATCTCTGAGTGACAATAGCTTTACCCAATCATCTCCCAGTGACAATACCACTACTCCATCATCTCCCAGTGACAATACCTCTACCCAATCATCTCCCAGTGACAATACCACTACTGCATCATCTCCCAGTGACAATACCACTACCCAATAATCTCCCAGTGACAATACCACTACTCCATCTCCTCCCAGTTACAATACCACGGCCCAACCATCTCCCAGTGACAATACCACTACTCCATCATCTCCCAGTGACAATACCACTACTCCATCATCTCCCAATGACAATACCACTACTGCATCATCTCCCTGTGACAATACCACTATTTCATCAGCTCCCAGTGACAATACCACTACCCAATAATCTCCCAGTGACAATACCACTACTCCATCATCTCCCAGTGACAATACCACTAACCAATCATCTCCCAGTGACAATACTACTACTCCATCATCTCCCAGTTACAATACCACTGCCCAACCATTTCCCAGTGACAATACCACTACTCCATCATCTCCCAGTGACAATACCACTACTTCATCATCTCCAAGTGACAATATCACTACCCAATCACCTCCCAGTGACAATACCACTACTCCATCATCTCCCAGTGCCAATACCACTACACCAACACCTCCCAGTGACAATACCACTAGTCCGTCAACTCCCAGTGACAATACCACTTCCCAATCATCTCCCAGTGACAATACCATTACTCAATCATCTCCCATTGACAATACCACAACTCCATCATCTCCCTGTGACAATACCACTATTTCATCAGCTCCCAGTGACAATACCACTACCCAATAATCTCCCAGTGACAATACCACTACACCATCATCTCCCAGTGAAAATGCCACTAATCCATCATTTCCCAGTGACAATAACACTACCCAATCATCTCCCAGTGACAATACCACTACTCCATCATCTCCCAGTGACAATTTCCACTACTTCATCATCTACCAGTGACAATACTTCTACTCCATCATCTCCCAGTGACAATACCACTATTCCATCATCTCCCAGTGAAAATACCACTACCCAATCATCTTCCAGTGACAATACCATTACTCCACCATCTCCCAGTGACAATACCACTACCCAATAATCTCCCAGTGACAATAGAACTGCTCTATCATCTCCCAGTGACAATACCACTACTCCTTCATCTCCCAGTGACAATACCACTATTCCATCATCTCCCAGTGACAATACCACTACTCCATCATCTCCCAGTGACAATACCCCTATTTCATGATCTCCCAGAGTGAGTACCACTACTCCATCATCTCCCACTGATAATACCAATATTCCATCATCTCCCAATGACAATACCACTACTGCATCATCTCCCTGTGACAATACCACTACTTCATCATCTCCAAGTGACAATACCACTACTCCAACAACTCCCAGTGACAATACCATTATTCCATCAGCTCCCAGTGACAATACCACTACCCAATAATCTCCCAGTGACAATACCACTACTCCATCATCTCCCAGTGACAATATCACTAACCAATCATCTCCCAGTGACAATACCACTACTCCATCATCTCCCAGTTACAATACCACTGCCCAACCATTTCCCAGTGACAATACCACTACTCCATCATCTCCCAGTGACAATACCACTATTCCATCATCTCCCAGTGAAAATACCACTACCCAATCATCTCCCAGTGACAATACCATTACTCCACCATCTCCCAGTGACAATACCACTACCCAATAATCTCCCAGTGACAATAGAACTGCTCTATCATCTACCAGTGACAATACCACTACTCCTTCATCTCCCAGTGACAATACCACTATTCCATCATCTCCCAGTGACAATACCACTACTCCATCATCTCCCAGTGACAATACCCCTATTTCATGATCTCCCAGTGTGAGTACCACTACTCCATCATCTCCCAGTGATAATACCAATATTCCATCATCTCCCAATGACAATACCACTACTGCATCATCTCCCTGTGACAATACCACTACTTCATCATCTCCAAGTGACAATACCACTACTCCAACAACTCCCAGTGACAATACCATTATTCCATCAGCTCCCAGTGACAATACCACTACCCAATAATCTCCCAGTGACAATACCACTACTCCATCATCTCCCAGTGACAATACCACTAACCAATCATCTCCCAGTGACAATACCACTACTCCATCATCTCCCAGTTACAATACCACTGCCCAACCATTTCCCAGTGACAATACCACTACTCCATCATCTCCCAGTGAAAATACCACTACCCAATCATCTCCCAGTGACAATACCACTACTCCATCATCTCTGAGTGACAATAGCTCTACCCAATCATCTCCCAGTGACAATACCACTACTCCATCATCTCCCAGTGACAATACCACTACTCCATCATCTCCCATTGACAATATCTGTACCCAATCATCTCCCAGTGACAATACCACTACTCCATTTTCTCCCAGTGACAATACCACTACCCAATAGTCTCCCAGTTACAATACCACGGCCCAACCATCTCCCAGTGACAATACCACTACCCCATCAACTCCCAGTGATAATACCACTACTCCATCATCTCCCAGTGCCAATACCAATACTCCAACAACCTCCAGTGACAATACGACTATTCCATCGGCTCCCAGTGACAATACCACTACCCAATAATCTCCCAGTGACAATACCGCTACTCCATCATCTCCCAGTGACAATACCACTACTCCATGATCTCTCAGTGATAATACCAGTAATCAATCATCTCCCAGTGACAAGACCACTTCTCCATCATCTCCCAGTGCCAATACCGGTACTCCATCATCTCCCAGTCACAATAACAATGCTCAATCATCTCCCAGTGACAATACCACTACACCATCATCTCCCAGTGAAATTGCCACTAATCCATCATCTCCCAGTGACAATAGCACTACCCAATCATCTCCCAGTGACAATACCACTACTGCATCATCTCCCTGTGACAATACCACTACTTCATCATCTCCAAGTGACAATACCACTACTCCAACAACTCCCAGTGACAATACCATTATTCCATCAGCTCCCAGTGACAATACCACTACCCAATAATCTCCCAGTGACAATACCACTACTCCATCATCTCCCAGTGACAATACCACTAACCAATCATCTCCCAGTGACAATACCACTGCCCAACCATTTCCCAGTGACAATACCACTACTCCATCATCTCCCAGTGACAATACCACTACACCAACACCTCCCAGTGACAATACCAGTACTCCATCATCTCCCAGTGAAAATACCACTACCCAATCATCTCCCAGTGACAATACCACTACTCCATCATCTCTGAGTGACAATAGCTCTACCCAATCATCTCCCAGTGACAATACCACTACTCCATCATCTCCCAGTGACAATACCACTACTCCATCATCTCCCATTGACAATATCTGTACCCAATCATCTCCCAGTGACAATACCTCTACTCCATTTTCTCCCAGTGACAATACCACTACCCAATAGTCTCCCAGTTACAATACCACGGCCCAACCATCTCCCAGTGACAATACCACTACCCCATCAACTCCCAGTGATAATACCACTACTCCATCATCTCCCAGTGCCAATACCAATACTCCAACAACCTCCAGTGACAATACGACTATTCCATCGGCTCCCAGTGACAATACCACTACCCAATAATCTCCCAGTGACAATACCGCTACTCCATCATCTCCCAGTGACAATACCACTACTCCATGATCTCTCAGTGATAATACCAGTAATCAATCATCTCCCAGTGACAAGACCACTTCTCCATCATCTCCCAGTGCCAATACCGGTACTCCATCATCTCCCAGTCACAATAACAATGCTCAATCATCTCCCAGTGACAATACCACTACACCATCATCTCCCAGTGAAATTGCCACTAATCCATCATCTCCCAGTGACAATAGCACTACCCAATCATCTCCCAGTGACAATACCACTACTCCATCATCTCCCAGTGACAATTTCCACTACTTCATCATCTACCAGTGACAATACCACTACTCCATCATCTCCCAGTGACAATACCACTATTCCATCATCTCCCAGTGAAAATACCACTACCCAATCATCTCCCAGTGACAATACCACTTCTCCACCATCTCCCAGTGACAATACCAGTACCCAATAATCTCCCAGTGACAATAGAACTGCTCCATCATCTCCCCGTGACAATTTCACAGCTCTATCATCTCCCAGTGACAATATCACTACTGCATCATTTCCCAGTGACAATACCACTACTGCATCATTTCCCAGTGACAATACCACTACTCCATCATCTCCCAGTGACAATACCACTATTCCATCATCTCCCAGTGACAATACCACTATTCCTTGATCTCCCAGTGTGAGTACCACTACTCCATCATCTCCCAGTGATAATACCAATATTCCATCATCTCCCAGTGACAATACCAATACTCCATCATCGCCCAATGACAATACCACTAGTCCGTCAACTCCCAGTGACAATACCACTTCCCAATCATCTCCCAGTGACAATAACATTACTCAATCATCTCCCATTGACAATACCACAACTCCATTATCTCCCAGTGACAATACCACTAATCCATCAACTCCCAGTGCCAATAACATTACTCAATAATCTCCCAGTGACAATACCACAAGTCCATCATCTCCCAGTGACAACACCACTACTCCAACATCTCCCAGTGACAATACCATTACTCCATCATCTCCCAGTGACAATACCACTACTACATCATCTCCCAGTGACAATACCACTACTCCATCATCTCCCAGTGACAATACTACAACTCCAACATCTCCCAGTGACAATACCATTACCCACTCATCTCCCAGTGACAATACGACTAATCCATCATCTCCCAGTGCCAGTACCACTGCTCAATCATCTCCCATTGACAATACCACTACTCCATCATCTCCCAGTGACAATACCACTACTCCATCATCTCCCTATGACAATACCACTACTTCATCATCTCCAAGTGACAATATCACTACCCAATCATCTCCCAGTGAAATACCACTACTCCATCATTTCCCAGTGCCAATACCACTACTCTAACACCTCCCAGTGACAATACCACTACTCCATCAACTCCCAGTGACATTACCACTTCCCAATCATCTCCCAGTGACAATACCACTAATCCATCATCTCCCAGTGCCAATACCACTGCTCAATCATCTCCCATTGACAATACCACTACGCCATCATCTCCCAGTAACAATACCACTACTCCATCATCTCCCAGTGCCAATAACACTACTCAATCATCTCCCAGTGATAATACCACTACTCCATCTTCTCCCAGTGAAAATAACTCTACCCTATCATCTCCCAGTGACAATAGCACTACCCAATCATCTCCCAATGACAATACCCCTACTCCATCATCTCCCAGTGACAATACCACTACTTCATCATCTCCCAGTGACAATACCACTACTCCAAAATCTCCCAGCGACAATACCACTACTCCATCATCTCCCAGTGCCAATACCACTACTCCAACAACTCCCAGTTTCAATAACACTATTCTTTCAACTCCCAGTGACAATACCACTACCCAATCATCTCCCAGTGACAATACCACTACTCCATCATCTCCCAGTGCCAATACCACTACTCCATTAGTTCCCAGTGACAATACCACTACTCCATCAACTCCCAGCGACAATCCCACTACCCAATCATCTCCCAGTGAAAATACCACTACTCAATCATCTCCCATTGACAATACCACAACTCTGTCATCTTCCAGTGACAATACCACAACTCCAACATCTCCCAGTGAAAATAACACTACCCAACCATCTCCCAGTCACAATACCTCTACTCCATCATCTCCCAGTGACAATACCACTACTGCATCATCTCCCAGTGACAATACCACTATTCCATGATCTCCCAGTGTTAGTACCACTACTCCATCATCTCCCAGTGACAATACCAATATTCCATCATCTCCCAGTGACAATACCACTACTCTATCATCTCCCAGGGACAATACCACTACTGCATCATCTCCCTGTGACAATACCACTACTCCATCATCTCCCAGTGACAATAGCACTACCCAATCATCTCCCAATGACAATACCCCTACTCCATCATCTCCCAGTGACAATACCACTACTTCATCATCTCCAAGTGACAATACCACTACTCCAACATCTCCCAGCGACAATACCACTACTCCATCATCTCCCAGTGCCAATACCACTACTCCAACAACTCCCAGTTTCAATACCACTATTCTATCAACTCCCAGTGACAATACCACTACCCAATCATCTCCCAGGGACAATACCACTACTGCATCATCTCCCTGTGACAATACCACTACTTCATCATCTCTAAGTGACAATACCACTACCCAATCATCTCCCAATGACAATAACACTACTCCATCATCTCCCAGTGACAATTCCACTACTCCATCATCTCCCAGTGAAAATACCACTACTCCATCAACTCCCAGTGACAATACCACTACCCAATGATCTCCCTTTGAAAATACCACCACTCAATCATCTCCCATTCACAATACCACAACTCCATCATCCTCCAGTGACAATACCACAACTCCAACATCTCCCAGTGATAATACCACTACCCAATCATGTCCCAGTCACAATACCACTACTCCATCATCTCCCAGTGCCAATAACACTAGTCAATCATCTCCCAGTGACAATACCACTACTCCATCAACTCCCAGTGACAATAGCACTACCCAATCATCTCCCATTGACAATACCACTACTCCATCATCTCCCAGTGACAATACCACTACTCCATCAACTCCCAGTGACAATACCACTACCCAATCATCTCCCAGTGAAAATACCACTACTCCATCATCTCCCATTGACAATACCACAACTCCATCATCTTCCAGTGACAATACCACAACTCCAACATCTCCCAATGATAATACAATTACCCAATCATCTCCCATTGACAATACCACTAATCCATCATCTCCCAGTGACAATACCACTACTCCATCATCTCCCAGTGACAATAGCACTACCCAATCATCTCCCAATGACAATACCACAACTCCAACATCTCCCAGTGACAATACCATTACCCAATCATCTCCCAATGAAAATACCACAGCTCCATCATCTCCCAGTGACAATACCACTACTCCATCATCTCCCAGTGAAAGTACCACTACCCAATCATCTCCCAGTGTCAATACCACTAATCCATCATCTCCCAGTGCCAATAACACTACTCAATCAACTCCCAGTGACAATACGACTACTCCATCATCTCCCAGTGACAATACCACTACTCCATCATCTCCCAGTGACAATAGCACTACTCCATCATTTCCAAGTGACAATACCACTACCCAATAATCTCCCAATGACAATTCCACTACTACATCATCTCCCAGTTACAATACCACGGCCCAACCATCTCCCAGTGACAAAACCACAACTCCATCATCTCCCAGTGACAATACCACTACTCGAACATCTCCCAGTGACAACACCAATACTGCATCATCTCCCTTTGACAATACCACTACTTCATTATCTCCAAGTGACAATACCACTACTCCAACATCTCCCAGTGACAATACCACTACTCCATCATCTCCCAGTGCCAATACCACTACTCCAACAACTCCCAGTGACAATACCACTACTCCATCATCTCCCAGAGAAAATCACTCTACCCAATCATCTCCCAATAACAATACTACTACTCCGTAATCTCCCAGTGACAATACCACTATTCCATCATCTCCCAGTGAAAATACCACTACCCAATCATCTCCTAGTGAAAATAACACTACTCCATCATCTCCCAGTGACAATACCATTACCCAATAATCACGCAGTGACAATACCAATAATCCATCATCTCCAAGTGCCAATACCACTACTCAATCATCTCCCATTGACAATACCACTACTCCATCACCTCCCAGTGAAAATACCACTACTCCATCATTTCCAAGTGCCAATACCACTACTCAATAAACTCCCATTGACAATACCACTACTTCATCATCTCCCAGTGACAATAGCACTACCCAATCATCTCCCAGTGACAATACCACTACTCCATCATCTCCCAGTGACAATACCACTATTCCATCATCTCCCAGTGAAAATACCACTACCCAATCATCTCCCAGTGACAATACCACTACTCCACCATCTCCCAGTGACAATACCACTACCCAATAATCTCCCAGTGACAACTGAACCGCTCTATCATCTCCCCGTGACAATTTCACTGCTCCATCATCTCCCAGTGGCAATATCACTACTGCATCATTTCCCAGTGACAATACCACTGCTCCATCATTTCCCAGTGACAATACCACTACTCCGTCATCTCCCAATTCCAATACCACTACACCATCATCTCCTAGAGACAATACCACTACCCCATCATCTCCCAGTGAAAATACCACTACTCAGACATCTCCCAGTATCCTTACCACTACTCCATCATCTCCCAGTGACAATACCACTACTGCATCATTTCCAGTGACAATACCAATACTCCATCATCTTCCAGTGACAATATCACTACTCCATCATTTCCCAGAGACAATAGCACTACTCAGTCATGTCCCAGTGTCAATACCACTACTCCATTATCTCCCAGTTACAATACCACTACTCCATCATCTCCCAGTGACAATACCACTACTCCATCATCTCACAGTGACAAAACCACTAATCCATCATCTCCAAGTGCCAATACAACTACTCAATCATCTCCCATTGACAATACCACTACTCCCTCACCTCCCAGTGACAATAGCACTACTCCATCATTTCCAAGTGACAATACCACTACCCAATAATCTCCCAATGACAATTCCACTACTCCATCATCTCCCAGTTACAATACCACGGCCCAACCATCTCCCAGTGACAAAACCACAACTCCATCATCTCCCAGTAACAATACCACTACTCGATCATCTCCCAGTGACAACACCAATACTGCATCATCTCCCTTTGACAATACCACTACTTCATTATCTCCAAGTGACAATACCACTACTCCATCATCTCCCAGTGCCAATACCACTACTCCAACAACTCCCAGTGACAATACCGCTACTCCATCATCTCCCAGAGAAAATCGCTCTACCCAATCATCTCCCAATAACAATACTACTACTCCATAATCTCCCAGTGACAATACCACTATTCCATCATCTCCCAGTGAAAATACCACTACCCAATCATCTCCTAGTGAAAATAACACTACTCCATCATCTCCCAGTGACAATACCATTACCCAATAATCACGCAGTGACAATACCAATAATCCATCATCTCCAAGTGCCAATACCACTACTCAATCATCTCCCATTGACAATACCACTACTCCATCACCTCCCAGTGAAAATACCACTACTCCATCATTTCCAAGTGCCAATACCACTACTCAATAAACTCCCATTGACAATACCACTACTTCATCATCTCCCAGTGACAATAGCACTACCCAATCATCTCCCAGTGACAATACCACTACTCCATCATCTCCCAGTGACAATACCACTATTCCATCATCTCCCAGTGAAAATACCACTACCCAATCATCTCCCAGTGACAATACCACTACTCCACCATCTCCCAGTGACAATACCACTACCCAATAATCTCCCAGTGACAACTGAACTGCTCTATCATCTCCCCGTGACAATTTCACTGCTCCATCATCTCCCAATGGCAATATCACTACTGCATCATTTCCCAGTGACAATACCACTGCTCCATCATTTCCCAGTGACAATACCACTACTCCATCATCTCCCAGTGAAAATACCACTACCCAGTCATCTCTCAGTGACAATAACACTACTCCATCATCTCCTAGTGAAAATAACAAACCCAATCATCTCCCAGTGCCAATACCACTACTCCGTCATCACCCAGTGGCAATACCACTACTCCATCATCTCCCAGTGACAAAAGCACTACCCAATCATCTCCCAGTGACAATACCACTACTCCATCATCTCCCAGTGACAATACCACTACTCCATCATCTCCCAATGACAATACCACTACTGCATCATCTCCCTGTGACAATAACACTACCCAATAATCTCCCAGTGACAATAACACTACTCAATCATCTCCCAGTGACAATACCACTACTCCATCATCTCCCAGTGACAATACCACTACTCGATCAACTTCCAGTGACAATACCACTATCCAATCATCTCCCAGGGAAAACAACTTTACTCAATCATCACCCACTGACAGTACCACAACTCCATCATCTCCCTGTGACAATACCACAACTCCAACATCTCCCAGTGACAATAACATAACCCAATCATCTCCCATTTGCAATACCACTAATCCATCATCTCCCAGTGCCAATACCACTACTCAATTATCTCCCATTGACAATACCACTTCTCCATCATCTCCCAGTGACAATACCACTACTCTATCATCTCCAAGTGACAATAGGACTACCCAATCATCTCCTAGTGACAATACCACTACTGCACCATCTCCCAGTGACAATACCAATACCCAATAATCTCCCAGTGAAAATAAAACTGCACCATCATCTCCCAGTGACAATTTCACTACTTCATCATCTCCCAGTGACAATAGGACTACTCCGTCACCTCCCAGTAACAATACAACTACTCCATCTTCTCCCAGGGACAATACCACTATTCTATCATCCCCCAGTGACAATACCACTACTCCATGATCTCTCAGTGATAATACCAGTACTCAATCATCTCCCAGTGACAATACCACTACTCCATCATCTCCCAGTGCCAATACCGCTACTCAATCATCTCCCAGTGACAATACCAATACTCAATCATCTCCCAGTGACAATACCACTACACCATCATCTCCCAGTGTCAATGCCACTAAACCATTAACTCCCAGTAACAATAGCACTACCCAATCATCTCCCAGTGACAATACCAAAACTGCATCATCTCCCAGTGACAATACCACTACTTCATCATCTACCAGTGACAATACCACTACTCCATCATCTCCCAGTGACAATAGCACTATTCCATCATCTCCCAGTGAAAATACCACTACCCAATCATCTCCTAGTGACAATACCACTACCCAGTAATCTCCCAGTGACAATAGACCTGCTCCATCATCTCCCCGTGACAAATTCCCTGCTCCATCATCTCCCAGTGACAATATCAGTACTGCATCATTTCCCAGTGACAATACCACTACTGCATCATCTCCCAGTGACAATACCACTATTCCATGATTTCCCAGTGTGAATACCACTTCTCCATCATTTCCCAGTGACAATACCAATATTCCTTCATCTCCCAGTGACAATACCCCTAACCAATCATCTCCCAGTGACAATGCCACTACTCCAGCATCTCCCAGTGAAAATACCACTACCCAATCATCTCCCAGTGACAATGCCACTACTCCATCATTTCCCAGTGAGAATAGCACTACTCCATCATCTCTGAGTGACAATAGCTTTACCCAATCATCTCCCAGTGACAATACCACTACTCCATCATCTCCCAGTGACAATACCTCTACCCAATCATCTCCCAGTGACAATACCACTACTGCATCATCTCCCAGTGACAATACCACTACCCAATAATCTCCCAGTGACAATACCACTACTCCATCTCCTCCCAGTTACAATACCACGGCCCAACCATCTCCCAGTGACAATACCACTACTCCATCATCTCCCAGTGACAATACCACTACTCCATCATCTCCCAATGACAATACCACTACTGCATCATCTCCCTGTGACAATACCACTATTTCATCAGCTCCCAGTGACAATACCACTACCCAATAATCTCCCAGTGACAATACCACTACTCCATCATCTCCCAGTGACAATACCACTAACCAATCATCTCCCAGTGACAATACTACTACTCCATCATCTCCCAGTTACAATACCACTGCCCAACCATTTCCCAGTGACAATACCACTACTCCATCATCTCCCAGTGACAATACCACTACTTCATCATCTCCAAGTGACAATATCACTACCCAATCACCTCCCAGTGACAATACCACTACTCCATCATCTCCCAGTGACAATACCACTACTTCATCATCTCCAAGTGACAATATCACTACCCAATCACCTCCCAGTGACAATACCACTACTCCATCATCTCCCAGTGACAATACCACTACTTCATCATCTCCAAGTGACAATATCACTACCCAATCACCTCCCAGTGACAATACCACTACTCCATCATCTCCCAGTGCCAATACCACTACACCAACACCTCCCAGTGACAATACCACTAGTCCGTCAACTCCCAGTGACAATACCACTTCCCAATCATCTCCCAGTGACAATACCATTACTCAATCATCTCCCATTGACAATACCACAACTCCATCATCTCCCAGTGACAATACCAGTACTCCATCATCTCCCAGTGAAAATACCACTACCCAATCATCTCCCAGTGACAATACCAGTACTCCATCATCTCTGAGTGACAATAGCTCTACCCAATCACCTCCCAGTGACAATACCACTTCTCGATCATCTCCCAGTGACAATACCACTACTCCATCATCTCCCATTGACAATACCTCTACCCAATCATCTCCCAGTGAAAATACCACTACTCCATTTTCTCCCAGTGACAATACCACTACCCAATAATCTCCCAGTGACAATACCACTACTCCATCATCTCCCAGTTACAATACCACGGCCCAACGATCTCCCAGTGACAATACCACTACTCCATCATCTCCCAGTGATAATACCACTACTCCATCATCTCCCAATGACAATACCACTACTGCATCATCTCCCTGTGACAATACCACTACTTCATCATCTCCAAGTGACAATACCACTACTCCAACATCTCCCAGTGACAATACAACTACTCCATCATCTCCCAGTGCCAATACCAATACTCCAACAACTCCCAGTGACAATACGACTATTCCATCAGCTCCCAGTGACAATACCACTACCCAATAATCTCCCAGTGACAATACCTCTGCTCCATCATCTCCCAGTGACAATAGCACTACCCAATCATCTCCCAGAGACAATACCACTACTCCATCATCTCCCAGTGACAATACCTCTACCCAATCATCTCCCAGTGACAATACCACTACTCCACCATCTCCCAGTGAGAATACCACTACCCAATAATCTCCCAGAGAGAATAAAACTGCTCCATCATCTCCCAGTGACAATTTCACTACTCCACCATCTCCCTGTGACAATACGACTACTCCGTCACGTCCCAGTGACAATACAACTACTCCATCATCTCCCAGTGACAATACCACTATTCCATCATCTCCCAGTGACAATACCACTACTCCATGATCTCTCAGTGGTAATACCAGTAATCAATCATCTCCCAGTGACAAGACCACTACTCCATCATCTCCCAGTGCCAATACCGCTACTCCATCATCTCCCAGTCACAATACCAGTGCTCAATCATCTCCCAGTGACAATACCACTACACCATCATCTCCCAGTGAAAATGCCACTAATCCATCATTTCCCAGTGACAATAACACTACCCAATCATCTCCCAGTGACAATACCACTACTCCATCATCTCCCAGTGACAATTTCCACTACTTCATCATCTACCAGTGACAATACTTCTACTCCATCATCTCCCAGTGACAATACCACTATTCCATCATCTCCCAGTGAAAATACCACTACCCAATCATCTCCCAGTGACAATACCATTACTCCACCATCTCCCAGTGACAATACCACTACCCAATAATCTCCCAGTGACAATAGAACTGCTCTATCATCTCCCAGTGACAATACCACTACTCCTTCATCTCCCAGTGACAATACCACTATTCCATCATCTCCCAGTGACAATACCACTACTCCATCATCTCCCAGTGACAATACCCCTATTTCATGATCTCCCAGTGTGAGTACCACTACTCCATCATCTCCCAGTGATAATACCAATATTCCATCATCTCCCAATGACAATACCACTACTGCATCATCTCCCTGTGACAATACCACTACTTCATCATCTCCAAGTGACAATACCACTACTCCAACAACTCCCAGTGACAATACCATTATTCCATCAGCTCCCAGTGACAATACCACTACCCAATAATCTCCCAGTGACAATACCACTACTCCATCATCTCCCAGTGACAATACCACTAACCAATCATCTCCCAGTGACAATACCACTACTCCATCATCTCCCAGTTACAATACCACTGCCCAACCATTTCCCAGTGACAATACCACTACTCCATCATCTCTCAGTGACAATACCACTATTCCATCATCTCCCAGTGAAAATACCACTACCCAATCATCTCCCAGTGACAATACCATTACTCCACCATCTCCCAGTGACAATACCACTACCCAATAATCTCCCAGTGACAATAGAACTGCTCTATCATCTCCCAGTGACAATACCACTACTCCTTCATCTCCCAGTGACAATACCACTATTCCATCATCTCCCAGTGACAATACCACTACTGCATCATCTCCCAGTGACAATACCCCTATTTCATGATCTCCCAGTGTGAGTACCACTACTCCATCATCTCCCAGTGATAATACCAATATTCCATCATCTCCCAATGACAATACCACTACTGCATCATCTCCCTGTGACAATACCACTACTTCATCATCTCCAAGTGACAATACCACTACTCCAACAACTCCCAGTGACAATACCATTATTCCATCAGCTCCCAGTGACAATACCACTACCCAATAATCTCCCAGTGACAATACCACTACTCCATCATCTCCCAGTGACAATACCACTAACCAATCATCTCCCAGTGACAATACCACCACTCCATCATCTCCCAGTTACAATACCACTGCCCAACCATTTCCCAGTGACAATACCACTACTCCATCATCTCCCAGTGACAATACCACTACACCAACACCTCCCAGTAACAATACCACTAGTCCATCAACTCCCAGTGACAATACCACTTCCCAATCATCTCCCAGTGACAATACCATTACTCAATCATCTCCCATTGACAATACCACAACTCCATCATCTCCCAGTGACAATACCAGTACTCCATCATCTCCCAGTGAAAATACCACTACCCAATCATCTCCCAGTGACAATACCACTACTCCATCATCTCTGAGTGACAATAGCTCTACCCAATCATCTCCCAGTGACAATACCACTACTCCATCATCTCCCAGTGATAATACCACTACTCCATCATCTCCCATTGACAATACCTGTACCCAATCATCTCCCAGTGACAATACCACTACTCCATTTTCTCCCAGTGACAATACCACTACCCAATAGTCTCCCAGTTACAATACCACGGCCCAACCATCTCCCAGTGACAATACCACTACTCCATCAACTCCCAGTGATAATACCACTACTCCATCATCTCCCAGTGCCAATACCAATACTCCAACAACTCCCAGTGACAATACGACTATTCCATCGGCTCCCAGTGACAATACCACTACCCAATAATCTCCCAGTGACAATACCGCTACTCCATCATCTCCCAGTGACAATACCACTACTCCATGATCTCTCAGTGATAATACCAGTAATCAATCATCTCCCAGTGACAAGACCACTACTCCATCATCTCCCAGTGCCAATACCGGTACTCCATCATCTCCCAGTCACAATAACAATGCTCAATCATCTCCCAGTGACAATACCACTACACCATCATCTCCCAGTGAAATTGCCACTAATCCATCATCTCCCAGTGACAATAGCACTACCCAATCATCTCCCAGTGACAATACCACTACTCCATCATCTCCCAGTGACAATTTCCACTACTTCATCATCTACCAGTGACAATACCACTACTCCATCATCTCCCAGTGACAATACCACTATTCCATCATCTCCCAGTGAAAATACCACTACCCAATCATCTCCCAGTGACAATACCACTTCTCCACCATCTCCCAGTGACAATACCAGTACCCAATAATCTCCCAGTGACAATAGAACTGCTCCATCATCTCCCCGTGACAATTTCACTGCTCTATCATCTCCCAGTGACAATATCACTACTGCATCATTTCCCAGTGACAATACCACTACTGCATCATTTCCCAGTGACAATACCACTACTCCATCATCTCCCAGTGACAATACCACTATTCCATCATCTCCCAGTGACAATACCACTATTCCTTGATCTCCCAGTGTGAGTACCACTACTCCATCATCTCCCAGTGATAATACCAATATTCCATCATCTCCCAGTGACAATACCAATACTCCATCATCGCCCAATGACAATACCACTAGTCCGTCAACTCCCAGTGACAATACCACTTCCCAATCATCTCCCAGTGACAATAACATTACTCAATCATCTCCCATTGACAATACCACAACTCCATCATCTCCCAGTGACAATACCACTACTCCATCATCTCCCAGTGTAAATACCACTAATCCATCAACTCCCAGTGCCAATAACATTACTCAATAATCTCCCAGTGACAATACCACAAGTCCATCATCTCCCAGTGACAATACCATTACTCCAACATCTCCCAGTGACAATACCATTACTCCATCATCTCCCAGTGACAATACCACTACTACATCATCTCCCAGTGACAATACCACTACTCCAACATCTCCCAGTGACAATACCATTACCCACTCATCTCCCAGTGACAATACGACTAATCCATCATCTCCCAGTGCCAGTACCACTGCTCAATCATCTCCCATTGACAATACCACTACTCCATCATCTCCCAGTGACAATACCACTACTCCATCATCTCCCTATGACAATACCACTACTTCATCATCTCCAAGTGACAATATCACTACCCAATCATCTCCCAGTGAAATACCACTACTCCATCATCTCCCAGTGCCAATACCACTACTCTAACACCTCCCAGTGACAATACCACTACTCCATCAACTCCCAGTGACATTACCACTTCCCAATCATCTCCCAGTGACAATACCACTAATCCATCATCTCCCAGTGCCAATAACGCTGCTCAATCAGCTCCCATTGACAATACCACTACGCCATCATCTCCCAGTAACAGTACCACTACTCCATCATCTCCCAGTGCCAATAACACTACTCAATCATCTCCCAGTGACAATACCACTACTCCATCTTCTCCCAGTGACAATAACTCTACCCTATCATCTCCCAGTGACAATACCACTACTCCATCATCTCCCAGTGACAATAGCACTACCCAATCATCTCCCAATGACAATACCCCTACTCCATCATCTCCCAGTGACAATACCACTACTTCATCATCTCCCAGTGACAATACCACTACTCCAAAATCTCCCAGCGACAATACCACTACTCCATCATCTCCCAGTGCCAATACCACTACTCCAACAACTCCCAGTTTCAATACCACTATTCTTTCAACTCCCAGTGACAATACCACTACCCAATCATCTCCCAGTGACAATACCACTACTCCATCATCTCCCAGTGCCAATACCACTACTCCATTAGTTCCCAGTGACAATACCACTACTCCATCAACTCCCAGCGACAATCCCACTACCCAATCATCTCCCAGTGAAAATACCACTACTCAATCATCTCCCATTGACAATACCACAACTCTGTCATCTTCCAGTGACAATACCACAACTCCAACATCTCCCAGTGAAAATAACACTACCCAACCATCTCCCAGTCACAATACCTCTACTCCATCATCTCCCAGTGACAATACCACTACTGCATCATCTCCCAGTGACAATACCACTATTCCATGATCTCCCAGTGTTAGTACCACTACTCCATCATCTCCCAGTGACAATACCAATATTCCATCATCTCCCAGTGACAATACCACTACTCTATCATCTCCCAGTGATAATACCACTACCCAATCATCTCCCAGTGACAATACCACTACTCCATTATCTCCCAGTTACAATACCACTGCCCAACCATCTCCGAGTGACAATACCACCACTCCATCATCTCCCAGGGACAATACCACTACTGCATCATCTCCCTGTGACAATACCACTACTCCATCATCTCCCAGTGACAATAGCACTACCCAATCATCTCCCAATGACAATACCCCTACTCCATCATCTCCCAGTGACAATACCACTACTTCATCATCTCCAAGTGACAATACCACTACTCCAACATCTCCCAGCGACAATACCACTACTCCATCATCTCCCAGTGCCAATACCACTACTCCAACAACTCCCAGTTTCAATACCACTATTCTATCAACTCCCAGTGACAATACCACTACCCAATCATCTCCCAGGGACAATACCACTACTGCATCATCTCCCTGTGACAATACCACTACTTCATCATCTCTAAGTGACAATACCACTACCCAATCATCTCCCAATGACAATAACACTACTCCATCATCTCCCAGTGACAATTCCACTACTCCATCATCTCCCAGTGAAAATACCACTACTCCATCAACTCCCAGTGACAATACCACTACCCAATGATCTCCCATTGAAAATACCACCACTCAATCATCTCCCATTCACAATACCACAACTCCATCATCCTCCAGTGACAATACCACAACTCCAACATCTCCCAGTGATAATACCACTACCCAATCATGTCCCAGTCACAATACCACTACTCCATCATCTCCCAGTGCCAATAACACTAGTCAATCATCTCCCAGTGACAATACCACTACTCCATCAACTCCCAGTGACAATAGCACTACCCAATCATCTCCCATTGACAATACCACTACTCCATCATCTCCCAGTGAAAATACCACTACTCCATCAACTCCCAGTGACAATACCACTACCCAATCATCTCCCAGTGAAAATACCACTACTCAATCATCTCCCATTGACAATACCACAACTCCATCATCTTCCAGTGACAATACCACAACTCCAACATCTCCCAATGATAATACAATTACCCAATCATCTCCCATTGACAATACCACTAATCCATCATCTCCCAGTGACAATACCACTACTCCATCGTCTCCCAGTGACAATACCGCTACTCCATTATCTCCCCTTTTGCACCTTTCACTCAAAGCTTCCTCCATGTTTACCTAAAAACATCTCAACGTAGTTCACCTTCTAATCCATTAAAGTGTTCGGACCAGCTGCCTTTAATCCAATGAAGTCTCCCTGTCACACAATCAGGTACCTATAGATATAGGTAGCACTAATTTACAAGAAATTCCACTAACATCATATCTCCCTGACATAATTCTACCTCTCTCTCACTCCTCACTGTCCCTCTTGCACACTCTCCCTCTCTCACACTCTCCCTCTCTTACATTCTTCACTTCTCTCTCCGAACCATGTTCCAGCTAATTTTTGATTGAGGTGTTTTGCTCATTATCTGCTCTCTCCTGGGAATGTGTTGGGACCTGTCACTGTGCTGAAGGTGATTTGCTGTAAAGTCTGAACAGTGTCACCAGTTTTGTTTGAGAAAAGATTTCTGTAGTGTTGGATTGTAGCCACTAGAGAGTGCCCTGCGTTTTATACCATACGGCTCACCCAGTGACACAGCATCAGTTCCAACATTGAAATCCAGCTGCTGACTTCTGGCTTGTATTCTTCTTCCCTGAATTCGGGTCAAATATTGGACCAAATCACTTCCAAACAAATCGCCGCTTTTTGGATCAAAAATGTGATTATTTCATTATCAGAAAACTTAAAGCTGAAACAGTGAAATAAGTTATAAATGGCCAGAGTTGTCTTAACAAAGTGGAACACAAAGGCTGAGAAGATACAGCTCTTGGTGCAAAGGGAGTTTTTTTGACAAATTGGGAATTGAGGTGCCCTGTTGCAGAATATTGATGGAGTTGTGGGATTTGATTTGTGGGTTTCTATGTGTGGGATATTGCTGGACGCACATTGATTAGTACTTTTCCCACATTACAACAACAAATATACTTTGAAGAACATTTAAATAAAGACTCAGCAAGTCAGGCAGCATCTGTGGGGCAAGAAACTGAGGTAACATTACATGTTCGGAACATTTCAGCAGAACTAAAGAGCAAGTTGTCTTCACTGGGACTGCAGCAGCCAGTTTGTCACAGCTGGTTTCACAAATAGTGATGAGCCTTGGGGTCCCACCCACGCCCTCCCCCCCATTCCACACCACCCCCCCAACACCACAACCACCCCCCCACCCCACAATACCCCCTGCCCCCCCACTCTGCACCCCCCACTCTGGTCCCATCATCACCCCCATCACTCCACACCCCCCCCCCTTCCCCCCCACCCCCCCCACCCACCCCCCCACCCCGTTAACCCTGGTTCCGCCGCCCTGATCCTGCAGCTCTTCTCCGACAGCAACAGGACTCAGAAGCTAGAGATGTGGGGGTTGGAGAGGGGTGAAGGGGATAGGGTGGGTAAACAGAGCTAGGGGGTCACATGGGATGAGGGTTTGGTTAGGGTTTGGGGGTGAGCAGGGCTGTGGGTGATGCACGTGTGGGTAAGCAGCGCCAAATGCTGGTGCCAAGCATTTTGGTGGGGGTGGGGGGGGGGGGGTGGTGTTCTTGGTGTGTTGGGGCTTTCTGGAGGTGTTGGGGGTTTCTGGGGGTGTTGGGGGTTTCTGGGGGTGTTGGGGGTTTCTGGGGAAGTTGGGGGAGTTTCTGCGGGTGTTGATGAGGGGTTGCTGCGGCTGTCGGTGTTGCTGGGCGTGTTGGGAGGATGCTGGGGGTGTTGGGAGGATGCTGGGGGTGTTGGGAGGATACTGGGGGTGTTGGGGGGTCTGCTGGGTCTGCAAGGGGTTTCTCGGGATGTTGGGGGTTGCTGGGGGTGTTGGGGGGTTTTCTGGGGGTGTTGGGGGTTGCTGGGGGTGTTGGGGGGTTTTCTGGGGGTGTTGGGGGTTTCTGGGTGTGTTGGGGGTTTCTGGGGTTGTTGGGGGGTTTTCTGGGTGTGTTGGGGGTTTCTGGGGTTGTTGGGGGTTTCTGGGGGTGTTGGGGGTTTCTGGGGGTGTTGGGGGGGTTTTCTGGAGGTATTGGGGTTTGCTGGGGCTATTGGGGGTGGGGGGTGGATTGGGCAGATCTGGGATGAGGGAGCGTTTTGACACTCCTCCTGACTTAAAGGGCAATGCTGTACTCCTGCTAGGAGCAGCCTTGCATATATCAATGTAAGTACCAGTGTAGGTCGAGGGAAGTCAGTCCAAGATTCCAAAGAGATCGTTCCCAGCAGGATCATCAGCCTAGGCTGTCCCGGAGATTTCTCAGACAAACTCCCAGATTCGGGAGTAACTCAGCTCCTGGGAGCTGCAGTTCAGTTATGAATCTCAATATGAGTAAACCTCAGCCTTCGTTCCATTAGAAACGCAAGTTCCTGGCCATTAACTCCATTTCTCTCTCCATAGATGCTGCCTGACCTGTTGAGTACTTCCAGCACTTTTAGTTTTTATTTCAGATTTCCAGCATCTGCAGTACTTTGCTCTTACTTCAAACTGGTTGTAAATCCATTGGGAAAGTGTGGTGGGTAAAAGGCACTCTAGCAGTATCATTCCCTCTGTAATCCTTCAATCTCGAGAAGTGTCATTCTCGATTCAAGCTTTGATTTTGAAGCCTTGGCCCCTGATTTCTCATTCCTACTCCCTTCCACCCTGGCCTGTTCTCTCGTTTTCCAATTCCATACCCTATCCTTGTTCCATCTCCAATCTCCCCATTTTTCCCCTCTCCCATTCTCCACTGCTGTCACACTCCCGTTTCCTGATGCATGGAGTTTCTCGGTCTGTGTAGGGGGCACTAAACTAATACTATCAAAGCAAGAGAAACATCCACAAAGACCAAAGTAAGAACTCTAATGTGTTTCTACTGAGAGAGGGATCCATTCCTTGGACATAATGCTTACCAAAATAATCTTTCCCCACCTGGACTAACAACAATAACAATGTGGGCGTTGACTGCAAGGATTATCAGAATCTAAATCTCTCTTAAGCCAGGATTGTACAAGATGTAACATGCACAGCACACTGTATTATTGCACCCTAGCTGCCTAGCCCCTGAGTTGTGTGTTGGTTGCAAACTCTCTTTCCTAGTCAACCACTCCACCCCTCTCCCGGGAGAGAATAAAGCTGAACCACACTGTTCCTAAGGTTGGTGTCACATTTGTGACCCTGATGACCCTCCCTTCACGTATCTGTGCCAAGACTAAAACCAGCTATTTCCACTTCCAGAACATCACCAGCTTCAGCCCTGCCCCAGCTCATCTGCTGCTGAAACCCTCATCCGCCCCGGGCAAGATTTTTACGCAGAGGGTAGTGAGTGTCTGGAATTCGCTGCCAGAGGAGGTGGTGGAAGCAGGTACGATAGTGGTGTTTAACAGGCAGCTTGACAAGTACATGAATAGGATGGGAATAGAGGGATACGGACCCTGGAAGTGCAAAATGTTTTAGTTGACGGGCAATATGATCGGCGCGGGCTTGGAGGGCCGAAGGGCCTGTTCCTGTGCTGTACTTTTCTTTGTTCTTTGTTACCACTTCACCTGACTCTGCTGGCCGGTCTCCCAAGACCTACTTCTGAGTAAACCTGATGTCATTCAAAATGTTACTGCCTTTGTCCTACCTCCTCACAAATCCCATTCACCCATTACCCATGTGCTCACTGATTTACTCTGGCTCCTCGTCTGATGTTAAAATTTGCATCCTTGATTTCAAATTCCTCCATGGCCTCTCTCTGCTCCTTGTTCTCGAATTTTCCAGTGGGTTTTCCACTTGGACCAGGTCCTTCTTCACAACATTGGTTTGCAGGTTTACAAGTCGGGAAACTGCCTTGACAGGGCAGCCATGTGAAAGTAACTCACCCGAGTGACAAAGTCCCAGGTCATGGGACATGTTGGTACCAATGAAATAGGTAGAAAGAGGGATGAGGTCTTGCATCAAGAATTCAGGGAGTTAGGCAGTAGACTAAAAAGCAAGACCTCCTGGGTTGTAATCTCTGGGTTACTCCCAGTGCCATGTGCTAGCAAGCTCAGAAATAGGAGAATAGCGCAAATGAATATGTGGCTTAAGTGTTGGTGCAGGAGGGAGGGTTTTAGATTCCTGGATCACTGGGACCGTTTCTGGGGATGGTGCGACCTGTACAAGCAGGACAGTCTACATCTGAACCAGAGCGGGACTAACATCCTTGCCGGCAGGTTTGCTAGTGCTGTTGGGAGGAGTTTAAACTAACTCGGCAGGGGAGGGAACACAGAATGTTAGCAGAATAGGGACATGTCATAACACAGTAAAACAATCAAGTCAGAGGGAGTACAGCTGAATTAAGTTTCAAGGGAGTAAGGCAAGGTTGGATGGTCCCTACTTTAACGCCAGGAGTATTACAGGTAAAACGGATGAGTTAAGGGTGAGGGTTGACGTGTAGAATTGTGATATAGTAGCCATCACTGAGATGTGGTTGAGGGAAGGGCAGGATTGGCAGCTCAACCTTCCAGGATAGAGAATCTTCAGGTGAGACAGGGGAGGAGGTAAAAGAGGAGGAGGCATTGCATTATTAGTTAAGGAGTCAGTTACTGAAGTAAGGAGAGATGATATCTTAGAGGCGGCATCGAATGAAGCTTTGTGGGTAGAGCTTAGGAATAAAAAAGGAGCAATCACATTGTTAGATGTTTATTATAGACCCCCAGATAGTCAGCGGGAGATTGAGGAGCAAATATGTGCACTATTTGCGGAGGTGTGTAAAAACAATAACAATAGGATAATTATATTAGGTGATTTCAACTTTCCTAACATTAATTGGGATAGACATAGTGTTAAGGGCTTGGATGGAGTGCATTTCTTGAAATGTGTACAGGAGAACTTTTTAGGTCAATATGTAGAGGGTCCAACAAGGGACAGTGCATTGCTGGACCTAATTCTGGGGAATGAAGCTGGACAGGTGGCTGAGGTGGTGGTGGGGGAGCATTTTAGTGATAGCGATCACAACATGGCACAGTTTAAGTTTGTTATGGACAAAGAAATCAACAAGTTGCAAAAAAATGTTTCGGGTTGGGGGAGAGTGGATTTTAGTAAAATAAGGCAGGATCTGGCCAACGTAGACTGGGAACAGTTACTTGTAGGAAAACTACAGAGGAGCAGTGGGGGGGCTGTTCAAAAAGGAAATGGGGAGGGTACAGGCTCAACATGTTCCCTCTTGGGTGATAGGAAAGAGTAACAAGCCCAGAGAACCATGGATGACCAGAGATATTCAGGTTACGATGAAAAGGAAAAGAGAGATTTTTAGCAGGTACAAGGGAAGCAAATCAGAGGAAGCATTAGTGGAGTACAGACAGTGCAGGGTGGAGCTTAAGAAAGCAATTAGGAGAGCAAAGTGGGGATATGAGAAAGCTCTGGCTGGTAAAAGTAGGGAAAATCCCAAGATATTCTATAAGTATATCAATAGGAAGAGGATAACCAGGGAAAGAGCGGAGCCCATTAGGGACCAAGGGGGCAATCTATGGGTGGAGCCAGAGGACATCAGTAGAGTGTTGAACGAATACTTCACATCTGTCTTCACCCAAGAGAATGAGGATGAAGGTATCGAACTCGGGGAGAGAGACTGCAACGTTCTTAAGCAAATTGATATAGGGAGTGACAAGGTATTGGAGGAGTTGGCAGGCTTAAAAGTGGACAAATCTCCAGGTCTGGATGATTTGTGTCCCAGACTGCTGAGGGAGGCAAGGGAGGAGATCACAGGGGCTCTGACCCAAATTTCTAATTCCTCTCTGGCAACGGGGGAGGTGCCAGAGGTTTGGAGAACAGCTAATGTGGTTCCGCTATTTAAGTAGGGTTGTAGAGATAAGCCAAGGAACTACAGGCCAGTGAGTCTCACGTCAGTGGTAGGGAAACTATTGGAGAAAATTCTGAAGGAGAAAATCTATCTCCACTTGGAGAGGCAAGGTTTGATCAGGGATAGTTAGCATGGCTTTGGCAGAGGGAGGTCATGCCTAACAAATTTGATTGAATGTGTTGAGGAGGTGACCAGGTGTGTAGATGAGGGGAGTGCAGTTGATGTAGTTTATATGGATTTCAGCAAAGCCTTTGACAAGGTCCCACATGGGAGACTTATAAAGAAGGCAAAGGCACATGGGATACAGGGTAATTTGATCAGGTGGATTCAAAATTGGCTTAGCTGTAGGAGGCAGAAGGTGATGACAGAAGGATGCTTTAGTGACTGGAAGCCAGTGTCCAGTGGCGTACCACAGGGATCTGTGCTGGGTCCCCTATTATTTGTCATTTATATAAACGACATAGATGACTATGTGGGGGGTAGGATTAGTAAGTTTGCGGATGACACAAAGATTGGCTGGGTGGTTAACAGTGAGGTTGAGTGTCTTGGGCTACAGGAAGATATAGACGGGATGGTCAAATGGGCAGATAGTGGCAGATGGAATTTAACCCTGAAAAGTGTGAGGTGATACGCTTCGGAAGCAGTAATTTGACAAGGAAGTATTCAATGAACGGTATGGCACTAGGAAGTTCTGAGGAACAAAGGGACCTTGGCGTGTGTGTCCATAGATCTCTGAAGGCAGAGGTGCATGTTAGTGGGGTGGTGAAAAAGGCATATGGGACACTTGCCTTTATCAATTGAGGCATAGATTACAAAATTGGGAGGTCATGTTGGAGTTGTATAGAACCTTGGTGAGGCCACAGCTGGAGTACTGTGTGCAGTTCTGGTCACCACATTATAGGAAGGATGTGATTGCACTGGAGGGTGTGCAGAGGAGATTCACCAGGATGTTGCCTGGGATGAAACATTTAAGTTATGAAGAGAGGTTGGATAGACTTGGGTTGTTTTCGTTGGAGCAGAGAAGACTGAGGGGTGACCTGATCGAGGTGTACAAGATTATGAGGGGCATGGACAGGGTGGATAGGGAGCAGCTGTTCCTCTTAGTTGAAGGGTCAGTCACGAGGGGACATAAGTTCAAGGTGAGGGGCAGGAGGTTTAGGGGGGATGTGAGGAAAAACTTTTCTCCCCAGAGGGTGGTGACGGTCTGGAATGTGCTGCCTGGGAGGGTGGTGGAGGCGGGTTGCCTCATATCCTTTAAAAAGTACCTGGATGAGCACTTGGCACATCATAACATTCAAGGCCATGGGCCAAGTGCTGGTAAATGGGATTAGGTAGGTAGGTCAGGTGTTTCTCACGTGTCAGTGCAGAATCGATGGGCCGAAGGGCCTCTTCTGCGCTGTGTGATTCTGTGATTCTGTGATTCAACCTTCCACAGAAATTCTGGACAGATCTCCACCATGAAGACGGGTCAGGGAAGACCTGGTAATTTCACCAGATGTGGGCATGAGGAACAGCTCAGAATGTGACCATGGTCACCCAAGTGAGATGGTGGCAAAGTGGTAATATCACCAAGCTAATGAGTCGAAAAGCCCAGCCTAATCCCTTGGGGACATAAGTTCAAATCCCAACAGGACAGCTGGTGGAATTTAAATTCTGTTAATAAAATCTGGAATTTAAAAAAAAATTCATCCGTGGGATATGGGCCTCGCTGGCTGGGCCAACATTTATTGCCCATCCCTAATTGCCCTCAAGAAGGTGGTGGTGAGCTGCCTTCTTGAACTGCTGCTGTCCATGTGGTGTAGGTACACCCACAGTGCTGTTAGGGAGGGAGTTCCAGGATTTTGACCCAGTGACAGTGAAGGAACGGCGATATATTTCCAAGTCAGGATGATACGTGGCTTGGAGGGGAACTTCCAGGTGGTGGTGTTCCCATCTGTCTGCTGCCCTTGTCCTTCTAGATGGTAGTGGTCGTGGGTTTGGAAGGTGCTGTCGAAGGAGCCATGGTGAATTCCTGCAAAGCATCTTGTAGATGGTGCACACTCTTCCCAGTGTGCACCTGTGGTGCAGGGAGTGAGTGTTTGTGGAAGGGATGCCATTCAAGTGGGCTGCTTTGTCCTGGATGGTGTCAACTTTCTTGAGTGTTGTGGGAGCTGCACTCATCCAGGCAAGTGGGGAGTATTCCATCACACCCCTGACTTGTGCCTTGTAGATGGTGGACCGGCTTTGGAGAGTCAGGTGGTGGGTTACTCATCACAGGATTCCCAGCCTCTGACATGCCCTTGTAGTCACAGTATTTATATAGCTAGTCCAGTTCAGTGTCTGGTCAATGGTAACCCCCAGGATGTTGACATTGGGGGATTCAATGATGGTAATGCCATTGAATGTCAAGGGGCGATGGTTGGATTCTCTCTTGTTGGAGATGGTCATTGCCTGACACTTGTGTGGTGTGAATGTTACTTGCCACTTGTCAGCCCAAGCCTGGATATTGTCCAGGTCTTGCTGCATTTGGACATGGACTGATTCAGTATCTGAGGAGTTGCAAATGGTGCTGAACATTGTGGAATCATCAGCGAACATCCCCACTTCTGACAGGGGAAGGTAATTGATGAAGCTGCTGAAGATGGTTGGGCCGAGGACACTACCCTGAGGAACTCCTGCAGTGATGTCCTGGAGCGGAGATGACTGACCTCCAACAACCACAACCATCTTCCTTTGTGCTGGGTATGACACCAACCAGCAGAGTTTTCTCCCTGATTCCAGTTTTGTTCGGGCTCCTTGATGTCACACTCGGTCAAATGCTGCCTTGATGTCAAGGGCAGTCACTCTCACCTCACCTCGGGAGTTCAGCTCTTTTGTCCATGTTTGAACCAAGGCTGTAATGAGGTCAGGAGCTGAGTGGCCCTGGCGGAACCCAAACTGGGCATCAGTGAGCAGGTTATTGCTAAGCAAGTGCCACTTGATAGCACTGTTGATGACCTCTTTCATTACTTTACTGGTCCACTCAGCATTTCTGGCTGAAGATTGTAGCAAATGCTTCAACTTTATCTTTGGCTTTGCTGTGCTGGGCTCCTCTTTCATTGAGGATGGGGATATTTGTGGTGATGGGACATAATACGTCAGATATGATTCCATGAGGATGACTATTGTTGCTTGACTAGCAAGTGAGACAGCTCTGTTGGCATTATCCCCCAGATCTCAGTGAGGAGGACTTTGCAGGGTCAACATGGCTGAGTTTGCCATTGTCATTTCCGTTACCCTTGGACTGAATGGTTTGCTCGGCCCTTTCGGAGGCAGCCACATTGCTGTGGGTCTGGAGTAGGTCAATGCCATTTGATCCATCTGGTTTCATTCCTTTTTTTGAGGCTTCATAGCAGTTTTGTTACAACTAGGTGCCTTGCTTGGCCATTTCAGAGGCAGCCTCGTTCCTGTGGAGCTGGAGTATTGATTTCATTCCAGATTTTTATTGGATTCAAATTCCACCTGCTGGGATTGGAACCCTGGTCTCCAGGGCATTACCGTGGGCCTCCGGATCACTCATCCAGCGACAATACCACTACACCATCACCTCCCCCGGGAGAGGGAAACTAATCTCAGTAATTATCATCAATTATTGTAAAAACCCATTTTGGGGAAGGAAATCTGTTGCCTTACCTGGTCTGGCCTACATGTGACTCCAGACCCACAGCCAGTGTGGTTGCCTCTGAAATGGCCGAGCAAACCATTCAGTCCAAGGGCAATTAGGGACGCACAACAAATGCCAATATTGCCAGCGGTGCCCATATGCAATGAAAGAATAAAAAGGAAAATGGTCAGACCATCACCCACAGACTGATCTCCTGCCCCGAGACATCCATTCCTGGTGGCATCACAACCATTCACACTGTGCCAGCTGAAGCAGCTGAATGGATTGTTAACCTCGGCATCAAACTATAACCGCTTCCTCAAACAAATGAATTCTATTTGGAACCTTCTACAGCCCTCCAAGGTATATGCCATCCTCCAGTTCTGGACTCACGAGCATCTCTGATTTTAATCTCCCCACCACTGGTGGCTATCCCTTCAGATGTCTGGGCCCTACGTTCAGGAATACCCTGCCAACACCTTTCTGCCTCATTCCTCCTTGAAGATGCTCCTTGAAACCTATCTCTTTCACCAAGCACTTAGTCATCTGCCCCACTATCTCACACAGAATCACAGAATCACACAGTGCAGAAGAGGCCCTTCGGCACATCAAGTCTGCACTGACACATGAGAAACACCTTATCTACCTACCTAGTCCCATTTACCAGCGCTTGGCCCATAGCCTTGAATGTTATGATGTGCCAAGTGCTCATCCAGGTACTTTTTAAAGGATGTGAGGCAACCCGCCTCCACCACCCTCCCAGGCAGCACATTCCAGACCGTCACCACCCTCTGGGGAGAAAAGTTTTTCCTCACATCCCCCCCTAAACCTCCTGCCCCTCACCTTGAACCTATGTCCCCTTGTGACTGACCCTTCAACTCAGGGGAGCAGCTGCTCCCTATCCACCCTGTCCATGCCCCTCATAATCTTGTACACCTCGATCAGGTCACCCCTCAGTCTTCTCTGCTCCAACGAAAACAACCCAAGTCTATCCAACCTCTCTTCATAACTTAAATGTTTCATCCCAGGCAACATCCTGGTGAATCTCCTCTGCACCCCCTCCAGTGCAATCACATCCTTCCTATAATGTGGTGACCAGAACTGCACACAGTACTCTAGCTGTGGCCTCACCAAGGTTCTATACAACTCCAACATGACCTCCCTACTTTTGTAATCTATGCCTTGATTGATAAAGGCAAGTGTCCCATATGCCTTTTTCACCATCCCACTAACATGCCCCTCTGCCTTCAGAGATCTATGGACACACATGCCAAGGTCCCTTTGTTCCTCAGAACTTCCTAGTGCCATGCTGTTCATTGAATACTTCCTTGTCAAATTACTCCTTCCAAAGTGTATCACCTCACACTTTTCAGGGTTAAATTCCATCTGCCACTTATCTGCCCATTTGACCATCCCGTCAATATCTTCCTGTAGCCCAAGACACTCAATCTCACTGTTAACCACCCGGCCAACCTTTGTGTCATCTGCAAACTTATTAAACCTACGCCCGACATAGTCATCTATGTCGTTTTTATAAATGACAAATAATAGGGTTCCCAGCACAGATCCCTGTGGTACGCCACTGGACACGGTCTTCCAGTCACTGAAGCATCCTTCTGTCATCACCCTCTGTCTCCTACAACTAAGCCAATTTTGAATCCACCTGTATCCTGTATCCCATGTGCATTTGCCTTATGTGACTCAGTGTCACCTTATGTTTGATAATAGAAACATAGAAACTAGGAACAGGAGTAGGCCATTCAGCCCTTCGAGCCTGCTCTGTCATTCAATATGATCATGGCTGATACTCAATGCCATATTCCCACTCTCTCTGCAGACCCCCTAACACGTTTGGAATCCAGAAATCTACCTATTTCCTTCTGAAATATATTCAGTGACTTGGCCTCCATAGCCTCTGTGGTAGAGAATTCCACAGGTTCACCACCCTCTGAGTGAAGAGGTTTCTCCTCATCTCAGTCCTAGATGGTCTACCCCATATCCTGAGACTGTGACCCCTTGTTCTAGACCTTCCAGCCAGAGGAAATATCATCCCTGCAGCCAGTCTGTCCAGCCCTGTCAGAATTTTATATGTTTCAATGAGATTCCCTCTCATTCTTCTAAACTCCAGTGAATACAGGCCTAGTTAGCCCAATCTCTCCTCATACGACAATCCTGCCATCCCAGGGATCAGTCTGATGAACCTTCGCTGCACTCCCTCTATGGCAAGTGTATCCTTTCTTAGGTAAGGAGACCAAAGCTGCACATAATACTCCAGGTGTGGTCTTGCCAAGGCCCTGTACAGCTGCAGTAAGACATCCTTGCTCCTGTACTCAAGTCCTCTCACAATGAAGGCCAACAAAACATTTGCCTTCTTAACTGCTTGCTGCACCTGCATGCTTGCTTTCAGTGATTGGTGTACAAGGACACCCAGGTCCCTTTGTACATCAACATTTCCTGATCTATCAGCATTTAAATAATACTCTGCCATCCTGTTCTTTCTAGTGAAGTGCAGAGGAGGTGGTGGTGTAGTGGTATAGTCACTAGACTAGTGATCCCAGTGACCTGGGTTTGAATTCCACTGCAGCAGGTGGTGGAATTTGAATTTATAAAGATGTTGAAATATTATGGTGGCCAAAAAAACCATGCAGATTGTTGCAAAACCCACCTGGTTCACTAATGTCTTTTTAGGGTCATTACATATGACTCTATGTGAGCTACATGTGACTCCAGGCCCACAGCATGTGATTGGCTCTGAAAATGCCCCCTGAGCAAGGGCAATTAGGGATGGACAATAAATGTTGGCTGAGGCAGCAGTGAGCAGTCCTCACCCAGTGAATAAAAAGGAGGATAACTTCACATTTATCCACGTTCTACTGCATCTGCCATGTACTGGCCGACTTAATCTTAACATCCTCCTCATCGCTGACATTGCCACCAAGTTATGTGTCATCAGCAAACTTGGAAATATTATAATGCTCCTGTGAAGTGCCTTAGGATGTCTTCCTATGTTAGAGGCATTGATATTGTGTCTCTGTCTTTGAAGGTTTATCATGATTGATTCTTTTTTGTGCTTTATTTGCCTTTGGGCTCATGGAGTCCTGGACAAACATACCTTGGGCAGTGTGTCTCACTCGGGAGGCACTAGGGAGACACTCAAAACCTAGAGTGATTCAGAAACGAGGTGTAGTGCTTTTATTTATTCATTCAGGAGATGTGGACATAGTTGGCAAGGTCAGCATTTATTGCCCAACCTTCATACAACTGAGTGTTTTGCTGGGCCATTTCTTAAGGCAGTCAAGAGTCAACCACATTGCTGTGGGCCTGGAGTCACATGTAGCCCAGACCAGAGTAAGGACAGCAGATTTCCCTCCCTAAAGGACATGAGTGAACCCGATGGGTTTTTGATGACAATTTGGTGATTTTGTCGCCATCATCACTTTTTATTTCATATTTATGCAGTTAACTGGATTTCAATTTCCCTGCTGCTAGGGTTTTGAACTCATGCATTAGGTTATTAGTCTCTGGATAACTCATCCAGTAATTGAACCTCAATGCTACCGTATCCCTCATTCAAAGGGATGTGAGGAAAAAATTGGAGCAATCTGGATCAGTCTCAGGTGACAGCGATGGGACTTCCCGCACCTTTATAACAACATCTTGCATTTATGTAGCACTTTTAATGTAGTAAAATTGCTCCAATGTCTCTTAGACACGTAATCAGAAACTAACTGATGCCAAAACAAAGGAGATTTATTCAGTGCAGTACAGTTAGCAAAGAACATCATGTAAATTGTGCTCAAAAGAACAGTTTTATCAAACTCCCCAAAAATGACCTCTGACAGGTATTTATTCAGTATGTCTTTACAGTGGACACATGAATATCTTAGGGGTTTCTGACTGTGATCTGTCTGCACATTGTAGCATCGACTGTCACCATCAGCAAAGTGATGAAAGTGTCACCCACAGGGATACCAGCGGCACTCACTCAGCAATAACCTGATCACTGACACTCAGTTCGAGCCCAGCTGGGGCCACTCAGTTCCTGACCTCATTACAGCCTTGGGAGTGACATCAAGGCAGCATTTGACCAAAGAATCCGAGAAGCCTCAGCAAAACTGGAGTCAATGGGAATCAGGGGAAAACTCTCCACTATCTGGAGTCACACATAGCACAAAGGAAGATGGTTGTGGTTGTTGGAGGTCAGTCATCTCAGCTCCAGGACATCGCTGCAGGAGTTCCTCAGGGTAGTGTCCTCGGCCCAACCATCTTCAGCTGCTTCATCAATGACCTTCCTTCCATCATAAGGTCAGAAGTGGGGATGTTCACTGATGATTGCACAATGTTCAGCACCATTCGCAGCTCCTCACATTCTCAGGCAGTCAATGTCCAAATGCAACAAGACAGGGACAAAGTCCAGGTTTGGGCTGACAAGTGGCAAGTGACATTCATGCCACACAAGTGCCAGGCAATGACCATCTGCAACAAGAGAGCATCTAACCAAGGCCCCTTGACATTCAATGACATTACCATCACTGATCCCTCACTACCAACATGCTGGGTGTTACCATTGACCAGAAACTGAACTGGATCAGCCATGTAGATACTGTGGCTAAAAAAACAGGTCAAATACTGGAAATTCTGAAGCAAGTAGCTCACCTCCTGACATCATCCAGGACAAAGGAGCCCGCTTGATTGGCACCTCACACCACCATCTTCAACATTCACTCCCTCTATCACCGACACACAGTAGCAGCAGTGTGTACCATCCACAAGATGCACTGCAGGAATTCACCAAGGCTCCTTAGGCAGCACCTTCCAAACCCACAACCACCACCATCTAGAAGGACAAGGGCAGCAGATAGATGGGAACACCACCACCTGGAAGTTCCCCTCCTAACTTGGAAATATATCACCGTTCCTTCACTGTCGTTGGGTCAAAATCCTGGAACTCCCTTCCTAACAGCACCGTGGGTGTACCTACACTACATGGACTGCAGCGGCTCAAGAAAGCAGCTCACCAATTAGGATTGGACAATAAATGCTGGCCACGGCTGAGAGTGAGGCAGAGGCACTGACGAGTTGAACTCCTGAACTTGCCAGGTTGCCCTAAAGCAGAGCAGGGCCGGGACAGGGTGGAATGGTTGCTGTTCTCATAGGAGAAAGATTACTTGCTGGGGGTTAGGGGTTTAGCAAGAAAGGATACCCAATAGGCACTGGCACCAGAAGTCATTGTGTCCAGCTGAAATGTTAGGAGTTGTAAGAGGGCCAATTTAATTGTTTTTGTCTTCAGTAGCTGGTTGTGATCTGAGACAAGTTCCCAGCATGGAACACAGGTCCAGCAAGAGAGCATTCAGCTCATTAGCCTGTTCGGCCTGTTCCTGGATCTCCCTCCCTAACAGCACTGTGGGTGTACCTACACCACATGGACTGCAGCGGTGCAAGGAGGCAGCTCACCACCACCTTCTCAAGGGGCAAGCAGGGATGGGCAATAAATGCTGGGCCCAGCCAGTGACACCCACATCCCATGGACAAATAGAAAGGAAAATTCAGTTAGATCATGGGCCGATCCAATTCTCAACTCCATTTACTTACCTTTGCTCCATAGCTTTGATATCCTTACCCAACAAATGATCTGTCAATCTCAGTCTTGAAAGGTAGAATTGATGCCCCAACATCCATAGCTTTCTGGAAGAGAGTTCCTGACCTTTACTACCCTTAATATGGTGATTTCACTGTTGAATGTTCTAGATCCTATTTAGCTTATGCACCCTTGCTCCAGATTCGCCAGCCATGTTAAATGCCTTCCCTCAGGACCACCTCTCGGCTTTCCAAACCTGGGAATACAAGCCAACTTTCTAAAACGTGTCCCCATAATTTAACCCATCAAGACCTTGTATCATCCTGTGAATCTGTGCTACATCCCCTCCAAATCCAGGATATCCTAACTAGGTGAGGTGGTTTTTATAACTGAACACAGCTGGGGTCTTGTACAAATGAAACATCACTGGCCCGTTTATAAACTCCAGCCCTCTTGAGCTAAAGGATATTCAGCTTTCTGATTCTTTTTTGTACCTGAGTACTAGCTTCTATTGCTGTGGAGATGTAGACACCCATATCCCTTTACTTCTCCTGGTTCCAACTTTAGCGTTCATTTACCTGGATGAAAAGAACACTCCGGCATTCAGGAGCCAGAAGTACAAGGGCATCCAATGAGTGTTGTCACCCTGACTGTCTGCATCCTTTGGATGCTCAACGATTTATTTGGGAAAACAGATTATTTCCCGTCCTCTGAGTCTCCTTTGGTGGGAAATTCCAAATAAGCACCTGTGGGCAGGGGCATGACATTTCCAGCCCCTGCCCAACTTCCAGCCTGTCCCCTTGGCAGAACTCTCCCTGAGCTCAGAGAAGTCTGTGGCCTCATGCAAAGGTGTCAAAGTCCTAAATTTGAGAATGTTTGGCCTTGAGGCTAATTCTGTGCCCTGCCCTTTGACTGCCCCTGGGATCTTCTCAGGAGAACCCCTTTGATCAGACGTAGATGCTGTTTGAAGTCGCTCTCTTTTTCGGTATCAGACTACTCTTCATTCCTAAAACAAACATATGGTGACTCCTAATCATCTACTGCTTTCTATAACCTGTCAGGAAGTCTCCTCCACTCTGGCGGCTGTTGAAATTTAGCATGCTTAAAATTGGCTTGACGTGTCAATCTGTGTGGATGACAGGGATGTTTCCTCTTCATTTCCTCTTCTGCCCTTCACTGGGCTCATCTCCAAAGCATTTCCTTCACCTGTGGCAAGAGAGACTCCAGGTGAGATCATGCCCTGAAACAGGAGCTGAGTCCCTGGTGAACAGAGAACTTTAACCACAGTATCTGCCCCACTACACAAGATGGCAGAGTAGGAAACTCTCCTGGTCGGCTCTGTAACTTTCTTTTAAACTGAACTTGGCCGTCGCCTCTCTGACTGCTGAGTTTGAGATGAGATCAGGGACATTTTCTTAACCCGTAACTCATCTGAAGGTGCTGCTTTCAGCTGGGTAACAGTTCCTTAACACCCAGGTGGTGTGTTACTCTAACCTAGGAGGGTACAAGCAATTCAAAGCTTTAAAAAGTATTCTTGATATAATTTATGCTTCATTCCAGTCCTGACATGTTTAGCTACCTACTCAATCTCTGCTTGGATACTTTAGGATGAGTCACCAGGATACCCTTTATTGACTGACCTTCAGCTTTCTGAAGCTGCAAAATACAACTGTCATTTTTTTGTCGATTCTAAAAGCAGACAAGAGGCAAATAGGCCAAGGGATGGGCTGTGCGGCGAATAGGATCAGGGGTCGAATTCAGATTTGTGAAAATCCATTGACAAATCTCCACACACAACACGCCACCTTCTTCAGTTCTCTGCCCAAAGGCAGATCCAAACCAGGACCACTTTCATGGGTAGAGCAAGGAGACATGCCCCAAGTCCATCCCAGCCAGAATGTGGATCAAACCACATACTGTTGGCACCAATCTGATCCACAGACCAAGTGCCCAGCCAACTGGTCCCTCAGGGCCTCTGAGTTGCTGTGGAACTGAACTTTTACATGTTGTATTCTGGAGCTATGTCTAGTGATGGTAGAGGCTCCAATGTTCTTTCCATCATATGGCCGACCAGGGATGTCTCCCACTCTTACCACCTGCAATTAGCTTGTGTTGGAAGGACTTGTAGGTTGATACTCAACCTGTTTGGTCATGTTACAAATGCACATTCCTTGACCATCAAGTCCTGGGGTAGGACTAGCTCAGAGCTTCTGGCTCAGAGGAAGAAACACTATGCCAACATTACTGGAAGATGAGTTCATAGAGTGTATTTGGGACAATTTCTTAGACCAGTAGTTCTAATGCCAGCCAGGGAGAAGACTATTATAAACCTGGTAACTTACAATGAGACAGGATTAATTCATGAGCTCATGGTAAAGGAGATCTAGGCAACAGTGATCATAACATGTTAGAATTTCACATTCAATTTGAGGGTGAGAAGTGTGGAACTAAGACTAGTGCCTTAAACTTAAACTTAAACGAAGACAATTACATGGGTAGGAGGGCAGAGTTAGCTAAAGTGAATTGGATAAATGGGTTAAAGGTAAGACAGTAGAGAAATAGTGGCAGACGTTTAAGGAGCTATTTTATAACTTTCAGCAAATATATAATCCAATGAGAAAGAAAGTCTTTAGCAGAAGGATGCACCATCCATTGCTAGTCAAGGAGGTTAAGGATAGTACTAGATTGAAAGAAAAAGCATATAATACTGTGAAGATTAGCGGCAGGCCAGAAGGTTGGACATGTTTAACAAATTTGTAAAGAATGAGTCAAAAAGAGGGAGAAATTAGAGTACGAGGGAAAACTAGCTAAAAATATAAAACCAGTAAGTGTTTCTATTAGTATTTAAGAAAGGAAAGGGGTAACTAAAGTGAGTATTGGTCACTTAGAGAGCAAGTCTGGGGAATTACTAATGGATAGTGTCCAAGTCCCAAGCATCTTCAGATGCTTCATCAATGACCTTCCTTCCATCATAAGGTCAGAAGTGGGGATGTTCGCTGATGATCGCACAATGTTCAGCACCATTTGCAACTCCTCAGATACTGAAGCAGTCCATGTCCAATTGCAGCAAGACTTGGACAATATCCAGGCTTGGGCTGACAAGTGGTAAGTAATATTTGCACCACACAAGTGTCAGGCAATGACCATCTCCATCAAGAGAGAATCTAACCATCGCCCCCTGATGTTCAATGGCATTAACATCACTGAATCCTCCACTATCTACATCCTGGGGGTTACCATTGACCAGAAACTGAACTGGACTAGCCATATAAATACTGTGGCTACAAAAGCAGGTCAGAGGCCGGGAAACCTGCAGCGAGTAACTCATCTCCTGTCTCCACAAAGCCTGTCCACCATCTACAAGGCACAAGTCAGGAGTGGGATGGAATAATCTCCACTTGCCTGGATGAGTGCAGCTCCCACAACACTCAAGAAGCTTGACAAAGCAGCCCCTTGATTGGCACCACATCCACAAACATTCACTCCCTTGACCACCCATGCACAGTAACAGCAGTGTGTACCATCTACAAGATGCACTGCAGGAACTCACCAAGGCTCCTTCAACAGTATCTTCCAAACCCACAACTGCTACCACCTTGAAGGACAAGGGCAGCAGATAGATGGGAACACCACCACCTGGAAGTTCCCCTCCAAGTCACTCACCATCCTGACTTGGAAATATATCGTCATTCCTTCACTGTCACTGGGTCAAAATCCTGGAACTCCCTCCCTAACAGCACTGTGGGTGTACTTACACCACATGGACTGCAGCGGTTTAAGAAGGCAGCTCACCACCACCTTCTCAAGGGCAATTAGGGATGGGCAGTGAGTGCTGGCCCAGCCAGCGAAGCCCACATCGAATCAATGAATAAAAAGACACAAGGAAATGGCAGAAGCTTTGGACAGAGATTTTGTGTCTGCCTTCACTGTCGAAGACAAAAACATCCCAAGAATATTTGAAAATCAAGAGGTAAAAGGGAAGAAAGAACTTAAAACAATCACAAACATGAGGGAAGATGTACTGGGTAAATTATTAGAAAACTAAAGATTGACAAGTCCCCAGGGCCTGATGGGCTGCATCTTGGGGTCTTAAAAGAAGTATCTGTGGAGATAGATGCATAGATTGTGGTCTTTCAAAATTCCCTAAATTCTGGAAAGGTCTCATGTGGATTGGAAAAGCACAAATGTAACACCTCTGTTCACAAAAGGAGGGAGACAGAAAGCAAGAAGCTACGGATCAGTTAGGAACATCTGTCATTGGGAAAATGCTAGAATCCATTATTAAAGAGGTAATAGCATAAAATAATCAGGTAGAGTCAACCTGGTTTTGTGAAAGGGAAATCATGTTTGGCTAATTTATTAGAGTTAGGTCACCGCTAGAGTGTTGTGTGCAGTTTTGGAATCCGCATTATAGGAAGGATGTGATTGCACTACAGAGAGTGGAGAGGAGACTTACCAGGATGTTGCCTGGGCTGGAGAGTTTTAGTTATGAGGAGAGATTGGATAGACTGGGGTTATTTTCCCCAGAGCAGAGGAGATTGAGGGGGGACATGATTTAGGTGTATAAAATTATGAGGGGCATAGATAGGGTAGACAGGGATGAACTTTTCCCCTTGGTGGAGGGAACAATAACCTGGGTGCATAGATTTAAGGTAAGGGGCAGGAGGTTTAGAGGGGATGTGAGGAAGAATTTTTTCACCCGAAGGGTGGTGGGAATCTGGAACTCCTGCCTGACAGGGTGGTAGAGGCAGAAACTCTCATAACATTTAAAAAGTATTTGGATGTGCACTTGCGATGCCATGGCATACAAGGCCATGGGCCAAGTGCTGGAAAATGGGATTAGAATAGTTAGAATACTTGTTTGACTGGCACAGACTCAATGGGCTGCAGGGCCTTTTCTGTGCTGTAGACATCTGTGACTCTATGTCTATGAATTCTTTGAGGAAATAACAAGCAAGGTGGCTAAGGGGGAACCTGTAGATGTGATGTACTTGGATTTCCAGACAGCTTTTGATAAGGCGCCACATCAAAGGTTACTACACAAGATAAGAGTTCATGGTGTAGGGGGTAACATTTTAGCATGGATAGAGGATTAGTTAGCTAACTAGAAGCAGAGTAGGATAAATAGGTCATTTTTGGGTTGGTAAAATGTAATAGTGGAGTGCCACAGGGATCAGTGCTGAGACCTCAACTATTTACAGTACACTGTACTCTGGATGCAGCCTAACTAAGGCCCTATATAACTGCAGCAACACTTCCCTGCTTTTATACTCAACTTCCCTTGGATATAGACTTGGATGCAGGGACCGAATGTAGAAGGAAAGTATGTAGTCAAGGGGAGGTGGAAAGTCTGCAAAGGGATGTAGATAGGTTAAGTGAGTGGGCATAAGTTTAACAGATGCAGTATAATGTGAGAAAATATGAACTTGTCCACTTTGGCTGGAAATTTTAAAAAGCAGCGTATTATTTGAATGGAGAGAGACTGCAGAGCTCGACAGTACAGAGGGATCAGGGTGTCCTGGTACATGAATCACAAAAAGTTGGTATGCAAATGTAGCAATTAATTAGGAAGGCAAATGGAATGTTGGCATTTATTGCAAGGGGACATTGAGTATAAAAGCAGGGAAGTGTTGCTGTGGTTATATAGGGCCTTAGTTAGACTGCATCCAGAGTACAGTATACTGTTCTGGTTTCCTTAATTAAGAGAGGATATAATAACATTAGAAGCAATTCAGAGAAAGTTCACTCGACTGATTCCTGCGATGAAGGGGTTATTTTATGAGGAAAGGGTGAACAGGTTGTGTCTGTATCCATTGGAGTTTAGCAGAATGAGAGGTGATCTTATTGAAACATAAAAGATCCTGAGGGGGCCTGACAGGGTGGATGCTGAGAGGGTGTTTGTCCTTGTGGTGGGTTATCTAGAACTAGGGGACACATTTAAAAATTAGAGGTGTGCCTGTGCCATTTGAGACTAAGATGAGGAGAATTTTTTTCCCTCAAGAGGCTGTTAGTCTGTGGAATTCTATTCCCCAAAGAGCAGGGGAGGCTGAGTCATTGAATGTATTCAAGGCTGAGTTAGAAAGATTTTTGGTAGACAAAGGAGTTAAGCGTTAAGAGGGGCAGACAGGAAAGTGGAGTCGGTCCACAATCAGATCCACCATGATCTGATTGAATAGCGGAGCAGGCTCGAAGGGCCGATTGGCCTACTCCTGCTCCTAACTCTTATGTTCTATCCACTGTACAGCATACACAAATCTGTTATTCTGTTTGGGAGGAAAGCTTCATTTTGAATCGTTAGAATCCAGTTTACATTCTAGAAGCTTCCAGCTAGCTTGCTCAATAACTGAGCTCAGTGGTCTAGAAGCAGACAGATGACCATCTACAGGTGAAAAGCAGAATTGGGAAGTCCATATACTACTCAGCAAAGGTCAGGGCTAACAGGTAGAAAATGTCATGCAGCTTGGTGCTTTTTTAAAGAGGAACCAGTGGTTTGATAATGTGGGCTGGGTGGTTTTTTTTTACAGAAACAGCTTTTTATGCATGAGACAACAGAGCTTGGTCTGCAGGTTCAAACAGGTTTAAATGCTTGAGTCACAGAGGAACAGGCAGATAAAACTCTGCGCTTGAGACTGTGGAGTATGTTAACAGGATTTCTATCTCGCAGATTTGAAATTCTGACCCTCCTCCTCCGGCTCTGCCACTTTTGAGAAGCCCCTGAAACTCGAGGTTTGGTGGAATCACAGCTTCAGTTCAAAGTTTTGATTTTCCACTAAAATTCTTTCAGACACTAACCTCCAGCCCAAAGTCCCTCTATATTCACTAGACGGCTGGAACTGCAGGGGAAAAGCGAATTAGTCAGAGCCAAATAGTTCAGTTGTTAGCGCTCTTACCTCTGAATCAGAAGGCTATGGATTCAAGACCCACCATGATGCAAGCCCATAATCGGGGATGACACTGGTGTAGCACTTGTGGGATCTTGCTTTGTGAAAATTGGCAGCTGCACTCCCTATAACAGTGACTACAGTTCAAAGTTATGTAATTGTCTATAGCAGGATGTCCTGAGGTCATGAAAGGCTCTATGCAATTCTTTCTTTCTGTTACTGAAGCCACAGGGATTGGTCACACTTTGGGCTGAGCTAGCAATCGACACAGACTCAATGGGCTGAATGGCTTCCTTCTATACTGTAGCTATCTATGAATGGAGAAGTGGGAAACATTACAACTGGTGCGGGGTGGAGTGGTCAGGAGAGAGGACAGTCAGTCTGAACATTGCAGCCTGAAACAAACCAGAACATCAACTGTTTATCTGAGGCAGGGATTTATATTCAGACTCTCACAGCACAATGACTGACGGAGTTACAGCGTGAAGCAGAAATCATCATTTACATATCTTTTTTTAAAAAGCTAAGAAAAGCCTGGACGTTCATTAGGTCTCTTTATACTCGGAAACTCTGCTCTTACTTGTAGAGTCGGTGCAGTAATTAAATAGCTTTTGTTGTGTTACAGGCCCTAATCCATCTTTAGAAATCTTCTGCAGGTCATTAGTTTTGGTTTAAGCTGATGAAGAGGCATCATCTTTTGAAGGAGATGATAAAGTAAGATGGCAGATGCCTTAATTTTGAAATTCACTGTGTGTTGCAGGGGGAAAATGACAGGGAGATATTTTTATACTAGTTCATTCTGGTTTCTGAGGCTTTAGCAATAATTCTGCTGCCTGCCTCCCTATAGTACGGTTTGAACAGTAAAATATATTCCAGTGAAGAGGGAGAGGTCAAAATACTAGGATGCTACTACTTTAGCTCAGTTGTAGCACTGCCTCACAGTCACATTCAGTCACAGGTCACAGTCGAGACCCACTCCAGAGCCTTAATCCAAACTTCAGTGCAGTGCTGAAGGAGTGCTGCACTGTCAGAGATGTCGGCGGGACAAACTGAGGCCCAGTTTTCCCTCTCAGGTGGATGTAAAATATCCCAAGGCACTATTTGAAGAGTAGGGGACTCCCTCCCAGTGCCACAGCCAACATTTATCCCTCAACCAACATCGCAAAAGAAACGTTTATCTGATTGTTGTTTCTGGCACTTTGCTGTGTACAATTAACTGCCCATCTTTCAACAGTGACTACACTGAGAATGACCTCATTGGCTGTGAAGTATTTAGGGACAATGAAGGGTGCTAGATAAGTGTAAGCATTTCTTAAATTGATTTCAACACAAGAGATTAGGAGGTCTCCTGCCTTCACAGCAACTGATCCAGAGTAAAACATCAGTAGCCAGGACTGGTGTGCATTGTGGAAGGTCATATAGCTTCAGAGTACATAGTGCTGTCTCAGAAGAGCACTCAAACCAATAATGCATAATATTAGCCCATAAGGATTACTGTTTGGTAGGAGAGAGAGAGAGAGGCCTGGTTGATCAAAGAGTTTCTGGAACCTTGCACTTCAAAGAATCAAACACAGGCATTAGTTTAAAATAAACATCCCCTATTTATTGCAAAATCCATAGAATAAGCTCAGTATAAAAACTCAATCCACAAGCAGTGCCTTGGACACATCTACAGCCACACAGATATATAAAAAGTAATGTACAAAACAGGAAACTATTGGTGGCTGAGAAAGATTAGAAAAGCAGAACTACCCACACACAAATACATAAAACATCCCGGTTAGCAACTGGTTCAAACTGACTAGTATAAAACAAAATATAATAACAGTCACTTGAAAACCTGGACTCCAACCAGGTTACACTACATACCTCACCATTGTTGGGAATTCCTTTACAAAATGGAAACTGGAATACAGCAATTAATATTTCAAATTTCAGTCTGATAATTTAAACTGTTTAAAAAGAGCTTGGGTTCTAATTATACATTTCTAAAATTTCAGACAGTGATTATTTAACAAAAATCTGATTGCAAGAGCAGAAGAATATTTAAAGGATGTTGGGCATTGGGGGGACGGGTTGTAAAACACTAGCTAGGGATTGTCAGATACATTGTTGAAACTTGCTTCAACTGGAACAAGAATGTGTTTAATTCCTACTTTCAACACAGTCTAATGTTGTACCCAGTATGGATGGTGGAATTGGGGCATTAGGTGTGAAACCCATTAACTAACCAGGCTGCAGCCCATTCCACATAAACAGCCACCCCACCCTGACTCCCTGTTGAAAAAAATTGTGATATTTGTCCCTGTAAATTGGCGCTTTCTTTGTACAGTGAACGGAAACAACAAACTTAGCTTTTCAGAAATGGCAGAGCACATTGTTGGAGACTGACTTATTCACCACTGGGCCAGATTTTTAAAATTCATTTTTATGGGATGTGGCCATCACTGGCTAGGCCATCATTTATAGCCCCTCCCTAATTGGACTTGTTTACAGGGCATTTAAGAGTCAACCCAATTGCTGTGGGTCTGGAGTCACACGTAGGCCAGACCAGGTAAGGATGGCAGATTTCCTTCTCTGAAGGACATTAGTGAACCCGATGGATTTTTATGGCAATCATTTTGTGATCATCATCAGACCTTTAATTCCCAATTTTTATTGAACTGAAATTTCACCTTGCATACTGGGTGCAACTTTAGACTGTGTTAAAAATAGGAATTAGGGATTTGAACCCAGGTCCCCAGAGCATTACCCTGGGTCTGTGGAATATCGGTCCAGTGATATTTCCACCAAAGCGCTGCATCCCCAACTCACCACTCCTGTGGAAACCCTCTGAGGTTAGCAGGACCTGGAAAAGGAAAGATTCTTAAAGTATATGCAAACAAAGCTTTGTGCTTCTGAAACAGTAGAAGTCACAGCTGGGCTGAAATTCCAGGTGAAGGTCAAACACTCAGCGTCTGCTCTAGTCCCATTGAAACAATTTGGTTAATGACAGGAAATTTGAGCAAGTAGTTGCAGACCATGAACCCATTTGCTGCAAAGTGACAGCAGAATAGATTTGATTTCAGTCAGATAAAGGACAGTTTGATGAGCCTACACACTGACTCTTCTCATTGTAATAAACTCATGAGGGTCAGAACGACAGTGGCCATCCCATTCTCCACAGAGTTCAAAGTGCAACTAAGGCAACAACTCCACTTACACTCCAGGATTTATTCAGAATCAGGCCTCGTTTCAATTCCATTTTGAAATTTAAGGGGCTCGAAAACCAACAGGACTCAGCCTGTCCCAGAATTCAGAGGGAGGATTGGTAAAATATCACTGTCCAACTACTCTGGATATAATATCCGCCAAAATGGTTCAAGTTCTCCCCACTCATGCCCATTACAGATCAAAATCAGCTCTTATATTGGTCTGTAACAAAGAATGAGGCTCAGGCTGGAGAGAATTCATCACTGAATGAAGTGCTACACACATTGGATTGTCCAGGCATGTTCTACTATAAAAGCAATGGTTGTAAATGGAATTGAACAACTGATGGTTGAACTAACAATGGACCGGTTGGTACGTGGGATGAAATAAAACACTAATTTAAACATGTTGGAGTTTGGTGAGGCACCGATATATTACTCTCATGAATATCAATTATTTAACAATAACTGATTGGAACAGGTGGAAGATTTCATGAGGTACTTGCCTACCCCGAGAATACTGCTGATCTTGCTGAAGCCTAAATTGAGTACAACAACTGCATCTTGCAAATATAGATTGGACATTAACAACTCTGGATACACAGTGCCAGTCGAAATGGTTACACATTGGTATATCTAATATATGTACATGAAGAAGGTCAAAACAAGCAACTCAGAGATGAGGCCATTCAGCAGCTCGGGTACGGACTGCTTGTTAACTCTTAACAGGTTTGTAAATTATGTTAGTAAGATATGGTTGAGGATTTCAAAGAGATTGTTGTGGACTATAAGGAGCCAATGGTTAAGGTTGGTTTGAAGAGTTGAGTTCTGCATCTTAACATGACCTCCAAAAGACAGAGATATGGCAAAGTGTTTCATTAATACGGAGCAACTTAACCATGTAGAATGATGCTGACTCTTTTGATGTGTTTTTCTCTTCAATAGAAATCAAAAGGCTTCAATGTGACTTCCCAGGCCCTCCCCCCTTAATTATTCACAGCTTCATTTTCACTATGACTTCAAATCTCCTACCCAGAGCCCAGCAGCAGCTATCAATAAACCCCCACCCACTCACCTCTATCCCACCCTGGGTGACCTATGGTCAGATAGATACCCCATCAGGAGGACTGTGTGTGTGAGCCTAGTGAGTCTTACCTCAGTAATCTGGCCTATTTAATTGAGCTCTTTACTGTATTTGAGTGAAAAGGTTGCATGCTACCCTGGTACAATACCCGATTTACCCTCAGAAGTAAGTATTGCATATACACAAGCCCCCGAGCAATCCTTCCTTCTGAAAAAGTTATTTGATATTTTATATGTTACAGGAAAGATATTCTAAAATGTGTGCTCTAAATAAAGAAACTGGCACTTGGTGTGCTTATGATTACCTGAAATTAAAATGACACAGCGAGTAAATGTAAGATAGTAAAACTTTAATGGAGCAAAAGCCCTTTCATTTCCGAACAGTCTTCCTAGGAACTGTCATTAAGGGTAATACTCGGCATCCCTTACTTAAAGAGATAAGCATCCAGTGACTAGTTCAAATGGGATCTTCTCAACAGCTCAGTTGGTCTCACACGTAGTTCTTTGCAGCAGATGAAGCGGATTGTGACCGGGGGTAGGTCTGTCCTGGGTAGGACCCCCGGCTCCCCTTGGTACAGGAGCAGCAGAGGAAGGCTCCACCGAGTATGGAGAGAGCAGCAGCAGCCCATCCGATAAACAGAGCCTGGCCAAACTCAAACCTGCAAGGAAAGGGAGACTGGTCAGTAAGAGATTGACAGAGAAGATCCCCTTCTCATTTTCCTTATTGATTCTCGATCAATAATTGTCTTTATTTTGGGGCCCGTTTTAATTTTTCAGTTTATTTTAAAGGTGCTTTTAATAACCCCGAACTTCAGAATGTTTGCTGGGGCTGTAAATTAGTTTTATAGGCGCTGCCTAAAACCTTGAACCTTATTCAGTCATATCATCCAAGCTGTGAGGTATGATAGCACTTGTGTTATTCAGCAATTTCCGTCAGTGCATTTGATCATCATTCACTTCAGATGGTCTAAGTTCTAACAGCTCGCACCAGGATAGAGGGCCCTTTAAAATCTTGCAGGAGTCCAAGAGGAACTCAGACACAGAGCAGAAGACTAGGGTAGAGAGGGGTGAAAGTGAATGAATGGGTGATAAGGATGAACAGTAGGAGAAATGTAGAAGGGTAACGGCTTTGAGAAGGAAATTTCAGGATGCAGGAGAACTGGAGGCTCTGCAGCCAATAATGGAGTTGAGTTTACATCAGAGTTAATGGGTACATGACTTTGGTCAGGGATCAGGAGTGGTGGGCTGAAGATATTATAACCCAAAAGATCATCAATTGCAAAGAAAGTGAGTTACATGAAAACAGGTAAACAAAAAGAGGTGCCAAAGAACCCCAACATTCTTGGGTGAGGTTCTAGAACAGTAAATGAGACCATCAGTTTTTTTAATTCATTCACAGGATGGTGTCACTGGCTGGACCAGCATTTATTGCCCATCCCTAATTGCCCCTTGACAAGGTGGTGGTGAGCTGCCTTCTTGAACTACTGCAGTCCATGTGGTGTAGGTACACCCACAGTGCTGTTAGGGAGGGAGTTCCAGGATTTTGACCCAGCGACAGTGAAGGAACGATGATATATTTCCAAGTTAGGATGGTGAGTGACTTGGAGGGGAACTTGCAGGTGGTGGTGCTCCCATCTATCTGCTGCCCTTGTCCTTCTGGATGCTAGTGGTCATGGGTTTGGAAGGTGCTGTCTAAGGAGTCTTGGTGAGTTCCTGCAGTGCATCTTGTAGATGGTACACACTGCTGCTACTGGGCCTCGGTGGTGGAGGAAGTGAATGTTTGTGGATGTGGTGCCAATCAAGTGGGCTGCTTTGTCCTGGATGGTGTTGAGCTTCTTGAGTGTTGATGGAGCTGCACTCATCCAGGCAAGTGGGGAGTATTCCATCCCACTCCTGACTTGTGCCTTGTAGATGGTGGACAGGCTCTGGGGAGTCAGGAGGTGAGTTATAGGTCACCCAATTCCTTGGACCAAGCACTTCATTTCCACACACAAATTCACAATCTTATCATGACCGTCTCCTTCACTTAATCCCTTAGAGCATCCGTTGCTTTTTCTCAAACCCACAAGCCCACACCTTTCATAGTATTCACCACACGCACAAACAACCCACATCTTTGTATTGTTCAACATACACTACCGCCCACTCACTAACCCCGGCATGTTCCAATTCATTGGACCATTTGCTTAAAGGGTTCATTTTTTTTTAGGTGCCCTGAGGAGTTGGGAAACATCTGTCCATGGACCACATGTTCAAGTGCATTTAAATGAAGTTAATTGGAAAGTCAGCCTGTGGTGACAGGGCTGGTTACGCATCTAAAGTTAGAATGTTACTGCTTTAAATTAAACATTTCAATTATTTACCTTCTAAATTAATGACTTGGAGAAAGGAACAGGCTGTATTGTAACCATATTTACTGGCAGAACCAAGGCAGGTAGGAAAGCAAATTGAGAGGAGGATACAAAGGGCCTTTGTTTAAACAGGCATCACTGACAAGACCAGCACTTGCTGCCCATCCTTAACTGCTGTTGAACTGAATGGCTCGTTAGGCCATTTCAGAGGGCAGTTAAGAGTCACATGTAGGCCAGACCAGGTAAGGACAGCAGATTTCCTTCCTTAAAGGGCATTAGTGAACCAGGTGGGTTTTTATGACAATGGTTTCACCATTACTGAGACTAGCTTTTCATTCCAAATTTTATTAATTGAATTTAAATTACACCACCTGCTGTGGTAGGATTTCAACCCGTGCCCCCAAAGGAATTAGCCTGGGTCTAGGTCTCTACATTACTAATCTGGTACCATTACCACTACACCATCATCTTCCCACCAACTATAAAGGGATATAGACAGGTTAAGGGATTGGACAAAATCTGGCAGGTGGAGTATAATACGGGAAAATATGAGGTTGTTCACGTTAGGGGAAGAATAGAAAAGCTGAATATTATTTAAAGAGGGAGAGACTGCAGAATGCTGCTGTGCAGGAACATCTGGATGTCCTCCCCTCATACCTGAGTCACAAAATGTTAGCATGCAGGTCAGCAAAAGGCAAATGGAGTGTTGATATTTATTGCAATGGGGATGGAGTATCAAAGTAGGGAAGTCTTGCTCCAACTTTATGGGGCATTGGTGAGATCACATCTGACGTATTGTTTACAGTTTTGGTCTCCTTGCTTAAAGAGAGATATTTAGCAGTTCAGAGAAGGTTCCCTATGCGGGTTCCTGGGATGGAGAAGTTATCTTATAAGGAAAGATTGAACAGGCTGGTCCTATACTCTTGGAGTTTAGCAGAATGAGAGGTGATCTTATTGAAACATATAAGATCCTGAGGGGGCCTGACAGGGTGGATGCTGAGAGGGTGTTTCCCCTCATGGGAGAATCTCCAACTAGGGGACGCAGTTTAAAGATAAAGGGTTTCCCATTTAAGAAGGAGATGAGGAGGAATTTCTTCCCTGAGTGTTGGTAATCTTTGGAACTCTCTTTCCCAGTGAGCAAAGTGGTGGAGATTTCTGATCTACAAGGGAATCAAAGGTTATCAGGAGGTGCGAGTTGGGGTGTGGTGTAATGGGGTGGGCAGGAAGACAGAGTTAAGGCCACAATCAGATTGGGTGTGATCTTATTGAATGATGGAGTAGTCTCGAGGGGCAAAATGGCCTACTCTTGCTCCTAAGTCTTATATTCATCCCCAATGTGTGAACAATGACAAACCCAGGAATCCCTTTTTAATGTTCGATTCGGAAAAGATTGCTGGGAATGGTTCCAGGGACAAGGAACTTCAGTTACGTGGATAGATTGAAGAAGCTGGGCTGTTCTCCTTGGGGAACATGAGGTTGAGAAAAAATTTGTTAGATTCAAAATCATGGGGGGTTCTGGGCAGAGTAGATAGGGAGAAACTGTTCTCATTGGAGAAAGGATCAAGAACCAGAGGGACACAGATTTAAGATAATTGACAAAAGAAGCAATGGAGGCACAAGGAGAAACTTTTTCACACAGCCAGCGAGTGGTTAGGATCTGGAATGTCCTGCCTGAGAGTGAAAAGCAGGGAGCGGCACCCAGTGAGCAGCACTTGCAGAGTCAGCACAAACACTATGGGCTGAATGGCCTCCTTTAGTACTGTAACCAGTCTATGATTCTGTGATATTTAGAGATTAGAGGGTGGGGGAAGGGGAAAGAAAGAAGAGGCTAGCACAAATTGTTTAAACATGAAAAACAATAACAGAATATGTGATTCAGATATCATTAAAACTTGCAAAGTAATATATTGAGATTTATTAAAATGAACTGTACGCAGCTAATTTTGGCTCTCACACTGCTCTTCTCCCACACGTTTTTGCGAACACAAACACACACACAAAAACAACGCATTCACTTCTTCAAAGAACCTTTCCCAGCCTTGTTCTGTCTTGCACAGACCATTAACTTGCGAGCCTGGGCGAGTCCAACAGAAAACCGCCTGCTTAGTTTTCACACAAACACTCAAAAGTCTCAGTACAAACTGAGGGGGAAAGTTTACATTATACTGAGACACCGAATTTAAACCGCATCTGCTGTGGTTTAAGTGACACAGCTGAATAGATGTTAGCACATATTTCAATACTTTATCTCCTGTTTTAAATCAGTGTCAATACCTCACAACCACTTGACTGGAGAGAACAAGTCTCCCGATTCCCAGAGCAACAAATCTTCCATTTGCTAAACTGCATAAATCAGCAATTTTTTTTGTTGATATGCAGGATAGGCACTAGATAAGTGTATCCAGGTCAAGTTTAGTTCCACATTCCTCTGAAGAGGAGTACTCCCAAGTGAAAAGCAAACAGCATTTTATTAACAAATCAGGTCCAACCCCAAAACCCACTGAAAACAGTCAGCAAGGCAAAATGCTGAAATAAAGACACTCAGCAGGACAAGCAGCCCCTGTGGAGAGAGGAACAGAGTTAATGTGCTGGATTATATGTGTCCCCACTGGGAATGTATTTGTGTGGGGCGGGGGGGTGGGGGTGGAGGGGTAGATGAAATACGACGGATTCCCACCAACCCCACCAACTACCCCTCCACCCCCGAGCTCACCCCCCTAACACAGTCAGTGGGCAGCTGCTGAAATAGGCAGCGCGACCACCATATTAAAATATATAATCAAGGGTCAGTTGAGCTTGTTAACTTGCTAAATAACCCCGATAATACACTGCCCATGCTATAATATGGTTGGGGAGGGCTGTTCGGTGTGAGGGCTGGCCAATTTCTTTTTAAAGTTTTTAAGTGGATGGGAGGGAAGGAGAGTTACCACCTTCAGGGGTGGGAGGGAAGGAGAGTTACCACCTTCAGGGGTGGGAGGGAGGGAGGGTTACCACCTTCAGGGGTGGGAGGGAGGGAGGGTTACCACCTTCAGGGGTGGGAGGGAGGGAGGGTTACCACCTTCAGGGGTGGGAGGGAGGGAGGGTTACCACCTTCAGGGGTGGGAGGGAAGGAGAGTTACCACCTTCAGGGGTGGGAGGGAGGGAAGGTTACCACCTTCAGGGGTGGGAGGGCGGGAGGGTTACCACCTTCAGGGGTGGGAGGGAAGGAGGGTTACCACCTTCAGGGGTGGGAGGGAGGGAGGGTTACCACCTTCAGGGGTGGGAGGGAGGGAGGGTTACCACCTTCAGGGGTGGGAGGGAAGGAGGGTTACCACCTTCAGGGGTGGGAGGGAGGGAGGGTTACCACCTTCAGGGGTGGGAGGGAGGGAGGGTTACCACCTTCAGGGGTGGGAGGGAGGGAGGGTTACCACCTTCAGGGGTGGGAGGGAAGGAGAGTTACCACCTTCAGGGGTGGGAGGGAGGGAGGGTTACCACCTTCAGGGGTGGGAGGGAAGGAGAGTTACCACCTTCAGGGGTGGGAGGGAGGGAGGGTTACCACCTTCAGGGGTTGGAGGGAGGGAGGGTTACCACCTTCAGGGGTGGGAGGGAGGGAGGGTACCACCTTCAGGGGTGGGAGGGAGGGAGGGTTACCACCTTCAGGGGTGGGAGGGAGGGAGGGTTACCACCTTCAGGGGTGGGAGGGAGGGAGGGTTACCACCTTCAGGGGTGGGAGGGAAGGAGAGTTACCACCTTCAGGGGTGGGAGGGAGGGAGGGTTACCACCTTCAGGGGTTGGAGGGAGGGAGGGTTACCACCTTCAGGGGTGGGAGGGAGGGAGGGTTACCACCTTCAGGGGTGGGGTTTGTCAGTTGCTCATCAGGGGTCGCCCCCCCCAATATAGCACCCACCCTTTCTTCCTACCCACCTGCTCGAACATCTGCCACCCTGAAACCCCCACCACCTCCCCAAGCTGCCCAGAATCCTCCCCACCCAGTACCCCAGATGTAGCTTGTCCCAGGATCCATCGCTCTTCTTCTGGAGCTGCTTGTAGCCCTGGCAGTGCCCACTTGTGCGCTCTTGGCATTAGAAATTGCATTGGCTGGCAGCTCTCAGGGGGAGGGCCTTCCTCCCCAGTGAGGGGCGAAAGTTGCACTGGCAGACAGTGTAGCCCACTGGCAGCGGGCAATGGGTGTGGGGCGGGCTGGCATGGCGTGGCTCAGCTCCACGCTGACTTTGCTTTCGGGGGTGGTGGGGGGTTTGCCAATCATCCACCAAAACATGTAGCCCAGTGTTTCAGGTCTGTTCTGAGGAAAGGAATGAAATGTTATCTCAGTTTCCCTGCCAGACCTGCTGAGTATTTCCAGCATTATCTGTTAACATGAGACATTGTGGGTTGTACCAGTGTTTATGGGACACGGAATGTTTGAATCTCCCCACAGACCTGGAAGTGAGACTTCAGAATGGGGAGTCTCCCAACCCTGAACGGGTAGGAACGTTTTTGTGGCAGGAAAGGGAAAGAGGAAGTGATCTGTATTTGTGCTAAAAGATAAAAAACAAAGACACGTGATGGAACCACCATGGTGGATCAAAGCATTCTGGCGCGGGGTGAAATTGATCTATGCCAGATGTGCAAAACCAGCTGACTGGTGACATTGTTCAACAATCACCCTAATTTATTGACTTGAACAGAAATCAATTCACTCCAGATTCACTAATCAACTCTTTTTCTCTTACTCCTGTAGACCTCTCCTTATGCACCCCTGATCAAAACTAAAGTATTTAAATAAAAATCAGACACATTATTGAAACTAAAATTAGACATTGTATTGGAGAGGTGGAGAGGGAGGGTAGATTGGGGAGCGGCTATGTCTACATTTCATATTACACCATCAATTTGGGGGTGAGGTGGTAGCATAGTAGTATTGTCACTGCAACCAGGGTAATGCTCTGGGTTCATAATCCCACCATAGCAGATGGTGAAATGTGAATCCAATAAAAATCTGGAATTAAAGGACTGATGGTAACCATGAAACCATAGCTGATTGTGGTAAAAACCCATCTGGTTCACGAATGCCCTTTAGGGAAGGGAATCTGCTGTCCTTACCTGGTCTGGCCTACATGTGACTCCAGACCCACAGCAATGTGGTTGACCCTTAAATGTCGTCTGAACAATGGGGGATGGGCAATAAATGTCGGCCTAGCCAGTGATGCCCACATCCCATGAATGAATAAAAAAAGCTAGTGGTGAATACTTTTATGTAAACAGCTTGAAGGGGAGGTTTTGAAACCAATGTGTGATCTGCACATTCCTCCTCTGACCCGTCACGAGACAGATAGGTAGAACACAATGTACCTCACTCAGGAGGTCAGAGTATCCATACCCAGAACATAGCACCAAGTAACAGTCCCAGCAACAGGTATGCCCATCTTTTGCTCAGATCAGATATTAATGCGCAGGCTGATGAACATCTGCGACCAGTTTGAACTGGCCTCAGGAGCCAAAGTAAATCACAACATGTGCGAGGCCAAGTTCTTTGGGAGCTGGGCTGAACGATCCTTTGTCCCCTTCACTATCAAGTGAGGCCACCTGAAGGGGATGTGGTTTGAGAGAGTCTGAATTTGTGCCAAAAACTGGAAGGAGTTTTTAGCCATGGTGAAAGAGAAACTGAGCATGTGGGAGTGACATGCCCTCTCCACTGCAGATAAGGACCTGGTCAGCAGCTGCGAGGTACTCTTGGTGTTGTGCTACGTGGTGTGGGTCTGGTCCATACTGCACACTCGCACTGGTGGGTGCACAAGAGTCATTCTTCCACCTTATCTGGAGATCGAAAATGGAGTGTCCATGTTACATAATATACAAACTTCCAGATAAAGGGGGATAAACATACCGTCATCCTCATGGCCGCCTATGTGAGCGGCTGCATCAAACTCCACTGAGCTCTGGCAGAGAAACTGAGTCTGCAAACACCAAGTGTCACAATGTACTGAGGTTCTACCATCCCCAGTGTTACAAAGGATGGGTCTAGCCGCACTGTCCTGGGCTGCTACTCTCAGTACCAAATGTCCCTCATGGAAAAGTTTGCGCAGAAACCGCCTCCAACAACATGGCCTGCATGTAATGCCAATTCTGTCATTTGGCAGAACGTCTCATCACCAGGACTTTTAATCAAGCACCAAGACATGGCTTGGCTGATGGTCAGACCCTTCATGCAGACCCAAAGTGTCATCCCCACCACATACTGTGCTCAAAGTGGCTGCAGTGGGGAAGAGACCATTGTCCACCTCCTGCCTGAATGTGCCTTTGCAAAGCAGGCCTAGAAAAAGATGCAATAGTTTTATCGAGGTTCATCCTGAGCAATTCAGTGACACAGGACTCGGTGCTCTATAGGCTGTACCCAGGAAGACACCAAGAGAAATATCCACTGCTGCTGAAGGTGAAAGACGCTCTTTGGCCTGCCTGAAACTTGCAGGTCTTCCCATGCAAAGAGCTGTTAACGGCTTAGAGTTGCAGACTGACAAACTCCAAGGCCCAGCGCTTTGTACTGAGGGACACAGTATAGCTTGGGGCAGCTGCCACAAAGGCTTAATGGGAAAGGCCACTATCTAAGACGCCCCACCATAGTATACCGAGAGACAAGAGAACATGTAAAGCCCTTCAGGCTGTATACATCCGAGAATGTCTGACATGAAATGTAAATGTACATTGCGAAGACAATCTGTAATGGCTAGTGCAGTCAGGCACCTCACGTACTGTACCAACAAAACTGATCTGTTTCACACTTCATGGAATGTCAGACTTGAACTATGATTATAATACACTGTTACAAATTTTATGAATAAAGTATACTTTTGGAAGAAAAAATTAGCAGGCATGCTGCCAAATTACATTCCTATTAACAGGCACAGTGCCAGGTTATATCCCAATCAATTTGCCATGCTCTAAAGAACATTCCAGTTAAATCTTGTGCCTTCAAAACTTCAGCCCCAAACTCAACACATTACCTATCTCCCAACTTTCATGTAATTTGTCAAAACTGAACTGGACTAGCCATATAGAGCAGGTCAGAGGCTAGGAGTCCTGTGAGAGTAACTCAGCTCCTGACTCCCCAAAACCTGTCCACCATCTACAAGGCACAAGTCAGGAGTATGATGGAATAGTCCCCACTGGCCTGGACAAGTGCAGCTCCAACAATACTCGAGAAGCTTGACACCATCCAGGACAAAGCTGCTCTGCTTGATTGGCACCCCATCCACAAACATTCACTCTCTCCACCATTGACGCACAGTAGCAGCAGTGTGTACCATCTACAAGATGTTCTGCAGTAACTCACCAAGGCTCCTTAGACAGCACCTTCCAAACCCATGACCACTACCACCTAGAAGGACAAGGACAGCAGATAGATGGGAACACCAGCACCTGGAAGTTCCCCTCCAAGACACTCACCATCCTGACTTGGAAATATATCGCCATTCCTTCAGTGTCACTGGGTCAAAATCCTGGAACTCCCTCCCTAACAGTGGGTGTACCTACACCACATTGACTGCAGCGGTTCAAGAAGGCAGCTCACCACCACTTTCTCAAGGGCAATTAGGGATGGGTAATAAATGCTGGCCCAGCCAGCAAAGCCCACATCCCATGAACAAGTAAATATAAGGTGAAAGCTGTTAGTTCAGGTATCTAATATACACACTGGTTAACAATCTGTGCTTCTTATGGATGGTTAGCTTTTGGGGGAACAGGTCAGTGTTTTGCTAGTTGTGGTTACAATGCCAAATCTCAAGATTGTGACAGAACCTGACACTAATTTTCTTTCCAAAAATGTACGTTACACATAAAAATTTGCAAAATTACATTCTGTAACATTTCAAATTGGACGTCACCCAAACTGCAATCCAGTTCAAATTCTTTCCATACAGCATGTGGCGCTCTGAAGTGCCTCAATACATTTGTAATTATATGTGATATTTACAATATATCTTCCATGACAAAGATTCCAGCTGAGGGGTTGTACAGTTTCCAGTTCCTCAGTGCAATGCGGTGGGAGAACTTCAGGGAATGGCCTTTCTCCATCGCACCTCTGAAACTGACTTTCAGATGGCCACAACTGAACTTGCTGCTGATTGCTTGTTCGAGTAGGTTCTGGTCCTTGGACAGCACTCAATTCTCACAGGTCCATTCTGAACTGAGTCTGACCTTCCCTTTTGAAGGGGAGAATGGAGGTAAGGAGGGAGAGAAGGGAAAAGGACGCAGAAGGAAAACGACAAAGAAATGCAAGTACCCATACATTTGCAAAGAAACCATTTATTCTGATTCATCTCCCTCCTCTCACCCACAATCCTCAATGGATTTTTGTAGTTTGTATGTGAGGCTACAATTTAAAGTTGTTTTAACCATTGATATTTGATCATCCAACACATATCTGCTCAAAAAACCAAGAGAAAATCCCAGTTTTCTCCTGTTCTTCTTGAGGAGTTAATCCTTTGCTAGTGCACATTTCCACCAAGGATGATTCAGTTGTGAGAGCCTGAGGCTTCACAGGGAACCCAGTGCTGTCCTCACTCACTGGATGGTGATTAGGAATGAGAGTTCTTGCTGATGTGCTTGTCCCATAGCCAGAAAGAGAGAAAATCCCTGGCATTACTGCCTACACTTCACTGTAAACCAGCCAGCGCAGGGACTGAAGCTTGTTCCTGCTGCTATCTGTTTCCTACAATTTCTCATCTCATTGAGCTGAGGGAAACCATTGGAGAAAATCCTGAAGGAGAGAATCTATCTCCACTTGGAGAGGCAAGGTTTGATCAGGGATAGTTAGCATGGCTTTGTCAGAGGGAGGTCATGCCTAACAAATTTGATTGAATTTTTTGAGGAGGTGACCATGTGTGTAGATGAGGGTAGTGCAGTTGATGTAGTTTATATGGATTTCAGCAAAACCTTTAACAAGGTTCCACATGGGAGACTTATAAAGAAGGCAAATGCACATGGAATACAGGGTAATTTGATAAGGTGGATTCAAAATTGGCTTAGTTGTAGGAGGTAGAGGGTGATGACAGAAGGATGCTTTATTGACTGGAAGCCAGTGTCCAGTGGCGTACCACAGGGATCTGTGCTGGGTCCCCTAATATTCATCATTTATATAAATGACATAGATGACTATGTGGGGAGTAGGATTAGTAAGTTTGCGGATGAAACAAAGATTGGTCGGGTGGTTAACAGTGATGTTGAGTGTCTTGGGCTACAGGAAGATATAGACGGGATGGTCAATTGGTCAGATAAGTGGCAGATGGAATTTAACCCTGAAAATTGTGAGGTGATACACTTTGAAAGGAGTAATTTGGCAAGGAAGTATTCAATGAACGGCATGACACTAGTAAGTTCTGAGGAACAAAGGGGCCTTGGCGTGTGTGTCCATAGATCTCTGAAGGTGGAGGGGCATGTTAGTGGGGTGGTGAAAAAGGCATATGGGACACTTGCCTTTATCAAATGAGGCATAGATTACAAAAGTAGGGAGATCATGTTGAAGTTGTATAGAACGTTAGTGAGGCCACAGCTGGAGTACTGTGTGCAGTTCTGGTCGTCACATTATAGGAAGGATGTGATTGCACTGGAGGGGGTGCAGAGGAGATTCACCAGGGTGTTGCCTGGAATGAAACGTTTAAGTTATGAAGAGAGGTTGGATAGACTTGGGTTGTTTTCATTGGAGCAGGGAAGACTGAGGGGTGACCTGATCGAGGTGTACAAGATTATGAGGGGCATGGACAGGGTGGATAGGGAGCAGCTGTTCCCCTTAGTTGAAGTCATGAGAGGACATAAGTTCAAGGTGAGGGGCAGGAGGTTTAGGGGGGATTGAGGAAAAACTTTTTTTTGTTGTTGCAGACTCGATGGGCCGAAGGTGATCTTTTTGGTGGTGTTGATTGATGGAACTCCCCTACTCTTCAAATGATATGGGATCTTCTATATCCACCTGAGAGAGCATTTAGTTTATCATCTTATCCAAAAGACAACATCCCCAACAGTGCTGCACTCCCTCAGTACTGCATCGAAGTGGCAGCCTAGAATTTGTTCTCAACTCTCTGACTTGAATCCGCAACTTTCTGACTCAGAGGCAAGACTATTACCTACTGAGCCTCAGCTGACACCCGAATGAATGAATTCATGGTGATTCAGTTGGATGCACCTAAAATGGAAGGTTCCAGGTTTAGTTGAACTTTCTCATAATCTGTCGAAGGTTCTGTCGAAGGGTCATGAGGACTCGAAACGTCAACTCTTTTCTTCTCCGCCGATGCTGCCAGACCTGCTGAGTTTTTCCAGGTAATTCTGTTTTTGTTTTGGATTTCCAGCATCCGCAGTTTTTTTGTTTTTATCTCATAATCTTTGTGGGAGCTTGCTGTGCACAGATTGGCTGCTGTGTTTCTCTACATTACAGTGACGACACATCAAAATGCCTTAACTGGTAATAAAGTGCTTTGGGATATTCTGAAGTTGTGAGAGACATTATATAATTGGGAGCACTGTCTTACTGCATTTGCACCCAGGTACAAATCCTACCTGCTGTTGGTTGGTGTGAAGGGGTTATAGAATTCCTTGGCAATGTTGTTTCCATACCAGGCTGTGGCAACCAGCGCAGCAAGTCCTGAGAGAGAGATCAGGGGGGAATGTTAGCACTCACTCATCCTCTGTTAAAAGAACATGTGTCAGAGTTGTCATGCCCAGTACAGATACACGTTCCTCATTTTCAAATCGTGGATTTCAGTCAACGTGGACTTTTTGAAATTAACTTTGAAAAATAGTCGAAGATGGCCACCGAGGGTCAAGAAACCATTTGTGATTTTCAGACAAAAGGATTAGCTCCTGTCTGAAAATACTTCTAGAAAGTGTTTAAAATGTGAATGACCATGGGGGGGGAATGCCCTCCTTTGAACAGACATTCACAATGTGAAACCAATTGTGAATTTGCGCCTCCCAGTGACTAGGTATCGACACAAAATTCAAGTACAGGTTTCATGTCTCCAAGGTCTGAATTTTGCGCTTGGTGTGTGGGCTCACACTCGACGTGAATGAACGTAATAATACGCTCAATGACATCGGGCGATACCATAAGTGTGAGCATCTGCCGATAATTGAAAGGCCTATTAAGGCCATTAACAAGCTCATTAACTTGATATTGACACTGCCCCATCCAACCTTACAGCTAGCGGGCAGGCAAAAAGGCCAAGCGGCCTTGACATGTTTTAGGAATCTTCATCCACAAGCTAAAGCTAATACACATTAAATAAAAATATTACTTCAAAATTAAAAGCATGTCCCATCTCATGTGACACAGTCACATGAGGAGACATGTTTCATTACATTTTTTATAGTCTTTATTAATGTTTTTAAAAAGTGTTTCGATCTCCATGAAGCTGCTGCAGACCCTCAGGGAGGTTGAAGCGCTCTTCTGTGCGCGTGTGTAAACTGCTTACCAGCCTCACTCTCCCTCCTCACCCCACCCGCACAGGTAGTGCTCAGTGCTGCTGCTCACCATCCAACGCAGGACTGGCCTTAATTGCCGCCCCCACCACACCCCCCCCCCCCCCCAACCCCCCAACCCGTGTGAAATTGCGGTGCAGTGTGGAGCCAATCGCGGGTGGTGGTCAGCTTCCTGACCACTGCCCACTCCCTCCAAGCCTGCCCATCGAGGAGAAAAGGTTCCAATTTAACAAAGAGCTGTGTAGAAGACGGCTCCTCACATGTGGGTATGAATAGCCCATCTATTCCCCCATTGTGTAGCAATGGCTTCGGATTTCCAAAGCATCCTGGGTGGACAATAGCATATTGATCATGTGACCAAATTCCTACAGGTAACGAAGCTTTATTACCTCAAGGACCAGGAGAAATAGACATGTACATGAATTCAAAGAGGCTCAATTCTAGACTGTTAGCTTTGACTTCTTTTGCTCAACAAAAAGAACATGGGTTTGTTCAATAAAGCTGATTACTAACTCCCAACCGCTCATCATCATCAGAAAATACTATGGAAATATCACAAATGCAACAAAAAATAGCATTTATATAGCACCTTTAACATAGTAAAACATCCCACAAGAGTGTTAGCAAACCAAATGTGACAACAAGCCAAGTCACTACATTAGTAATTCAGAGGACTTGGTTAATGCTTCAGGGATATGGGTTCAAATCCCACTCTGGCAGCTGGTGGAATTTAAATGTAATTAATAAATCTGGAATATAAAGCTAGGCTCAGCAATGGTGACCATGAAACTATCATCGATTGTTGTAAAAGCCCATCTGGTTTACTAATGTCCTTTAGAGAAGGAAATCTGCCATCTTTACTCGGTCTGGCCTACATGTGACTCCAAACCCACAGCGATGTGGGTGACTCTTAACCATTCTCTGAAAGGGTAACCAGGGAAGGGCAGCAAATGCTGGCCTTGCCAACGACACCCACATTCCCTAAAAAAACCTGAGCTATTAGGATGGGTAACCAATAGCTTGGTCAACAGGGATGTTTAATGGAGCGCAGAGAGAGAGAATGACTTTCAAGGAAAATAGGTGAAGAGCGAACAAAATTCGGTGTGAGTTCGGAGCTAGGCAGCTTGAGCTCACTTTTATGCGGAGTGGAAGATGTGAGGGCAGCGAGGAGCAGGAGGGCATTGGAATGGTAAGGTTCCAAGCTAAGGGGCATGGATGAGGGTTTCAGCAGCAGATGAGCTAGAGATGGTGATGCTATGGAGCTGGAAGTGGGTTATATATTCTTTTAATTCTTTCATGGGATTTGGGCATCAGTGGCTAGGCCAATATTTTTATTGCCCGTCCCTAATTGTCCATGAGAAGGACATCCTGGGATGGTAGGATTGTCGTATGAGGAGAGATTGGGCCGACTAGGCCTGTATTTGCCGGGGTTTAGAAGAATGAGAGGGGATCTCATTGAAACGTTTAAAATTCTGACCGGGCTGGGCAGACTGGATGCAGGGAAGATGTTTCCTCTGGCTGGAGGGTCTAGAACAAGGGGTCACAGTCTCAGGATACAGGGTTGACCATTTAGGACTGAGATGAGGAGAAATCTCTTCACTCAGAGGGTGGTGATCCTGTGGAATTCTCTACCACAGAGGCTGTGGAGGTCAAATCACTGAATCTATTTAAGAGGGAAATAAATTTCTAGATTCTAAAGGCATCAAGGGGTTTGGGGAGAGGGTGGGAGTATGGTCTTGAGGTAGAGGATCAGCCATGATCATATTAAATGGTGGAGCTGGCTCGAAGGGCTGAATGGCCTACTCCTGCTCCTATTTGCTATATTTCTATGTTCCTATGTACAAATGAGGCAAATGTATTCCCTCCCCTCCCCCATTTAAACAGTCAGTTGTGCTCTTGTGACCGTGGATGATCTAAGTGAACCAAATCCTCTCCCTCCTCGTTTGTACCTGAGATCAGGAACATCACTCCCCCAACAGTGGCCACTTTGCCCTTCTTCGCTTTATCGTCCCCAAAACATGTTGTGCATTTCATTCCTGCTGAAGCAATCAGGATCGCCAAAGTTCCCAGCAGGATGCTAATGATCATTAGTGCTCGAGTGGCCTGAAGTGTACCTGAAGGAGACAAAGACACGGGAATGAATACCTAGTAACGAGATGCAAATGATTTGCAGGGACATCAGTATGAGTTCCATCATTAACACAGTCCCTAAGGCAAACGGTCCTAAAGCATTGAGAATGTTCATTGCTGATTAGATCTTCACACTTGGTCACCCACTTCTCCCAGAAGCAGATCTTCTCCCAGAATTCTTTCTCCCCGTACCACGTAGAAATCTAGAATATTCCACTTCACCACATTTTGACAGGAGTGATTTAAAATTACAATGTGGAAAATTCAACTGTACAAGCACAATGCTAGATCAATCAAACTCCATCACAGACTCCTGCTGCCTCCAAACTGAGTGTTTTTTGATTAGGTTAGAAGGGGGAGAGGCGGAGGACAGTGCAGTTCTTGTCTATATGAGCTTTCAAAAGGTGTTTGATAAAGTCCCACAGATTATGCTTGTTAGCAAAAAAGGGGCAGTGGCAGCATCGAAACAAAACTAGCACAGAGATAGAAGACAGAGTTGTGAATGGCTGTTATTTAAACTGGGAGGAGATTAGCAGTGCATTTCCCGGGGGTTCACTGCAAGGACCGATGCTCTTTTTAATGTACATTAATAGATTGGACCTGGAGGTCCAGGGCATAATTTCAAAACTTGTGTGTGACATGAAATTTGGAAGAATGGTGAAAAGCGAGGGCGACAGTGATAGACGAGAGGGCTGGGGGAATGGGCCAACACACAGCAGATAAAGTTCAACAAAGTGATACAATTTTGCAGGAAGAATGAAGGGAATAATACACATCTAAATGATACAGTTTTAAAGTGTGTGCAAGATGAGAGAGACCTGGAGATGCTTGTGCACAAATCTGGAAAATGCTGCGCTCACCAAACTTTGGCAGCTGATCTCTCAAGAGGGAACAAAAAGGACAGTCTCCAAATCACAGATAGATAATCTTCCACCAAATATAAAGGGCTATTAAATCAAGGTATCAATAAAGTGCATGAGTAAAATCATTTAAAATGTTGTAAACCCACAATTCGTTAGATAGTTTCTGCAAATATTTCAGGTGGGACTTGACCCAAACAATGGCAATATATATTCTCTCTTTCAGCCGCTGGTCTGCTGTGTGCATTTCTAGAATGACTGCTTTCATTTTAAAGGCTATGAGGGTTGCCCACAATTCTACTGAACTTAAAGGCAAGGAAGGAAGTTTACTGAGACATTAGGTTAAATCCTGTAAGCAAGTCCTGTTGGCCTGAGAAGTGGCTTCGTAGCCACAGCATCAGTTGCTGAAGGCTGCCTTGCCAGAAGCATTTTCACAATGACATACATCATCCACACATCCAGAAACATAGAAAATAGGAGCAGGAGTAGGTCATTCAGTCCTTCAAGCCTGCTCCGCCATTCAATATGATCATGGCTGATCCTCTATCTCAACATCAGAGACTAGGAATCCTGCTACAAGTAACTCACCTCCTGACTCCCCAAAGCCTGTCGACCACCTACAAGGCACAAGTCAGGAGTGTGGTGGAATACTCCCCACTTGCCTGGGTGAGTGCAGCTCCAACAACACTCAAGAAGCCTGACACCATTCAGGACAAAGCAGCCCATTTGATTGGCACCCCATCCACAAACATTCACTCCCTCCAGCACTGATGCACAGTAGCAGCAGTGTGTACCATCTACAAGATGCACTGCAGGAACTCACCAAGGACCCTTCGACAGCACCTTCCAAACCTACAGCTACTACCATCTAGAAGGACAAGGGCAGCAGATACATGGGAACACCACCGCCTGGAAGTTCCGCTCCAAGTCACTCACCATCCTGGCTTGGAAATATATCGCCGTTCCTTCACTGTCACTGGGTCAAAATCCTGGAACTCCCTCCCTAACAGCACTGTGGATGTACCTACACCACATAGACTGCAGCAGCTCAAGAAGGCAGCTCACCACCACCTTCTCAAGGGCAACTAGGGATGGGCAATAAATGCTGACCCAGCCAGCGAAGCCCACATCCCGTGAATGAATTTTTAAAAAACGCCGTACTCCCACTCTCTCCCCAATACCTCTTGATACCCTTAGAGTCCAGAAATCTATCTATTTCCTTCTGAAATATATTCAGTGACTTGGCCTCCACAGCCTCCTGTGGTAGAGAATTCCACAGGTTCACCACCCTCTGAGTGAAGAAGTTTCTCCTCATCTCAGTCCTAAGTGGTCTACCCCATATCCTGAGATTGTGACCCCTTGTTCTAGACCCGCTGTCAGAACACACAGTGCCAGCTGGCGCTCATGGGGAGCGCACTTGCCTCGAGTCAGAAGGTTGAGGGTTTGAGTTCCACTCCAGATACTTGAGCAGATAATCCAGATGGTCATTCCTGTCCTGGGCTTCCTCTGCGCTGTGCTATTGGAAATGCTGCTTTTTGGATCAGACATTAAACAGGAGTCCCAACTCCCCCTCAGGTGTATCTAAGAGGTCCCAGGGCAGTATTTGAAAAGGAGCAGAGGAGGTTTCCCTGGAGTTCTGGTGACATTTATCCTTCAACCAAAAGTCATTTAAACATATTTGCTGGGCATTATCGCATTGCTACCTGTGGGATCTTGCTGTGCATAAATTGGCTGCCGTGTTTCTGAATGCTCCAACAGTGACTACACTTCAGAAGTACTTTACTGGGGGTAAGGTGTTCTTTGATGTCTTGAGGTTATGAAAGTTGTTATTTAAATACAAGCCTTGCCTTCTTATGCGAACTCAAAATTACAGGAAAGCACAAGGAGAAGATTTTTGCTACACTCAGAACAGCTATTCAGACTTGAATTTCAATGTTTAATTTTAAACATTTTTTTAAGTAAAACCCAAAGAACAAAATTCCACAAACAAAATCAGCAAGGTGTGAGTCACTTGGCTGATGAAGCCTTTCTTGTTCCATTCCCTGCACTAAACAAACAAGAAATATATGCTGATGAACCAAATCCAAAGCTATCATAAGGAAAGCAAAGGATGACTGAGAATCAGCACTAACCTAGTAACACATCAACCAGAAAATAAAGCTTCCAGAATTATTTCAAATGTATAATATTCTCTCCAGTGTCAAGATATCTTCTCCACATCAACCATTTCCACTTCTACCCAAGTGTGAAAACAGCTTGGATTTATATAGTGCCTTCAGTGTAGGGAAACATTGGTTATAATGTTCCAGAATATGGATTCTAGAACCATTCCCATGGGTGGAAAGGTAGAATTCTTTTTTAAAAATTAATTCACAGCATAGACCAGCATTTATTGCCCATCCCTAGTTGCCCTTGAGAAGGTGGTGGTGAGCTGCCTTCTTGAACTACTGCAGTCCATGTGGTGTAGGTACACCCACAGTGCTGTTAGGAAGGGAGTTCCAGGATTTTGACCCAGTGACAGTGAAGGAACAGTGATATATTTCCAAGTCAGGATGGTGAGTGACTTGGAGGGGAACTTCCAGGTGATGGTGTTCCCATCTATCTGCTGCCCTTGTCCTTCTAGATGGTAGTGGTCGTGGGTTTGGGAGTTGTTTTGGAAGGTGATGTCAACCCCAATATTTAAGGAAGGCGGAAGAAACCAAACCGGGAATTACAGGTCAATTTGCCTGACATCAGGAATACAGAAAGTACCAGAATTTTATTTTCATGGGTGTAGTAACAGAGCACTTAGAAAATCACAATATGATTAAAAGAGTTGATGAGAATTTAAAAAAGGGAAATAGTATTTAATAAATCTGAGTTTCTTGAGGGTGTAACTAGTAAGGTTGACAAGGGGAACCAGTGAATGTGTATTTTGATTTTCAAAAAGCATTTGTTAAGGCGCCAAATGTGAGTTTATTACATAAAATTAAGACTCATGGGATTGGGGGTAATATATTAGCATGGATATAAGATTGGTTAACAGACAGAAAACAGGGGAGAAATAAATGGGACTTTTTCAGATTGGCAGGGTTTAATTAATGCAAGAATCAGGTCTATATCAGTAACTTAGTTGAGGGGGGCCTGTATAATGTATTTATGTTTGTTGATGATGCAAAGTTAGGTGGGAAAATAAGCTGTGAGGAGGACACAAAGAGGCAGCAAAGTTTTATACACAGGTTCATTGAGTGGGCAATAACAAGGCAGATGGAGTATCTTATGGGGAAGTGTGATATTACCCATTTGGAAGGGAAATTAGAAAAGCAGAATACTTTCTAAATTTCCCAAGAGATTGGGAAATGTTAGTATTCAGAGGGACATGGTGGTCCTTGCAGACAAAACATAAAGTTAACTTGCAGATACAGCAAGCAATTAGGAAAGCAAATGGCATGTTAGCCATTATTGCAAAGAGATTGGAATATATGAATAAATAGGTCTTACTATAGTTATATAGAGGCTTGGTGAGATCACACCCAGAGTACTGTGCACTGTTTAGGTCTTCTTAACCAAGGAAAGACACACTTACTCAAGAGTGCAGCAAAGATTCAAGGGGTCGGTTCCTGTGATGAGGGGGAATGAGGAGAGATTGAATAGACTAGGCCATCCATCCCTAGACTTTAGGAGAATTAAAGGTGATTTTATTAAAACATATAGAATTCTTAAGGAGCTTGACAAGATAGATGGAGGAGAATGTTTCCCCTGGTCCAGAACTAGGGGTGACAGTCTCAGAATTAGGGGCGGCCGACTGAGATGAGGAGAAATGTCTTCACTTCAAGTGGTGTGAATCTTTGGAATCTTTAACCGCAGAGAGTTGTGGATGTTTAATCATTAAGTATATGCAAGACAGAAATCAATAGATTTTGGGGTATAAGACCATTTGGTCCATGGAGTCTGCTCCGGCATTCAATGAGATCACGGCTGACCTGGTAATCCTCAACTCCAATTTCCTACCTTTTCCTCATAACCTTTGATTCCCTTCCTGATTAAAAATCTATCTCAGCCTTAAATATACTTAACAACCCAGCCTCTACAGCCCTCTAGGTTGGCCCAGTTCTCCTTTCCGACACCATCCTGTCTTTCATGGTGCACTCTTTCCAGGACTGCAACATTGTATATATCTCTCATCCTGTTCCTGTGGACATGCCCTTTATACTGCAGCCATCGTAATTCTAGTTCCCAGTCCAACAGAAACAAAAAGATATGTTCCTCACAGTATCATTACCCAAATAGCTGCTCTGTTATGCTGCCATATCCTTTTGCTTTGTTAGCCTACGTATCCCCTCTGCAGCACCACCCCCCATCCCCCCATCCCTATTTAGTTTAAAGCCCTCTCTACAGCCCTAATTAGTTATTTTGCCAGGACACTGGTCCCAGTATGGTTCAACTGAAGCCAATCCCACTGGAACAGCTCCCTTCTACCCCAGTACTGGTGCCAGTGCCCCATGAACTGAAACCCATTCCTCCCACACCAATCTTCCCACACCAGTACCAAAGAAGTTAAGGGATATGGGGATAATGCAAGAGAGTGGAGTTGAGGCAGATCAGCCATGATCTTATTGAATGTTGGAGCAGGCTCGAAGGACTGAAAGACCTACTCCTGCTCCTATTATGTTCTTATTCCAAGCAACTTCAAAGAAACATTGATACTGAACCAAAGGAAATGCCATTATGAGTTGTGACTAAAAGCTTGGTCAAGTTTTAATGAGACTTTTAAAGGATGAGAGGAGGAGAGGTTTAGGGAGGAAATTCCAGAGCTTATGACCTAGAAGCAAAGCACTAATGGTGGAGCAAAGAGAGTGGGAGATGTGCCAGAAGCAAGTGCAAAACACTGTGGATGCTGGAAACCTGAAATAAAAACAGAAAATGCCAGAACATTTCATCAAGCAGCTTCTGCGCTTTGAGAAGCAATGTTAACATTTCAGCTTGATGACACTTCATCGGAAATATTGAGTGTTCCCAACATTTTATTTCATGCAAGAGGAACATGGAACTCATGTGGAGCTGGAGGAGGCTACAAAGATAGGGAAGGATGAGAAGTATGTTAAAGTTAATTAGATATCATGTTATAAACTTAACACAGAATGGGGTAGATTCCAAGGTCACCTGGTGCTGCTTTACCTTCAGGAGGTTGTCTGAATGGAAAGTCCTGTTGATGTATTCAGGAATGAGGAGGGAAGTGGACATGTGCACAAATTATCAATAACGTAAAACCATATTGAAACATATGCTTTGGGGACAGATATCTCAACAATGACTAGAATCTCGAGCTACTAGTCGGTTCCTGGAGTCCAGAATCTCCTCTCTGTTGCACATCGTTGTTCAAGAATTAGGAGGTGCTGCTTGCCAGCAACATAATCACTGTGCAGCATCACACAAGTTGTGCCAGCCAAGCACACACTAGACCTTAATCAGTAATGATGAAGAATGTTCTGTTCTAACCTGCCTTGCAGATCTGGTCATCATTTATACAAACAAACGAGAGATGAATCGTGCAGTAATAACTAATCCAATATAGGACTGTCTTCCTGCTTCATGCCTGGGAGCTGGTAGCACAGTACAAACAACAAAATATAAGGGCGATGATAGGACAAGCATCACCTTAAAAAAAGGTGCTACAGTGAACCAACGTCTTTGTATCTATAAAGAGAAAGGACACTGTGCCTCGCACAACCTTTGGACATCCCACAGAGTTTTATAATGAAGGAATAACCTTTTTCTCCTTAAATGTAGTCACATTTGTAGGCAGTGCAGTGGCCAATTTGCACGCAGTAAGATCCCTTAACTGGTTATCAATTTATCTCGTTTAGGTGTTGGTTAAAGAACTCAATGTTCTTCTTGAACTGGTGTCATGTGATCATACACATCCACCGGAGAGACCACTTGGGCCTTCGTTCAACATCTCACCTGAAATTATTGAAATAAACACGTTGGATCATTTCTGATTGAACTGTTGGACTTTGAACCATATTCAAAATAGAATCACCGCTGCAGTCCAGTGAATGACTCTACGGACAACTGTTCAATTTAATTCAGATCCAAACACTGAACTGAAGTGAAGACGCAAACTATTGAATTGGTAAAAGGCCTTCAACATAAACAGCTTTAAAAGGAAGCCAAAATTCTCTTCACCATGGCACTTTGGTGCTTACCATAATTAAACAATAGTTGGAAGTGAGAATTAGTTTATCAGTCCCTTCACAGAATTCAGTTCTTTACTTGCCACTCTACCTCTGTGTATTTTTTTCAGTTGTATTTCATTGGCTGTAAAGTGCTTTGGGCCTCTGAGGTTATAAAAGCTTTTCATAATGTAGGTTTATTCTGTCTTTCAGTTTCAGCTCAGTCATCACACTCCCTGATCACAGTTTGAGCCTCACTTGAGCTCATAATTTTGGTTCACACTCCAGCTGAAGGAGCACTGTCCGTGGGCCAGTACCGAGGGAGGTCAGTACTGCCCGTGGGTCAGTACCGAGGGAGGTCAGCACAGGTCAGTACCGAGGGAGGTCAGCGCTGCCCGTGGGTCAGTACCGAGGGAGGTCAGCACAGGTCAGTACCGAGGGAGGTCAGCGCTGCCCGTGGGTCAGTACTGAGGGAGGTCAGCACTGCCCGTGGGTCAGTACCGAGGGTGGTCAGCACTGCCCGTGGGTCAGTACCGAGGGAGGTCAGCGCTGCCCGTGAGTCAGTACCGAGGGTGGTCAGCACTGCCCGTGGGTCAGTACCGAGGGAGGTCAGCGCTGCCCGTGAGTCAGTACCGAGGGAGGTCAGCGCTGCCCGTGAGTCAGTACCGAGGGAGGTCAGCGCTGCCCGTGGGTCAGTACCAAGCAAGCGCTGCACTTTTGGAAGGGCAGTACTGAGGGAGGTCAGCACTGTTGGAGGTGCCGTCTTTCAGATGAGATGTGAAACTGAGGCCCAGTCAGCCCCTCGGGTGGGTGGAAAAGATTTCATGACACTTTTCAATGAAGAACAGTGGAATTCTCCTTGGCATCCTGGCCAACGATGATCCCTTATCCAGCACCATTAAAACAGATAATCTAGTCATTTATCACATTGCTATTTGTGGGCGTTTGCTGAGTAGGAATTGCTGCTGCGTTTGCCTCCATTACAGTGGCTCCAGTTCAAAAATGCGTCACTGGCTGCACATCACAAACTCTGCTCCCTTGCCTCTAAATTTATTCTTCTTACTGGTCATCGCTCAGCTGCAGGGCCATCTCCCTCTGCTGCAGGCTGCATCTCATCCCCATCAGAAAGACTGCCGATTTCCACCTCCACAACACACCGCTCCAACCTTATCAGAAATGTCACAGCCGCTGAATCCCACCATCATCTCTAATGGCGGGAATATATCCTCCTTCCCAAAGCACCGCTGCATAAACCTACCCCACACAAAAAAAATTGTACTCAGATTTACACTGGATCTATAGCACCTAAATAGGCCATTCAGCCCACCTGGTGTTTCAATCCCACACAAATCTCCTCTCACTCTAATTCCTTCTTCCGACCTTTCCATCTCTCTGCTCCCTTCTCCCTTGACTATATGTCAAGTCTCCCCTCAAATGCTTCAAGCAGTGAGCTCCACATTCTCACCACGATGGGAGAAACAAATTTCTCCCAAATTCTAAATTTGATTTGTTCCTGTTGATCCGCAGTGGCCTCCTCCCCTCTACTTTCCGATCCCCAGCCACCACAAAGCCCTCGAAGGCCTCGCTCTACCATTCCTCTACAAAACCTCCCCCCCACCCCTCCAAATTCCTCATCCCAAATCTAGCTCCTCTTGCAGTCCCCCTGTTCCTTTTGTCCCACCACCGGGGCTTAGATCTCCATCCACCTTGATCCTAGTCTCAGGAATTTGTTCCTTGAACCATGAGCCTCTCTGTTAAAGAAGAGCCCAGGCAAAAGTTACCTCTTTCAGCAAACTTCCTTTCCTCATCTGATGATCTGTGTGTTGAACATACTGTAGAAAGACTACTTGTTGCTGGATTGATGGGCAGAAACAAGCTTGAAATTTATAGAGCAACTCGCATAAACTCAGAACATCCCAAGGTGTTTCATGGTCAATTACTTTTGAAGTGTACTCTCTGTTGTATTATAGGAGATGTGTCAGCCAAATTGCTGCATGTGGGATCTTACGGTGAACAATGAGACATTAATCAGATTGTCTATTTCAGTGACGTTGGCCGGGATTATCCAAACCACGTGTCACGGGGCCAGAAATTCCCCAGCTAAGTCGATGGACCTTTGGCCGTTGACGGAGGGTTGAATATTGGCCGGGGGATTGGGAAGTACTCCCCCGCTCAAATAATGTCAAGACGTCTTTTACATCTGAGAGACGCACATCTCGCCTGAGGAACGTCACCCCCGACACTGCACAAAAAGCTTCACCTGGATTTTGTGGTCAAGTATCAGGTCCGAATCCATGCTGCCCTGACGCAGGTTGCAGCGCTGACCACTGGCCCGAGGCTGACAGGTGACACCTCACACATTGACTCAGGGGGGAATTTGGTGCCATTGAACTTGTCAGACTCGAGGACCCGTCAGTACAATTCTAGTGATTAACTCTACCAGACAGTCTGCAGGAGAACACACCTACAATACAAATGATCATGGAAACCAAACAGGCAACAACACGCAGAGGATCTGCAGCCTGGGAGGGGTCCGCTTAAAGATTCAAAGCAGCGGAACAGTACAGCACTCATGTTGAGAACACTCCTGTGATGATACATTCAGAGCAGCCAATGGAATTGTCAGAAACACTTGATGGGTAAAGGTACCTCCCAGACCTGGTTGTGAACAATATTCAGTAGAGATGTGGATAGCAATCAGTTTGGCAAATGCAGACGAAATGACTCTTTAAAAAAACATGCGTCTACATAATGCATTCACCACACCCTAAAATGCGCTATAGTTAATAAAGTTCTCTGGAAGTGTAGTTACTGTTGTAGGAAATGTGGCAGCTCATTTACATTCAGCAGGTTCCAACTAACAGTGTAGAGGTGAGGACCAGATAATCTCTTTGTGATGTTGATCAAGGGATAAATCTTGGCCAAGGCATTGGGGAGATGGTTTTTTTTAAAAATAAACCTGAGAGTGCGGATGGAGTCAATGTCTCATCCAAACAGTGGCACCCCCTCCAGTGCAGCACTCCTTTAGCACCGACCCACTGACAGTGCAGCACTCCCTCAATACTGACCCTCCGTCAGGGAAGCACTCCCTCAGTACTGACCCTCCGACAGTGCAGCACTCCCTCAGTACTGACCCTCTGACAGTGCAGCACTCCCTCAGTACTGACCCTCCGACAGGGCAGCACTCCCTCAGTACTGACCCTCCGACAGTGCAGCACTCCCTCAGTACTGACTCTCTGACAGTGCAGCACTCCCTCAGTACTGACCCTGTGACAGTGTAGCACTCCTTCATTGCTGACCCCACGACCTTGCAGCACTCCCTCAGTACTGACCCTCTGACAGTGCGGCACTCCCTCACTACTGACCCTCCGACAGTGCGGCACTTCCTCAGTACTGACCCTCCGACAGTGCGGCACTCCCTCACTACTGACCCTCCGACAGTGCAGCACTCCCTCACTACTGACCCTCCGACAGTGCAGCACTCCTTTAGTACTGACCCTCCGACAGGGCAGCACTCCCTCAGTACTGACCCTCCGACAGTGCAGCACTCCCTCAGTACTGACCCTCTGACAGTGCGGCACTCCCTCAGTAGTGACCCTCCGACAGTGCGGCACTCCCTCACTACTGACCCTCCGACAGTGCGGCACTTCCTCAGTACTGACCCTCCGACAGTGCGGCACTCCCTCACTACTGACCCTCCGACAGTGCGGCACTCCCTCACTACTGACCCTCCGACAGTGCAGCACTCCCTCACTACTGACCCTCCGACAGTGCAGCACTCCCTCAGTACTGACCCTCTGACAGTGCAGCACTCCCTCAGTACTGACCCTCTGACAGTGCAGCACTCCCTCAGTACTGACCCTCTGACAGTGCAGCACTCCCTCAGTACTGACCCTCTGACAGTGCAGCACTCCCTCAGTACTGACCCTGCGACAGGGCAGCACTCCCTCAGTACTGACCCTCCGACAGTGCAGCACTCCCTCAGTACTGACCCTCTGACAGTGCGGCACTCCCTCAGTAGTGACCCTCCAACAGTGCGGCACTCCCTCACTACTGACCCTCCGACAGTGCAGCACTCCCTCACTACTGACCCTCCGACAGTGCAGCACTCCTTTAGTACTGACCCTCTGACAGTGCAGCACTCCCTCAGTACTGATCCTCCGACAGTGCGGCACTCCCTCAGTACTGACCCTCTGACAGTGCAGCACTCCCTCAGTACTGACCCTCTGACAGTGCAGCACTCCCTCAGTACTGACCCTCTGACAGTGCAGCACTCCCTCAGTACTGACCTTCCAACAGTGCAATGCTCCTGTAGTCCTACACAGGACTGTCAATCTACGTTTTCTTCACAAGTCACTGGAAAGGGATTTCGATACATGACCTTCTGTGTGGGAGGCTAGTGTTGCCCACTGAGCCATGACTGACAGCAATGTCTATGTTTTTATCTGTGGTGACCTCTGAAGATCTCCCTCAAGAATCTTATCAGGGACCTCTCTACATTGATGATGCCTCCTGTCAACCAATCACTGCCAACAGACGGTGTATTTACACCCATACGCCTGAGGTACACATTCTGTGCACCCTGAATTGCCCCAATAAACCTGGAGAGCCTCAGGCTCCCCTTCTTGTTCAGTGTCCAGATAACAGGTCTCAGCAAGGTCAACAGGTAAGGAGCCAATGTTCAGTCTGAGGAGGAAACTAGGTGAAAGTACACCATCCCCTCCTCTTCCGATGATTCCTCTCCCCTCCACCTTCTCCACCCACACTCCCCCCCACCCTCCCCCATTACAGAAGAGCAACTGTCAGCTTGGTTAATTGTCAACCCCCAAGTTAATATCTGCCACGCTCAGTGTTCAGGTTCTTTACTGAGGAAGTTGCAGGTAGCTCAGGAACCACACCCCAGCCAGAGGCAGCAGGGAGTACAGGGGGTGGGTGTGGAGGCAGGAGGAGTGGATCAAAGTAAGACTTTTGCAAATTATAGCCCAGAGTGCAGTGTTGTACATAAAGAGTAGGTGCAACTCGAACTTCAAATGTCCCACTGTTTATTGGCAGTTATGTTGAAAATGGCTCCCAGACTATGGCCCAAACAACAACTGTTCATTAGACACAAACCGCTCAAGTCATATGACCCCATCATTACTGAAACTACCCAAATGACACAGAGATGTAACTGTGCTGTCAACTCGAGCAGATGTCCCCATGCTCCATGTTCCAGGAATCTTCTGTTAGTTAACTCTAATTTACAAAACGAGCAGCTCAAAACTACTGATCATTGCACCACATCAATTAAAGCGTCTTGGCCACTAACAATTGAGGAGTCAAGTGCAGTATTGATGCCGATATAAACGGAATATCCAGCTGACTGCCCCTCCCCATATTCTAAAGATCAGCCAGAGAGTTTTGGGTAGCTGTGACCATCGAGATAGCTCATGGGAAGAAAGACTTGCATTTCTATACAGCCTGTCATGACTTCAATGTCCCAAAGCACTTTACAGCCAATGGAGTAACTCTGAAGTGTCCTAATGCATGAAACCTCGCAGGCAATTTGCACACAGCAGGTCACACAAACAGCAATGCAATAATGAGATCATCCTTCTTCATGATATTGGTTGAGGTGTTGGCCAGGACATCAAAGAGAACTCCTCTATTCAGCTTCTAATAGTGCCGTATCTGCCAAGAGGGCAGACAGGACCTAGATTTAACATCTCATCTCAAAGACAGCACCCTAACAGTGCAGCATTCCCTCAGAACTGCACTGGAGTGTCAGCCTGGAAAATGTGCTGAAATCTCTTGAATAGTCTCCAGTCATGAAGTGTGTGAGCAGTTGGGGGTTCAATTTTAACCCAGCCCACAATAGAAAGTAAAGTCATGGGGGCGGGATGAGTGATTTAAACAGATAACTGATCCAATCATTTCCCTGTGAGTGGACTGGACTAAATTGGTTTCTGTGGAGTTATAATGAGTAACGTGCCAGCAGAGTTCCAGGTTTATTCCCGAATGTGTGGAGTTAGCTGCTCTTAGCTGAGTGTGGAGATACCACTCATGATCACTGCCCAATCACCTTTACTGGTAACGTGAACTGGCTTAGACATTGAACAAGGATGGCCAGGTGTTTGACTACTGGACCCTCCGCATCTTAATAGAGTCATAGAGTTACACAGCACAGAAACAGGCCCTTCGGCCCATCGTGTCCGTGCCGGCCATCAAGCCCCTATCTATTCTAATCCCATTTTCTAGCACTTGGCCAAAGCCCTGTGTGCTGAAGTGTTTCAGGTGCTCATCTAAATACTTCTTACATGTTGTGAGGGTTCCTGCCTCTATCACCCCCTCAGGCAGCGAGTTCCAGATTCCAACCACCCTCTGAGGGAAGCAATTTTTCCTCAAACCCCCTCTAAACCTCCTGCCCCTTACCTTAAATCTATGCCCCCTGGTTATTGACACCTCCGCTAAGGGGAAAGGTTTTTTCTTATCTACCCTATCTGTGTCCCTCATAATTTTGTTTACCTCCCCCCTCGGCCTTCTCTGCTCTAAAACAACCCCAGCCTATCCAGTCTCTCTTCATAGCTGAAACGCTCCAGCCCAGGCAGCATCCTGGTGAATCTCCTCTGCACCCTCTCCAGTGTATTCACATCCTTCCTATAGTGCGGTGACCAGAACTGTACACAGTACTCCAGCTGTGGCCTCACCAGCATTTTATACAGCTCCAGCATAATCTCCCTGCTCTTATATTCTATGCCTTGACTAATAAAAGCAAGTATTCCATATGCCTTCTGAACCACCTTATCTACCTGTGCTGCTGCCTTCAGGGATCTTTGGACATGTCCACCAAGGTCCCTCTGACCCTCTGTATTTGCTAGGGTCCTACCATTCATTGTGTATTTCCGTGTTGTATTAATCCTCCCAAAATGCATCACCTCACAATTCTCAGGATTACAATCCATATGCCACTGCTCTGCCCATCTGACCAGCCTGTCTACATCATCCGAATGTTCAGATTGATAGAGGGGCTGCCGAGGTCATGGATTCAGGGCACTGTCTCTGAGGGAGGACAGAAGATCAAGTAGATAGCAGACAGGTCAACATTTCAGGTTGGCTGGAATGTTACTGCATCATATAACAACAGCTTGCATTTATCTAGCACATTTAATGCAATAAACATTCCAAGGGGCCTCAGATGAGCCTTCTCAGACAACTTCAACACCACACCACTTAGGGAGATGTTAAGATGGATAACCCAACATTTGGTCAAAGACTTAATGGAAAATCTTTAAAAAGAGAGAGAGGGAGGAGTGGAAAGATTCTAATTGGAAACCCAGAGATCTGGACACAGGCAGCTGCCAATAGTGGGATGCACAAGAGACCAGAATTTTAACAGAGAATTCTCAGAGGCTGAAGGAGGTTTGACAGAGAGGTAGAGGTGAGACCACGTTGGGATGTTAACAGTGGAGGGAGGGAGGGCCCAGTTTGGCCCTGTTTTTCCCTATAATCATCAGTAAGAGTAGGAGCAGAGGACACGGCTATACTTGAAGTGGGTCAAATTCAAAACTAATCAGCCAAAACAAAAAGTGTGTGGTTAATCCATGGTACAGGTTCCCTAGGGAGATGGTAGAAACAGTACTGATTCATTCAAATGAAAATTAGATAGATTTATTTCATAAGGTAACATTTTGGTTGAGTATATGCTTATGGTAAGTCTAGTGCTTGTGGGAGGGACAAGTGACTTTGGACCCATAGTTCCCTAAGTTTTCCACCACTGGTGGTTTTCCTCACTTCACATCTGTGTCCATCATAGACTCATTGATGCAGGTTAATGACTGGTCAACTGGTGATTGGTCAATAACTCCATGATCATTGTATCATATGACTTACCAGGATGGTAGAAGATGAATTAGACGAACCTTCATCTTTTCTCGTCTAGAAATTCCTACATTCTTAACAGCTTATACAATTGGCCTGATTTCTTTGGACAGTGGAATATCTGTGGTCAAAGGGGGAAAATGGGGGAAACATTTCCTCACTTCATTAATTGGAATTGTTCGCAGAAGCTGAGAAATTGTGCTACTCATTCAAACATCAACCCAAAGTGAAGATTGGGGTTCATTGTGATGCCCCAATGGTTGAATGGCCTGCCAGCACCTCAGTCGAAATGTACACAAAGAACAGCCACTTGAGGTAGCAGAGGATAGGATAGAACCACAGGAGAGGAGGAGAGATAATTGCGGTGAAAGGGTGCAAAGATTCAAAAGACTATGATAGAGTGGACCATAACAATAACTGAAGGCTGATTGAGGACAGTCTCATTATGAAATTATTTGTTCAAAATCTGAAGCCTTACGGTAGTTCATGAATTTAACAGTGAATGTTTCATCATGTGGGTTAGTAACAGAATATGGACTTTGGTTCCATCCCATCAACTTACAGCATCATGTCTCTCATTACATATGTGTGTAAACATGGTGATGTGGAGCTGATGTGTGAGGCTGGATTGGGCTGGGTTGGGTTGGGCTGGGCTGAGCTGGGCTGGGCTGGGCTGAGCTGAGCTGAGCTGGGCTGGGTTGGGCTGGGCTGAGCTGAGCTGAGTTGGGCTGGGCTGAGCTGGGCTGAGCTGGGCTGGGTTGGGTTGGGCTGGGTTGGGCTGGGTTGGGCTGGGTTGGGTTGGGCTGGGTTGGGTTGGGCTGGGTTGGGTTGGGCTGAGCTGGGTTGGGTTGGGCTGGGTTGGGTTGGGCTGGGCTGGGCTGGGTTGGGTTGGGTTGGGTTGGGTTGGGCTGGGCTGGGTTGGGTTGGGTTGGGTTAGGCTGGGTTGGGCTGGGTTGGGTTGGGCTGGGTTGGGCTGGGCTGGGTTGGGCTGGGTTGGGCTGGGTTGGGCTGGGCTGGGCTGGGCTGGGTTGGGCTGGGCTGGGTTGGGCTGGGTTGGGCTGGATTGGGTTGGGTTGGGTTGGGTTGGGTTGGGCTGGGCTGGGCTGGGCTGGGTTGGGCTGGGCTGGGTTGGGTTGGGTTGAGCTGAGCTGAGCTGGGCTGGGCTGGGTTGGGTTGGGTTGGGTTGGGTTGGGTTGGGTTGGGTTGGGTTGGGCTGAGCTGAGCTGAGCTGAGCTGGGCTGGGCTGGGTTGTCAGAGGCTCGACATTCACAGAAGGAGGAGCCAAGGTAAATTCTAATGTCAGCACTGCCAGAGTTCACACCTCAATAGAGATGAGCATACTTAGTAAGAACAGCCCTCAAATGTCTGATCAATATTTATGACCTTCACTGGGGCACACACCCATTTCACTCAGTATCATAAACAAACTGAGGCTGTGTCTCGAAATACAGCCACAAACCCCACCTCACCCACACTATCACCAACCCCCCCACCCCACCCCACCTCACCCACACCATCACCAACCCACCCCACCTCACCCACACCATCACCAACCCCCCCACCCCACCCCACCTCACCCACACCATCACCAACCCCCCCACCCCACCCCACCTCACCCACACCATCACCAACCCACCCCACCTCACCCACACCATCACCAACCCCCCCACCCCACCCCACCTCACCCACACCATCACCAACCCCCCCACCCCACCCCACCTCACCCACACCATCACCACCCCACTCACACCATCACCAACCCACCCACCTCACCCCACCTCACCCACACCATCACCCACCTCACCCCACTTCACCCACACCATCACCAACCCCCCCACCTCACCCCACCTCACCCACACCATCACCAACCCACCCCACCTCACCCACACCATCACCAACCCACCTTACCTCACCCACACCATCACCAACCCCCCCACCTCACCCCACCTCACCCACACCATCACCAACCCCCCCACCTCACCCCACCTCACCCACACCATCACCACCCCACCCACACCATCACCAACCCACCTTACCTCACCCACACCATCACTAACCCACCCGCACCATCACCAACCCACTCACACCATCACAACCCACCCTACCTCACCCACACCATCACTAACCCACCCGCACCATCACCAACCCACTCACACCATCACAAACACACCGCACCTCACCTCACCCACACTGTCACCAACCCCCCCCCACACCATCACAAACCACCCCACACCATCACAACCCACCCCACCTCACCCACACCATCACCAACTCACCCCACCTCACCCACACCATCACCAACCCACTCACACCATCACCAACTCACCCCACCTCACCTCACCTATGCAGTCACCAACTCACCCCACCTCACCCACACCATCACCAACCCCCCCCACACCATCACCAAACCCCCCATACCATCACCAACCCATCCCACCTCACCCACACCATCACCAACCTACCCACACCATCACCAAACTCCCCATACCATCACCAACCCACCCCACCTCACCCACACCATCACCAACCCACCCACACCATCACCAACCCACCCACACCATCAAAACCCACTGCACCTCGACAATAACAACTTGCATTGATTTAGCGCCTTTAACATGGTAAAACGTTACAGGATGCAGCATAGGAGGTTTACCTTGAACAAAACCTGACACTGAGTCACATTAGGAGATGTTAGGACAGGTGACCAGAAGCTTGGACAAAGAGCTAGATTTTAAGAAGCACTTTAAGAGGAAAGAAAGGTGGAGAGGAAGACAGCGAATTCCAGAGCTTAGGACATTGGCAGCTAAAAGCAGGGCCGCCAATGGTGGAGGGATTAAGATCGGGGATGCTCAAGAGGCCAGAATTGGAGGGTGGGATCACCCTCCTCAATTTGCAACGGGTGGGAGAGGAAAATATCGGGAAATCGCAAAACTTGGTTTCACATCATCGTAAAACCAGCTGGTGATTGCTTGCTCCATGCATCAATAGCGGGTCACATTTCCTGCTGCTACACATCGGGAACCTAATTTCAATACCTTAGCACCTCCTTATAAGCTCTGCTGGTCAGAATCTCCCCAGCACCATGTTGGCAAGTTTCACAACTCAACATAAACAAGGTGCACCTGGCGAGCAGCACTTCACTCGGGGCTTCGAGATTTGTTTACCGACCTCGCTTCGTTCAGCACTCACAGTCACCAGCGCCAGGCTTCACACACAGCACCACATCACTGTTAGGGGGGCTCATGGTCTCTACCAACCAGATCAGCCATATGTGGGGGGCTTTACAACGGCTGTGGGGCTGGACTTGCTTAGGGAAGGGGGAAAGTGGCTTCAGGCAAGGGAAGAGGCTGCAGGGTGAGACAGGGACAGAGTCAGGCAATGTTACAGATGTGGAACTGGGCAGTTAGTGTTAGTGGCGGTGTGATTAATAGTTCACACTGGGTTCAAAGGAATAATCCTGGTTGTGAAGAGTCTGGCTGAGCCCCAACTGTGACCAGCGAGAGGGGAGAAATCAGTGGCGAGGGAATGGACTCTGCAGATGTCAGACAATCAGTCTTATGATTTAGAGGCAGTGGAGGAGTCGAGAGAGATGGTGGGGAGGTAGAGCTGGGTGTTGTCAGTGTACTTGTGAAAACTGACACTGTTTTCCGATGATTCGGCCCAAAAACAGGATGCAGATGAGAAATAGGAAGGGGTCAGGTGTCAAGGGGAGATACCAGGGATGAAGGTGAATGAATGGGGAGAGAAGTCATTGCAGGTGATTCTCTGGCTACCACTAGATCAATAAGAATGGAACCAGGTGAGAGCAGTGTCAGCCACCTCACAGGAAGGAGGGGGAGGATCCAGTTGTCGTGATCCACGTAGGTACCAATGACATAGGTAGAGTGAGGAAAGAGATTCTGCTGAGATATTATGAGCAGCTAGGGGCAGCTAGGGGCTACATATTATGAGCAGCTAGGGGCTACATTCAAAAGCAGAACCTCAAGGGCAACATTCTCTAGATTATTACTTGAGCCATGAGCAAATTGGCATAGAATTAATAAGATGAGGGAGATGAATGTCTGGCTCAAATATTAGTGTGGGAGAAATGGGTGTCAACTTTTGGGGCACTGGCACCAGTACTGGGGAAAGTGGGATCTGTACCGTTGGGACAATCTACACCTGACCAAATTGTATAACTAGGGCGGCAAAGAGAGCTTTAAACTAACTAGTGGGGGGAAGGAATTCACCAGACAATTAGACAGCAGTTTCCAAACCCTTGACCACTGCCTTGAAAGACAAGGGCAGCGGATAGATGGGAACACCAGCACCTGGAAGTTCCTCTCCAAGTCACTCACCATCCTGACTTGGAAATATATCGCCGTTCCTTCACTGTCACTGGGTCAAAATCCCAGAACTCCCTCCCTAACAGCACTGTGGGTGTACCTACAACACATGGACTGCAGCGGTTCAAGAAGGCAGCTCACCACCACCTTCTCAAGGGCAACTAGGGATGGGCAATAAATGCTGGCCCAGCCAGTGACACCCACATCCCGTGAATGAATAAAAAAGGGGATCATGCGAGAGGAGGTATAGTAAAGTAAAGGGAAACAACAAAGTAATAGAGCAGGACAGCAACTTGGGTAATGAGCAGCAGAGTGTGACAGGGAGCGACAGAATATACAATCGTAAGAGTGAACCAGACTGGAGGTTGCAAAAATGATTTTTAAAAAAGAGTTTAAGGCCCTGTATCTGCATGCATACAGCTTTTGTAACAAAAAAGAATGAATTGTTAGCACAGAGAGAGATAAATATGTACGACTTGATAGAACTCACAGAGATGTGGCTGAACGGTGACCAAGGCTGGGACCTGAATGTTGACATATTGGAACAACAGGAAGCTAGGGGAAGGTAGTGGAGTAACTCTGTTAATTAAATATGACATTAGTTCAGTACTGAGACATTGAGTTGTGATAAGAAATAGTAAAGGGAAGAGGTCACTCCTGGGACTGGTTTTTAGGCCCCTTAACTCTTGTTATGCTATAGGACAGAGTATGCGGGAAGAAATAAATGGGGTGGAGAAGAAAGGTACAATCATCCTGGGTGACTTTAACCTACATGTATATTGGGAAAATCACATTGACAATGGTAGCCTGGAAAATGAGTTCATAGAATGTTTTCCGGACAATTTCTTAGTGTGGTACATCCTAGAGGCAACCAGGGGGCAAGCTATTCTAGACTGGGTAAAATGCAACGGGACAGGATTAATCAATAACCTCATGGTGAAGGAGACTCTAGGTGACAGTGATCACATCATGTTCAGTTTGAAAGGGAGAAGAGTGGGTCCAAGACTAGTGTTTTAAACCTAAATAAAGGTAACTATGAGAGTATGAAGGCAGAACTATCTAAAGCGACTGGGAAACTAGGTTAAAAGGTAGGACAGTAGAGATGCAGTGGGAGACTTTCAAGGAGATATTGAATAACTCTCAAAAAAGTGAGAAAGAAAGAAGAATGAAAAGGACACATCATCTGTAGCTAGATAAGGAAGTTAAGGATTTTATCAAATTGAAAGACATACTGTACAAATCTGCAAAGATTATTGGTGGATCAGACAATTGGACAGACTTTCAGAACCAGCAAAGAATGACTAAAAATAATAAAGAGGGAGAAAGCAGAGAATGAGAGAAAGCAAACAAGAAAGATAAAAACAGGTCAGAAGAGTTTCCACAAGTATTTAAATAGGAAAAGAGTAACTAAAGCTAGCGTTGATCCTGTGGAGAGTGAGTCTACGGAATTAACAATGGAAAACAAGGAAATGGCAGAGGCATCGAACAGGTATTTTGTGTCTGTCTTCACTGTAGAAGATTTAGAAAACTTCTCAAAGATACTTGAAAGTCAGGATGTGAACAGGAGGGAATTTAAAACAATCACTGTTACCAGGGAAAAGCTGCTGAGAAAACTATTAGACCTAAAGGCTGACAACTCCCCAGGACCAGATGGCCAGCATCCTAGGATCTTAAAAGAAGTGGCAGCATTGATAGTACCTGCACTGGGTACAATCTTCCAAAATTCCTTAGATTCTGGAAGGGTTCCAGCGGATTGGAAAATAGCTGATGTAACACCTTTCTTCAAGAAAGGAGGGAGGCAGAAAGCAGGAAACTATGGGACAATCAGCCTAAAATCGGACATGGGGAATTTGCTAGAATCCATTAATAAAGAAGGTAATAGCAGGATACTTAGAAAATCACAATGTGACCCGACAGAGCCAACATGGCTTTATGATCTAGTTTTTTGACGAAGTAACATTTAAGCTGGATAAAGGAAAACTGGTAGAAGTTTGAGGGGGAGGCTCAGGCGTAGTGGTATTGTCACTGGGCTGGTAATCCAGAGAGCCAGCGTAATGCTGTGGGGGGAGCATCCCAGGTTCAAATCCCACCATGATAGAGGTAAAATTTGAATTCAATAAAAATCTAGAATTAAAAGCCTAATGATGACCATGGAACCATTGCCAAAAAGACCCATCTAGTTCGCTAATGTCCTTGAACAGAAGGACATCTGCCATTCTTACCTGGTCTGGCCTACCTGTGACTCTAGACCAATAGCAATGTGGCTGACTCTTAAATGCCCTCTGAAATGATCTAGTTGTATCAAACTACCGAAAAGCCTAAAGGAATGAAACCAGACAAACTTCCTGGCATCAACCTAAGCACTGGGAACAACAACAGCAAACTCAGCCCTGTCAACCCTGCAAAGTCCTCCTTACTAACTAACTGGTAGGACAGACCCAGCAGAGGTGGGGGCACAGTGGTATACAGTCATGAGGGAGTTTCCCTGGGAATCCTTAACATCAACTCTGGACCCCATGAAGTCTCAGGGCATCAGGTCAAACATGGGCAAGGGAACCTCCTGATGATTACTACGTACCGCCCTCCCTCAGCTGATGAATCAGTGCTCCTCCATGTTGAACACCACTTGGAGGAAGCACTGAGGGTGACAAGGGCACAGAATGTACTCTGGGTGGGGGACTTCAATGTTCATCACCAAGAGTGGCTCGGTAGCACCACTACTGACCGAGCTGGCTGAGTCCTAAAGGAAATAGCTGCTAGACTGGGTCTGCAGCAGGTGGTGAGGGAACCAACAAGAGGGAAAAACATACTTGACCTCATCCTCACCAACCTGCCTGCTGCAGATGCATCTGTCCATGACAGGATCAGTAGGAGTGACCACTGCACAGTCATTGTGGAGACGAAGTCCACTCTTCACATTGAGGATACCCTCCATCGTGTTGTGTGGCACTACCATCGTGCTAAATAGAATAGATTTTGAACAGATATATGGACTCAAGTCTGGATATTTGTGAGGAGCTGTGGGACATCAGCAGCAGCAGAATTGTACTCAACCACAACCTGTAACCTCATGGCCCAGCATATCCCCCACTCTACCATTACCACCAAGCTAGAGGATCAACCCTGGTTCAGTGAAGAGTGCAGGAGGACATGTCAGGCATACCTAAAAATGAGGTGTCAACTTGGCAAAGCTACAAAACAGGACTACTTGAGTACCAAATAGCATAAGCAGCAAGATATAGATAGAGCAAAGCGATCCTACAACCAATGGATCAGATCTAAGCTCTGCAGTCCTGCCAGATCCAGTCGTGAATGGTGGTCGACAATTAAACATCTCACTGGACGAGGAAGCTCCACAAATATCTTCATCCTCAATGATGGAGGAGCCCAGCACATCAGTGCAAAAGATAAGACTTAAGTATTTGCAATAATCTTCAGCCAGAAGTGCCAAGTGGATGATCCATCTCGGCCTCCTCCGGAGGTCCCCAGCATCACAGATGACAGTTTCAATAAATTGGATTCACTCCAGGTGATACCAAGAAACAGCTGAAGGTACTGGATACTGCAAAGGTTATAGGCCCTGATAATATTCTGGCAATAGTATTGAAGACTTGTGCTCCAGAACTTGCCGCGCCCCTAGCCAAGCTGTTCCAGTACAGCTACAACACTCGCATCTACCCAGCTATGTGGAAAATTGCCCAGGTTTGTCCTGTACACAAAAAGCAGGACAAATCCAACCCAGCCAATTATAGACCCAACAGTCTACTCTCGATCATCAGTAAAGTAATGGAAGGGATCATCAACAATGCTATCAAGCGGCACTTGCTCAGCAATAACCTGCTCACTGATGCCCAGTTTGGGTTCTGCCAGAGCCACTCAGCTCCTGACCTCATTACAGTCTTGGTTCAAACATGGACAAAAGAGCTGAACTCCTGAGGTGAGGTGAGAGTGACTGCCCTTGACATCAAGGCAGCATTTGACCGAGTGTGGCATCAAGGAGCCCTAGCGAAACTGGAGTCAATGGGAATCAGGGGGAAAACTCCCCACTGGCTGGAGTCATACCTAGCACAAAGGAAGATGGTTGTGATTGTTGGAGATCAGTCATTTCAGCTCGACTCAGGGCACAGAGTAACTGAAGCCAAAATTGGAAAAATGACATCACAGGAAAGCTGTGACCTGATTGGTTGGTAGGAAATCTGCACCAAAATTAAAAAAAAACTCTGCAAAGCTAATTAATAAATTAATTATCTAAGTCGAGATGGCTGGGCAGGCGATGTGCTGTAGCTGTATGAAGTGGGAGCTGGCAGATCCCATTGCGAGCCGCAGTGACCACATCTGCAGCAAGTGTTGGTTGCTGGAGGAACTCCGGCTCAGAATTGATGAGCTGGAGTCCGAGCTCCAGATGCTGGGCACATTCGGGAGGGGAAGAGTTACCTGGACGCTTTGTTTCAGGAGGCAGTCACACCCGGTAGATTAAGCACCTCAAATTCAGTCAGTGGTCAGGGTCAGCAGGGTGTGACTGCAAGTGAGGCATGTAGAGGGATCCTGTGTTCAGGAACAGAGGAGCCTCAGCTCTTGACCTTGTCCAACAGGTACGAGGTACTTGTTCCCTGTGTGGATGAGGAAGAGGGCTCTAGGGAGGATGAGCCAGCTGACCACGACACCATGGCACAGGAGGCCATTCAAGAGCGGGGAGCAAAAAGACAAGTGGTAGTTGTAGGGGATGCTATAATTAGGGGAATTGATAGCATCCTTTGTAAGCAGGATCAAGAGTCCCGCAGGGTATGTTGCCTGTCCGGTGCCAGGGTGAGGGACATCTCTGACTGGCTTGAAAGGATATTGAAGAGGGAGGGGGAGGATCCAGTTGTTGTGGTCCCTGTCGGGACAAATAACACAGGTAAGACTAGGAAAGAGGACCTGTTTGGGGATTATCAGGAACTAGGAACTCAATTAAAGAACAGGTCCTTAAGGGTTATAATCTCCGGATTACTACCCGAGCCACGTGCAAATTAGTATAGGGACGCGAGAATAAGGGAAGTAAACAGGTGGCAAAAGGAGTGGTGCTGGAAAGGGGGGTTCCAGTTCTTGGGGCAGTGGCATCAGTATTCGAACAGGAGGGATCTGTACTGTTGGAACGGTCTCCACCTGAACCGATCTGGGACCAATGTTCTAGTGAAAAGGGTAAATAGCGTGGACAACAGGAGTTCAAACTAGAGAGTGTTGGGGGGTGGGGGAAGGGAAGGGTATAACTCCAAGAAGTATGACTAATGGGAAACAAAACAGCAGGTTAGCGTATGGGGGGTGAATTCAACTTCATGGAAAATTATGAAAAAATGAAAAGCTGGAGAGCCCACGAGAGGCTATTAAAGTCTACAGAACACAAAATAGGACAGAGTGTTTGGAAAGGGCTAGGAATCTAACTGCAAGCGCATCAGATAAAGGTACGACAATGAGAAAGGGGACAGGAAATACAGGACTGAAGCTGTTGTATCTGAATACACGCAGTATACGAAATAAGGTAAATGAGCTTGTGGCGCAGATTGAAATTGGCAGGTATGATGTGGTGGGCATCACGGAGACATGGCTGCAAGGGGATCAGGACTGGGAGCTAAATATCCAAGGATATACACCCTATCGAAAAGATAGGCAGGTTGGCAGACTGAGTGGGGTTGCTTTGTTAGTAAGAAATCAAATTAAATCCAATGCAAGAAATGATGTAGGGTCAGATGATGTAGAATCTGTGTGGGTAGAGTTGAGGAACCGCAAAGGTAAATAAATCCATAATGGGAGTTATGTACAGGCCTCCGAACAGTAGCCAGGATGTGGGGCACAAGATACACCAGGAGATAGAAAAGTTGTGTAAGAAAGACAAGGTTACAGTGATCACGGGGGATTTCAATATGCAGGTAGACTGGGAAAATCAGGTTGGTAGTGGATCCCAAGAAAAGGAATTTGTGGAATGTCTACGAGATGGCTTTTTGGAGTAGCTTGTGGTGGAGCCACTAGGGAACAGGCAATTCTAGATTTAGTGATGTGTAATGAGGCAGATTTGATAAGGGAGCTTAAGGTGAAGGAACCCTTAGGAGGAAGTGACCATAATATGATAGAATTTACCCTGCAATTTGAGAGGAAAAAGCTGGAATCAGATGTAACGGTATTACAGTTGAATAAAGGCAACTACAGAGGCATGAGGGAGGAGTTGGCCAGAATTGACTGGGAGATGAGCCTAGCAGGAAAGACAGTGGAACAGCAATGGCAGGAGTTTCTGGGAGTAATTTGGGAGACACAGCAAAAATTCACCCCTAGGAAGAAGAAGCATACTAAAGGGAGGACGAGGCAACCATGGCTGACAAGGGGAGTCAGGGACAGCATAAAAGCTAAAGAGAAAGCATACAATGCGGCGAAGAGCAGTGGGAAACGAGGGAATTGGGAAGCTTACAAAGACCAACAGAGGACAACTAAAAAAAAAATAAGGAGGGAGAAGATTAAATATGACGGTAAACTAGCCAGTAATATAAAAGAAGATTGCAAGAATTTTTTTAGATATATAAAGGGTAAGAGAGAGGCAAAAGTGGACATTGGGCCACTGGAAAATGACGCTGGAGAAGTAGTAGTGGGGAACAAAGAAAAGGCAGAGGAACTGAATAGGTACTTTGCGTCAGTCTTCACAGTGGAAAACACGAGTAACATCCCCATAGTTCAAGAGAGTCAGGGGGCAGAGGTGAGTATGATGACCATTACCAAGGAGAAGGTGCTAGGAAAACTGAAAGGTCTGAAGGTGGATAAATCACCTGGACCAGATGGATTACACTCCAGAGTTCTGAAGGAGATAGCTGAAGGGATAGTGGAGGCATTAGTGGTGATCTTTCAGGAATCACTCGAGTCAGGGAAGGTCCCAGAGGACTGGAAAATCGCTAATGTAACCCCCCTGTTTAAGAAGGGAGTGAGGCAAAAGGCGGGAAATTACAGGGCGATTAGCCTGACCTCGATCGTTGGTAAGATTTTAGAGTCCGTTATTAAGGATGAGATTTCAGAATACCTGGAAGTGCATGGTAAAGTAGGGCAAAGTCAGCATGGTTTCATCAATGGGAGCTCATGCCTGACAATTCTGTTAGAATTCTTTGAGGAGGTAACGAGTAGGTTAGACAAAGGAGAGCTAATGGATGTTATCTACTTGGACTTCCAGAAGGCCTTTGACAAGGTGCCGCACAGGAGGCTGCTCAGTAAGATAAGAGCCCATGTGTTAGAGGCAAGGTACTAGCATGGATAGAAGATTGGCTGTCTGGCAGGAGGCAGAGAGTGGGGATAAGGGGGTCCTTCTCAGGATGGTGGCCAGTGACTAGTGGAGTTCCGCAGGGGTCAGTGTTGGGACAACAACTTTTCACTTTATACATTAATGATCTAGATGAAGGAACTGAGGGCATCCTGGCTAAGTTTGTAGATGATACAAAGATAGTTGGAGGGACAGGTAGTATTGAGGAGGCGGGGAGGCTGCAGAAGGATTTGGATAGGTTAGGAGAATGGGCAAAGAAGTGGCAGATGGAATACAATGTGGGGAAGTGTGAGGTCATGCACTTTGGTAGGACGAATAGAGGCATAGACTATTTTCTAAATGGGGAGAGAATTCAGAAATCTAGAGTGCAAAGGGACTTGGGAGTCCTAGTCCAGGATTCTCTTAAGGTTAACTTGCAGGTTGGTAGTTAGGAAGGCAAATGCAATGTTGGCATTTATTTCGAGAGGACTAGAATATAAAAGCAGAGATGTGCTGCTAAGGCTTTATAAGGCTCTGGTCAGACCACATTTAGAATATTGTGAGCAATTTTGTGCTCCTTATCTCAGGAAGGATGTTCTGGCCCTGGAGAGGGTCCAGAGGAGGTTCACGAGAATAATCCCAGGAACGAAAGGCTTAACATATGAGGAACGTTTGAGGACTCTGAGTCTGTACTCGATGGAGTTTAGAAGGATGAGGGGGGAACCTGATTGAAACTTACAGAATACTGAAAGGCCTGGATAGAGTGGACGTTGGGAAGATGTTTCCATTAGTAGGAGAGACTAGAACCCGAGGGCACAGCCTCAGAGTAAAGGGAAGACCTTTTAGAACAGAGATGAGGAGAAACTTCTTTAGCCAGAGAGTGGTGAATCTATGGAATTCATTGCCATAGAAGGCTGTGGAGGCCAGGTCATTGAGTGTATTTAAGACGGAGATAGATAGGTTCTTGACTGGTAAGGGGATCAAAGGTTACAGGGAGAAGGCGGGAGAATGGGGTTGAGAAAATTATCAGCCATGATTGAATGGCAGAGCAGACTCGATGGGCCGAATGGCCTAATTTCTGCTCCTATGTCTTATGGTCTTATAGGACATCACTGCAGGAGTTCCTCAGGGTAGTGTCTAATTCCAACCATTTTCAGATGCTTCATCAATGATCCTTCTTCCATCATAAGATCAGAAGTGGTGGTGTTCGCTGATGATTGCACAATGTTCAGCACCATTTGTGACTGCTCCAACACTGAAGCTGTCCATGTCCAAATGCAGCAAGACTTGGACAATATCCAGGCTTGGGCTGACAAGTGGCAAGTAACATTCACACCACACAAGTGCCAGGCAATGACCATGTCCAACAAAAGAGAACCTATGCATTGCCCCTTGACATTTAATGACTTTACCATTGCTGAATCCTCCACGATCAACATTCTGGGGGTTGTGATTGACCAGAAACTGAACTGGACTAGCCATATAAATACTGTGGCTACAACAGCAGGTCAGAAGCTGGGAATCCTGCAACAAGTAACCTGCTAACCTCCTTACTCCCCACAGCCTGTCCACCATCTACAAGGCACAAGTCAAGAGTGGGATGGAATACTCCCCACTTGCGTGGGTGAGTGCAGCTCCTACAACACTCAAGAAGCTCGACACCATCCAGGACAAAGCAGCCCACTTGAGTGGCACCACATCCAAAAACATTCACTCCCTCCACCACCGATGCCCAGTAGCAGCAGTGTGTACCATCTACAAGATGCACTGCAGCAACTCACCAAATCGCCTTCGACAGCACCTTTCAAACCCATGACTGCTACCATCAAGAAGGACAAGAGCAGGAGACACATGGTACAACCACCACCTGGAAGATCCCGTCCATGCCACTCACCATCGTGACTCAGAAAATATACCCATGCCGCTGGGTCAAAATCCTGGAACTCCCTCCCTAACAGCACAGTGGGTGTACCTACACCACATGGACTGCAGCGGTTCAAGAAGGCAGCTCACCACCACCTTCTCAAGGGCAATTAGGGATGGGCAATAAATGCTGGGCCCAGCCAGAGATGCTCACATCCCATGGATGATTAAAAAAGTGGTATGCTTGGATTTCTAAAAGGATTGGCTAACAAATAGAAGACAGAGTTGGGATATGGGGGGCATTTTCAGGATGGCAACCTGTAACTAGTGGAGTGCCACAGGGATCAGAACTGGTGCCTCAATTATTTACAATATGCATTAGTGACTTGGATGAGGGAAGTGAATGTACTATCACCAAGTTTGTAGATGACACAAAAATAGGTGGGAAGACAAGTGGTGAGGATGATACAAAGAGTCCACGGTGGGATATAGACAGGTTCAGTGAGTGGGCAAAAACCTGGCAGATGGAACATAATGTGGGAAAATGTGAGGTTATGCACTTTGGCAGGAAGAATAGAGGAGCTGAATATTATAGAGTCATGGAGTCAGGGAGGTCTACAGCACAGAAAAAGGCCCTTTGGCCCATCAAGTCTGCGCCGGTCAAACAAGTACCTAACTTCTAATCCCGTATTCCAGCACTAGGCCCATAACCTTGTACGCCATGGCATTGCAAATGCGCATCCAAATACTTAAATGTTATGAGAGTTTCTGCCTCTACCACCCTTTCAGGCAGTGAGTTCCAGATTCCCACCACCCTCTGGTGAAAACTTTCTTCCTCACATCCCCTCTAAACCTCCTGCCCCTTACCTTAAATCTATTCCCCATGGTTATTGACCCCTCCACCAAGGGAAAAGTTCCTTCCTGTCTACCCTATCTATGCCCCTCATAATTTTATACACCTCAATCATGTCCCCTCTCAATCTCCTCTGCTCCAGGGAAAATAACCCCAGTCTATCCAATCTCTCCTCATAACTAAAACTCTCCAGCCCAGGCAACATCCTGGTAAATCTCCTCTGCTCTCTCTCTAGTGCAATCACATCCTTCCTATAATGTGGATTCCAGAACTGCACACAATACTCTAGCTGTGACCTAACCAGCGTTTTATACAGTTCCAGCGTAACCTCCCTGCTCTTATATTCTATGCCTTGGCTAATAAAGGCAAGTATCCCATATGCCTTCTTAACCACCTTATCTATCTGTCCCGCTACATTAAGGGACCGGTGGACATGTACCCCATTATTATTATTTGAATGGAGAAAGACTGCAGAAAGCTGCAGCACAGAGGGATTTGGGAGTCCTAGTGCATGAATCCCAAAAAGCTAACATACAAGTTCAGCAGGTAATCAGGAAGGCAAATGGAATGTTGGCCTTTATTTCAAAGGGAATGGAGTATAAAAATAGGGAAGTCTTGCTAAAACTATACAAGGTACTAGTTAATCCACATCTAGAATACTATGTACAGTTTTGGTCCCCTTATCTAAGGAAAGATATACTGGCATTGGAGGCAGTCCAGAGAAGGTTCACTTGGTTGATCCCGGGTATGGAGGGATTTTCTTATGAGGAGAGGTTGAGTAGGCTGGGCTTGTACTCATTGGAATTAAGAAGAATGAGAAGCGACCTTATTGAAACATATAAGATTCTTAGGGAGCTTGACAGGGTAGATGCTGAGAGGTTGTTTCCCCTTGTGGGAGAATCTAGGACCAGAGGGCACAATCTCAGAGTAAGGGGGCACCCACTTAAGACAGAGATGAGGAGGAATTTCTTCTCTCATTGAGTAGTGAACCTGTGGAATTCTTTACCACAGAGGGCTGTAGATGCTGGGTCATTAAGTATATTCAAGTCTGAGAGAGGCAGATTTTTAATCAGTAAGGGAACCAAGGGTTATGGGGAAAGGCAGGAAAGTGGAATTGAGAATTATCAGATCAGCCATGATCTCATTGAATGGTGGAGCAGACTTGATGGGCTGAATGGCCTACTTCTGCTCCTGCATCTTATGGTCTTATGAAGAGACCAAATGTATGGTGGCTAAATTTGCTTATGACACCAAAAAAGTGAGTTGTTAAGAGAGGGGAGGGAGTCTGCATAGGGAAATAGACAGGTTAAGTGAGTGGGCAAAAATTTGGCAGATGGTGTATGACTAAGACCTTCCGAAAGAAAAAAATATCTCCTTATCACTGTCTTAAAAGGGAGACCTCCTATTCTTAAACGGTGCCTCCTAGTTCTCGGCTCCCACTCACGAGGAAACACCCTTCCAGCACACACCCTATCAAGTCTCCTCAGGACTTCATTTCAATAAGATCACCTCTCATTCTTCGAAACTCCAATGGGTATAAGTCCAACGTGTCCAACCTTTCCTTATAAGATAAACCCCTCATCCCAGGAATGAGTCAAGTGAACCTTCTCTACTGCTTCTAAAGCAATGTTAATGTGGGAAAATATGAACTTGTCTACTTCGGCAGGAAGAATAGAAAAGCAGAATATTATTTAAATGGAGAGAGATTGATGAACATGGTGTCAGAGGGACCTGGGGGTCCTGGTACATGAAAGACAAAAAGTTAGTCTGCAGGAGCAGCAGGTGATCAGGAAGGTAAATGGAATGATGGTGTTTATTACAAGGGGAAAGGAATATAAAAGTTGGGAAGTTTTACTGCAGCTGTACAGGGCCTTGGTGAGAGCACATCTGGAATACTGTGTACAGTTTGGTCTCCTTATTTGAAAAAGGATATCATTGCTTTGGAAGCAATAGAGAAGGTTCACTTGACTCATTCCTGGGATGAGGGATTTATCTTATAAGGAAAGGTTGGACACTTTGGACTTATACCCATTGGAGTTTCGAAGAATGAGAGGTGATCTTATTGAAATCAAGTTCTGAGGAGAGTTGATAGGGCGTGTGCTGGGAGGGTGTTTCCTCTTGTGGGGAAGACAAGAACTAGGGGGCACAGTTCAAGAATAGGAGGTCTCCCTTTTAAGACAGTGATAAGGAGATATTTTTTCATTCAGAGGGTCTTAGTCTTTGACATTCTCTTCCCCAGAAAGCAGTGGAGGCTGGGCCAACCAATTTATTCAAGACTGAGTTAGATTTTTATTAGGCAAGGGGTTCAAGAGTTAGGGGGGGTTGGGGGTTGGAGCGGAGGGGTGAGGAGAGGAAAGGGGAGTTGAGACCACAACCAGATCAGCCATGATCTTATTGAATGGCAGAACAGACTCAAAGGGCCAAAGGGCCTATTCCTGCCTCTAAATCCCATGTCCCTATAATGTGTTACTGAAACAGGCTGAACAAACCGCTCCTGACTGGGTTCACTGCGGGGTAGAAGGGGTTGGAATAACTTGTTGATTGTGAGTGAAGGTTGGAGATAGAAGAGAAGCATCTGTTACTGTCAGTTCCAAGCAGCCTTCCTATCCAGACAAACTGAAGAGGAGAACTTGGGGCAGTTACACTGCAGAACACCGAGTAACTGCCGAACAAAGCAGCAGCAGCCCATAGAGTGGATACTGTACCTGTCCATTACCCAAACACTTAAACCTGATCTGTTAGCTCCCAGACACAGAAGGAGGAGAGAGAGGCCGTCATTTGGATTTAAAGCAGAAAGAGATCGACCTAAACACAAGTTCTGTTGCCCTGCAGTAACTCAGTCCACACAAGCTAGACATTGGCTGGGCCATTTTGCCAGTCAGAAGAGTGAGATTATCCATCAGCCTGTGGGAGTGAGAAGGAGCCAAACATTCTTGGATGAGGGGGACATGGTGTCCTGGAGAGACTCTACCTCACACACTCCCTGCTCCCCAGCCCCATGTT